>NC_052058.2:145721791-146046791 GCF_903992535.2 Arvicola amphibius
AAATTAGCACTGTCTTCACATCATAGCCATTTCTCAGAGGCGCCCTGACTCTCAGCATCGGGTTTGAGATTTGAGCGCGCATAATGAAAGCTCAGGCGATTGTTTTCTCAAGTAAATCCCAGCAAGGGGCAAGAGCTGCCTGGATGCAGTTTATCAGGCTGGCTCTTCAAAGCTGCGCCGTCCAATATGGCTTTGTAAAATTTAAATTAATTAAAGTTAAATAAAATTGAAAAATTCAGCACCACAGTCATACCCGTCGTGTGTCAAGTGCTCTGTAGCCATGTGCGCCCAGGGGCTTCCATCTTGGAGAGGGCAGGGCGTGGCTGTCTGTCACAGGATTTCCATCGCACAGTGTTGCTCTGTGTGTTGTGGGAACTGGTCCTTCTGTGGCTCCCTGGATAGATGATACCAGGTTGGTGGGGGGAAGGTCCTTCTGCACCGACTGGCTAGAAAGGCAGAGGGTTATTGCTTGCCGGGTCATGTTTCAAATTCTGACCGTGTCTAGGGTTTGGTTGCATCCTACATTAGTCCGATTGCTGTTCATTCTCACCTGGGTTTAGTGCCACAACCTTTTAACTGGTCTCTAGCCTTTGGTCTCTAAGTCCTTCTCCACATGGCCGACCATGTCTTGGCTTTGGGTCTCACTCACAATAAAGGCTGGAATCCTTTCAGTGACCCCCAAGGCACTCTCCAGCTCACAACGATCTCCAGATTTCTCTCTCTAGATCCCTGCTTTCATCCCCCTAGTCATACTGGCTTTTCCCCTGGCAAGGGCTCTACCCTTTGCCCACAAATACTTCCTTCCCAGACACCCCTGCATGTCTTATTTCTCTGCACACTCCAGATTAGAAGGAAGCTGTCCCTCGGTGCCCTGCCTATAAATTTAGCCCTCCCCTGGCAACTTTGCTCTTCAATTCTCTTCCAGGCCATGCGGCATTTCTCATTATCACAACGCCATGGCTTACTTACTGTTTTGTTTCTTACTCCTCCACGAGGGTGTGGGCTTCACCGGGCAGGTGTTTTGTCTGTTTTCCTCACTACTCTGCCTCGGTTCTCAATTCGGTGTCTGGCACACAGGAGATATTCATCAAATATTTATTAAGCAAATGAAAGAGTCCTGTAATTCAAGAACCCAGAGGGAGAAGAGAGGGAATAGGTGAGTGGGGAGGCATGCTACCTCATTCTAGATGTGAAGTTTTAGCTATGTCTCTTAAATTCTTGGAGCTCATTTTCTCCCCTGTAAGACAGAAATGGAAAGAGCTGCCCGGAAGGGTTGTCATTGGGATTAATTAGGGCGTCCGTGGTAGAGGCTTCACATACAGTGGTAATTCAGGGCCTGTGAGATTTGACCTGAGCTCTTCTTTATCTATATATGTGAAAACAAAACAAAGCAAAACGTGTATTTTCAAACAGCATGCTTTAAAAAAAAAAAAGAAACAGCATTACATATACAAAAATTGGATTTTCTCAATGATTACCCTACAGATAAAGTTTGGCTGTGAGATCATGATCTCATATGTGTAATACTTTTTGGATGCAAAGGACTCTTGTTAATGATCATATTCTTGGAGAAAAAAATTAAAATTACATTTTGTGTGTGTGTGTGTGTGTACCCACAGGTGCTACAGCATGATTTTGGCAGTCAAGAACTTTAGGAATGAATTCTCTCCTTCCGCCATGTGGTCCTAAGGATTGAACTCTGGTCAGTAGACTTGGTGGAAAGTTCCTTCATTCATTCACTAAGCCATCTCTCTTACTCCCATTATTCTTTTCATGTTGATAGTCTAGAAATGAAAATTCTATTAACCTTCCGGCAGGGAAAGGTAGTGGGAGAATGGAGGCATGCCGTATGATGTGGCTCTGTGTGATGCGGTGGCATGAGCCTGCCAAGCCCAGAGATACCTGTATCCAGTGGCTTGACCTATACGACATCTCAGAAGGGAGCTGGGTGCCAGCACAGATGTAGTCTGTTTTTCTAGGGTTAATGCCATCTTGAGTCATATCATTCTTATAGAGTCCTATGCTTGCAGCGTTTATACCTAGGGTTACATTTCTATACATTGGAGAATGTAACAGAATTTCTATACATTGGAGAATGTAACAGAATTTCACCAGGGAAACAAAATGCACCACTACTCTTTGATGCAAAGGTAAAGTGGATGCATGGGAGCTGGGACTGCAGATAGCAAGGCTACGGAAGATGAGCTGCAATGGGAAGCCACCCAATAGCAGGCACGAAGGACAAGGGGGGCCAGTACAGGTGTCACTAGGCAGAAACTGAGATGACAAAGGGCCTGCCTGGGAGAGCAAGATTCATGCCAGTGCTACTGCTGTTTCCAGAGAAACCACAAAAACACCCTGCCTTAGTTAGGGTCTCTATGGCTGTGAAGAGACACCATGACCATGGCAACTCTTATAAAGGAAAAACATTTAATTGGGGTGGCTTGCATTGTCAGAGGTTTAGTCCATTATCATTATGACACGAGATATGGTGGCATGCAGACCGAAACAGTGCTAGAGAAGTAACCGAGGGTCCTCCATCTTGACCTGCAGGCAGCAGGGCTTGATCTGTCTGTCACTCTGAACAAGGCTTGAATGAAGGAGACCTCAAATCCTGCCCCCACAGTGACACGCTACCTTCATCAAAGCCCATACCTTCTCCAACAAACCACACCTCCTAATAGTGCCACTTCCTTTTGGGGGGGCAATTTTCTTTCAAACCACCACACACCCCAAATCTCACCAAGGCCTATCAAACCTAAAGACGAATTCCCTTCCTCAATAACACTTCCATTGGCTGAATCCTGACATGAGAGGTGGGGGACACGGCAGACAGAGAACATGACCCATAGGGATAAGCCCCTCCCATTGCATGTGTTGTGTACCTGCATGCACACATATGTCCACACCCACACACCAGCAATATAGAGTACAACAGGCTGAGGAATGTTTCTAAAGGCAAGCTCAGCAAGAAACAGCACAGGCTAACTCTATAGAGGTGGGTTCAGTTTCCTGGCGTCCATTCTCTTCCCATCTATCTCCGAGTAACAGAGTAAGTGGGTTGAACGCACCTCTAATTGCATAGGCGGGCTCTGCTTAATATAGATGTCCAAACCAAATAGGGCACAGAGCCTTGCCCCTTGATAGCGAAAGGCAATGTAAGCAATGGCCTAAGAAAATGACTGCCAGCCTTCCTTCCCAGGCTTGAGTGACAGAGGCACGGATAGTCGGCACAGTGTAGCCCCCCAGGCAGGAAAGCAACAACGAGAGGCATACACACCGTACATGCTTCTCAGGGCTGTTGTGCTAGGCTCTGGAAAGACGCAGAAATCAGAGCCAGAGCCTGGCGGTCATCACACCTCAGGGGTTTCAGATGTCCCCTTCCTTGCTGGAGACTGTTGGAGTTTGGCTTTTGGTGTCACTAACGCAGTAATAAAAATAAATTTACCAACACCAGAGGACCAGAGGAAGGGAAACAACAGAAAGATAGTGGGGTATTTAAGGGGTACTCCTATCATTTGCATACAGGAAGCAGTAGTTACGCCTTCATCACTGTGCATCTTTGGATCCCCTCAGAAGAGGGCCCTGGATGCTACACGGAGCAGGGAGGCCAGGCAAAGAGGGTTGCTGCAACAGTGCTCTCAGGAACACCCCGTGCTTCTGACCCACAAGGAGAAAGAAACAGAAGCATACTCGGATTTATAACGGCTGTTCAGAGAGCCATAGGTATCTCCTAAAAAAACATAGACACGGGGGTGGGGTGGAGTGGTGTGTGTGTGTGTGTGTGTGTGTGTGTGTGTGTGTGTATGTGCGCGCGCGCTTTCAATAATGTGTCTCTGCTTTCAATAATGTGGGCTGAAGATGGGGCCAAGACAAGGGGGAAAGGGGCCACTGCCACCATGTGGCCATTCTCTCTGTAGTTGAAAAAAAAAATCTATTGCTCTAAACTTTAAACAGCTTAAAGAAGTTGTCTCTCTTAATAGGAGACAAGACATATCGATTGGCTCAAATGTCTGCTCTGAAATCCCCGAAGAGAAAAGCCCGGTGAATTACTCCCTCCTTCCAAAGAAGGTAACAGGCCCTACAACCCTGGTAAGAGCTCCAAGACTCAGCATGAGGAAGGGAAGACTAGTGGGCTTAAATATCTCTGAAGCTTCTTGTCTTGACTTGGTTTTGGTGGCAGGTTTCTGCCTGCTCTAGAGATTCTAAGTGGAGTCCTTAGGATTTCTGCCAATGATCTTCAAACAGGAGACAGGGTGAGCCTTAGTCCCAGATTCCTTCTGGAGTTAACTTGTGGCCAGGGGTCAGCTTGGGGCCGGAGGATGTAGAGGCTTCCCTGCTGTTAAGAACAAAAGGTTCTTCTTAGAGTTCAGTGCAACACATTGGCTGGGCTGTAGCAGGCAGAGTGGCTCTTTCTGTGTTATTTCCAGCAGCTTGCTGGAGAGCATTTGCATTTGGTCTTAAACCCTTCTGAAGGGTGAGCATAGGGGTCTCTCCTCTCTTCCCTGACCTGGGTGCTGTGAGTCTCTGGATCAGACCTAAGTCTGGAGGAGAGGCAGGAAAGCGGAGATATGGTTCTGACTTTCTGTGGGGAGCAGCAGGTGTGGCAGGGAGGGTTTTTATAAAGTATCTTTGACCTTAACCTTGGAGAGTTGAGGTCCATTAGGTTGATGGGTGCCTTGGACCAGCTTCCTTATACTGTCCACTGGGAAGGTTCCCAGGTGGAGCACTCCTGAAGTCTCAGTCCCTCCTAACATTTTGTTTCCATCGGGGAGCATTTCTAGGGCAACCAGTGACTAAATAAACCCTGATGTGTTTATTGAATGACGTGCAGCATCTGCTATCGCTGGCTTGTTCCTGTCTGGTGGTTGTCAGGGATAGCAGGTGGACAGGCCTTAGCTGTTAGCTCATTCTGTGCTGTGTAAAACTGGGTCACATGGCAAAGTGGGGCCTGTCCCAGGTGAGTCCGGCCCAAGGCTGAGTGTGTGGCTTAGTGTGTAGCATTCAGGCGGAGCTTCAGTATCTGCAGATGCCCTGGGAGAGTGCAAACTGTGTGGCCATATGTGAGTGTCTTCCTGTGTGCCTTCTGGTCAACTGTGACGTGCAGAAGTGAGATCACTGCCCACCCCTGTGACAATGAGGGACTCAGAAGCATCTCAGTAACACTGGGAACTAAAGCCATAAGGTTCACTCCTGGAGATTCTATTTGCTCTAGATGTGGTCGGGAGCAATTACTGAGCCTTGGATCCTTAGTGTCCCCATCTGTCAAATGGGAGGAAGGGCACCTAGTCTTCCTCTACATGGATGTAGTTTATGCCAAATGCAGAGAATCTGTCAACCTGATTTTGAATGGGCTTCATCTATTGAAGTTCTAGGAACTAAAGAAGATGCTAAGAACCTATTTGAGCAAGGCATGAAGGTCACGGTGTGGGGAGATGGCTAAGTTGTGACAGTATGTGTAGAGTGGTCACAAGAAGAGATGCCCGGGCAGTGCAGTGACCCCATGGCTGACCTGTATGGGTTCTTCAGGGCATCCTGGTAGCCCTATGGGCAGGTGAGTGGCTATTGAGACAGGTAGAGTCTGCAGTAATAATCACTTGGGTGTTGGGATAAATGGCTCCGAGTGACCTGGCATAAGAGATTGCAGCCTTGGAGATCTGGGTCAGACGCTCAATTGGAGCAGTTTGGGTCCATTCAGGGGATGGGAAATCCTGAATCACTAGATCAAGCAGGAGTTGATGGTTGTGATGAACAGGTATCTGAGAAGAAAGTGAAATCGACTTTGTTCCCAGGGCCTAGGAGACTCAAACTGGAAAGCACTTAGGACCTTGCTGGACAAACAGAATTTTGTCACTCGACAGCGGTGGTACTTTTGGTTTGGTTCAGATTGATGTAGAGTTGTTTTTGAGGAGCAACTGACCGCCCCCTGGAGTACGCATGGGGAGCATCACTCCATGGCTGAAGGGGCACGGGAAGTCTAGGTGCTGATGGGGCGGGAAGACTCCAGAGCAAGGGAGTTTCCTTACTGTGGTAGTTTGAGTGTTACTGGCCCCCATAAACTCACAGGAAGTGGCACTTTTAGGGGGTGTGGCCTTGTCAGAGTAGGTGTGGACTTGTTGGAGCAAGTGTGTCATTTTGGGGGTGGACTTTGAGATCTCCTATGCTTAAGATAGCACCCAGTGTGGGGCACAGCCTCCTTCTGCTGCCTGCAGATCAAGATGTAGAACTCTCAGCTCCTTCTCCAGCACCACACCTGCCTGTGCACTGCCATGTCCCTTCATGATGATCATGGACTAAACCTATGAAACTGTAAGCCACCGCAACTAAACGCTTTCCTTTACATGAGTTGCCGTGGTCATGGTGTCTCTTCACAGCAATGGAAACCCCAACTGAGACACTGTCTGGAGAGGGTTCTAGAACAGCTACTGGCAGGCCAAGGCTGCATGGTCACAGACGGCTTTCAGCAGGGTGAAAAGAAGGCCAGGTTACTAAGAACAGACCTGCTTGCTCCTGTCATATCTTTTCATGCCTTCTGCTGAGAGAGCTAGCCTCATAGATACTGTGAGAATGGCATCATGCTTGGCATCCCACATGGCGAAGGCCCCTGTATTACTCTCTGCTAGCTTCCTGATGGGATATTTTTTTGGGGGTGGTGGTAATTAATTCTAAATGATTTTTTTTTTTAAAAAATGACAATCTATGCCTTTTGGGTGAAATTTATTTTATTGAATTCTGTAAGAAATTTTAGAAAAATATCCCAGTGTCTCATATGTGCATGTAAACATGTGAGTAGCAAGAACATTTATAGGATCAATGGAGCAAACCAGACCATAGAAAATTATGAATCTGATATCACTAAAATATTATCTACATATATACATAAAAATACATAGGAAAATAGGAGAGATGATGGAGAGGATTTCTCTACTAGTATCATGGATAGTTTTTAGATGAACTCATCTCTGGTTTGCAGCTTCCTACTATGGGCTTGGATGACTTATGTGAAGGACAGAGGGAGAGAAGGGACACAGGGAAGAAGGAAGGAGGAGAGGGAGGGAGGAAGTGTGAAGGTCAGCACTGATTGCCACCTTGGCAGCAGCATCTAGATCAGCTGTTCTCAACCTATGTGCCACAGTCCCCTTTCACAAGGGTCACCTAAGACCATTGGAAACAGATGTTTATATTATGCTTCATAACAGCCGCAAAATTATAGTTACAAAGTGAAAACAAGAATTTTTTTTTAATTTTTCGAGACAGGGTTTCTCTGTAGCTTTGGAGCCTGTCCTGGAACTAGGTCTTGTAGACCAGGCTGGCCTCGAACTCACAGAGCTCCGCCTGCCTCTGCCTCCCAAGTGCTGGGATTAAAGGCGTGCGCCACCACCGCCCAGCAACAAGAATCGTTTTATGTGTGGGCCACCACAACACGAGGAACTGTGTTAAAGGGTCACAGCATTAGGACAGCTGAGAACCGCCGAGCGAGAGTCACTGAAGAAACAAACCTCTTGGCATGTCTGTAGGCTTGTCTGGGCTGTAGCATGAGCTGGGGTCCTGAGCTATGGGATCTCTGGGAAGGAGAAAGAGCTGAGAAGGGAAGCCTTGCTGGGCTTCCTTACAGTGGGTGCTGTGTGGGCACCTGTTTCACGTTCTTGCCATATAAAGTAACTAATACAGAAGAAGACAAAAGAAGTGGGGGGGGGGTAGAGGGAGAAAAGACTGGAAGGAGGGTGGAAGCAATAAAATTGGTTGGTAGCGCAAAGCTGCAGCTTGATAGGAGGGTGAGTTCTCGCGTCATTTGCGCAATAGGCTGACGATCGTTAGCAGCGAGGAAATGCCTCAGTGCGTAGTTTTAAAGCGTGAGAACAGAAGACGTTGAACAGTTACCACAAGAAATGACAAAAGTTTGAGGTGACGACTGTGCTACTTACCTTCTGAGATGACTGCGCAGCGTACGCAGGAATCTACATATCCCACCGAGTCCCACATGGATGTACGGCGCATGTGTCAATCAAAAATTAAACGGAATGAAAGGAAGGAAGGGGGAAGGAGGAGGGAAGCAGAGAGGAGGACACCCAGAGCTAGTCCCGAGGGTGGTAAGCCCAGTGAAGGTGCTGGGGTTAGTCAGCAATGTCTGGTGAGCGTCATTTTATTCTCTTTCTGCTTTAAGGGGCTGAGTGGGAGCTGTCTTGCTCACCCCATGAGGCTCGATCACTGCACCCTCAGGAGCCTCTGTAAGTTTTCAAGCTGCTTTTCAGTCTTCCTCAGGCAGCAGGCTACTCTGCCAAGCCTCCCTGGTGGCAGGTTGGTGGGTTGGCAGGGCCTGGCTTGTTTGCCGTAGCTAAGCAGGTTCGACTTTTATTAGCTATCAACCCAGAGAAAAGTCTCCACCTGAAGAAAGGATTCTATTTAGAGCCGAGAAACTGGGCCACGTCTAAGATGGGTGACCTACATTCCTCATTCCCTGCTATAGAAGCCGAAGATGAGATGGTAGCGGCTGTCTGGAGTGCAGGCCTTCATCAAAGACTGGCAAGGCAGAGCAAGGAAGGAAGAAAGAAAGGGAGGCAGGGAATGATGGCGGGCTAGCATCAAGCTAGGGATGGTTGATAATGAGAGTCCTGACTGTGCATTTATTTTCCTGAAAGGCCAGTGTTTGCTCAGTGCTGGCTTCTACAGCAGGTTAAAAAAAAATACACTCCTGTTCTGAGGCCTGTTGGAAAAATGACAGTAGTCTTTGTCATCTGCCAGCCACTCACAGAGACAGAGCCCGGTGTCACATGTTGGACATACCAGCCTTCTGCTCTTTGCTAGAGACTTCTGAGAAACGGTTTGCTTAATCTCATTGATCTGGCTCTTTAGACCAGCTCCTGCCGAGCAACTGAGGTTAATAGGTTCTCGGAGCCCAAATTCCCATACATCTTGGTGTAGTGGGAAGGGGTTGCTCAGAGGAACAAAACGATGTTGATATGTGGTACTTTTTGCCACCCACAGCTCCTTCACCACGGATGCTGGAGGGTCAGGCCGACATTTGGTGAATGATAAGGACATAGAAATCTCACAGGCCTGGGTCAGTTCCTTCATCTTCAGTTCACAGTAGGGCTCTTTGTTATTGACGAAGTGCGCAGGCCTAGAGGTCGGTGATCCCACAGCTGAGTACTTGTTCCCTGTGCTTCCTGATGTCTGGTTCTCTCCTAATTCAGCTTCTGCAGCATCCTATGTCAGCGGGTCAAACATTTATGCTGCAGAAGTCAGCCAATATGCACATGCATTTAAGTGTTGATGCTGGTTCCTCGCCTCCGTGCCCTGGCGCCGTGGAAGAGGACAGCATCAGCAGAGGGGTACAGCTGTCATTCTGGGTTCTAGAGTGAAGACCGCATGGAACAGAAACTCTGCCCAGAGTTGGTGACAAATGGCCCTTAACTGTAGCCCATGAGAGGTGGAGGCAACAGATAGGCTTATTGCAGACTGGCATCATGCCCACTCCTTGCGGTAAGTTATAGTTTTTGTAAATTGGCTAAAAAATAAAAACAAAAGAAGCACACGACTACCTAACACAGCGGATGCTTGCTGTTAGACATGACTTGGATATAGCACATGACCTGAACACATGGTCTATTAGTGACTTTTCAGGCCACTGTAATCAAAATGCCGGACAGAAATAACTTAAGGGAGAGAAGGCTTATTTTAGTGGATGGTTTCAGGGAGGTATCTGATCATCATGGTGGGGGAAGGCATGACAGGTGTGTGTGTGTGTGTGTGTGTGTGTGTGTGTGAGAGAGAGAGAGAGAGAGAGAGAGAGAGAGACAGAGAGAGAGACAGAGAGAGACAGAGAGGGAGAGACAGAGAGAGAGACAGA
This sequence comes from Arvicola amphibius, assembly GCF_903992535.2. NCBI lineage: Eukaryota > Metazoa > Chordata > Mammalia > Rodentia > Cricetidae > Arvicola > Arvicola amphibius. The sequence continues at coordinate 145,731,642 of NC_052058.2, forward strand.
GACAGAGAGGGAGAGACAGAGAGACAGAGAGGGAGAGACAGAGAGAGAGACAGAGAGAGAGAGGGAGAGACACACAGAGAGAGAGAGAGACAGAGAGAGAGAACCCTCTGGCTCACAGTTTCAGGGAGATATCTGATCACGGTGGGGGAAGGCATGACAGGTGTCTGTGTGTGTGTGTGTGTGTGTGTGTGTGTGTGTGAGAGAGAGAGAGAGAGAGAGAGAGAGAGAGAGAGAGAGAGAGAGAGAGAGACGGGACCTCTTTGGTTCACAGTTTCAGGAAGATAGCTGATCGTAACGGTGGGGGAAGGTGTGACAGGTGTGTGTGTGTGTGTGTGTGTGTGTGTGTGTGTGTGTGTGACAGGACCTCTTTTGTTCACAGTTTCAGGGAGGTATCTGATCATCACGGTGCGGGGAGACATGACAGGTGCATGACTGGAGCTCCTCCCTGGTGGCTGCAGGGTAACTCTGTCCTCTGGATGTGACATGGTTGTCATTGTCTTGTTATGAGAGCAGCAGTGATTACTCACACGAGGCCCTTGCAGATGATGGGTAGGAAAAGGCACAAGCTCCTCACCTGAGGTCTCAGCCCTGCCTCTTCCTCCTGCCCCAGTGGCATGTGGAATTAGGAATGAGTATGCTAGAGTTTGTAAGGGGCAGAAGGTGGCGGGGGAGGGAACTCTAGTGACACAGTTTTGTGACTTGTCACCCATGCTGAGGTGGGGCTTTTGGTGTTGTAGTTGCTGAGAGTTACAGGTGCTCTCCTAAACAATCCTTCACGAGATTCATTGATTCTCTAAGCTGGACTCCAATGGAATTGTCTCTTTGGCTTGTGGATGTCTGGACGGGAGTCAATAGGCGTTTCTGTGTTTCTCCCCAGGGAAGGTCATGCAATAGCATTTGACCAGGAAGCAGTGAGAGTGGGGGTAGGGGCAGCTATAACCTTCAAAGATTTTCCCCTAGGGCCTTCTACTAGCTCCCTTACAGCTGGGGAGCAAACTCTCAAAACATAAGCCTTGAGTGGGGGTCCTTTTCAGATTCAAACTATGACACATAGCCTTCTCCTCTGTGTGTCAAATATCTTCTGACCTTTCTCTTAACAGAACTTTGTCATTGAATATCAGCCCTCTTCAAAAACCCAGGGTGACCTCAGGACTCTTAACTGTATCTAAAAAGTCCTTTCTCCAAAATATAGTAACATCCATAGACCCCATATAGGTGGGCATACCTTTTGGAGGTCACCATTGAATTCAGGCCAGGAATATGCTAAGTCTGTAGGCATATTATTATGTCCATTTTAACAGCAACAAACTGAGTTTCCATGGGACTTACTGTAGGTCATATGATGGCAGGGACTAGGAATTATGTCTAGGTCTTACTCCTAACTCTGGGATTTAATATAAGCCTGTATGTATATTTATGATGGCGTTGGTTAATATTGGTATCAAACTTGAATCACTTGGGATAAGGCTGTCTGGGCTTACCTGTGAGAGATTACTTGATTGAGTTAATCAATGTGAGAGGAGCCATCTTAACTGTGGGCAGGAGCATTCCCTGGACAAGGGAATCCTGAACTACATATAGTGGAAACAGCAACCAGGATGCTAGCATGCATGCACTCATCGCATTCTGACTGTGAACCTACTGTGGGCAGCTGCTTCAGGCTCCTGCTGCCTTGACCTCCTCACTGTGATGGATTGTGTGTTGAGCTGTGAGCTAGAGTAAGCCCTTCCCTCCTTAAATTGCTTTCGTCAGTGCATTTCATCACGGCGATGGGAAAAGAACCCAAGACAATATATGTAGACACAGCCCCATACACATCCCTATTCACATACAGTCTAATAAATGTTCATTCTCTTCACTGTTGCTTAAAAGGTTTCTGGGAACCCCTTGCCTCTCAACCGCGTTTATAAGCCATGCTGGAAACATCTGCCCGTTTGCATTATTATCACAATTTGAATACACGTGGTTTTAGGCAGTTTTATTTTCATATGATGTAGCTCCAAGATTAAATTCTGCTTACAATGAACAGGCCGCGGCATCTGATGGATCGCAGTCTATGGCTCCCTCGAAGGACTAATTACTCAAGATTAAATTAAACTGGTAGAGCTGAGCCAACGGCTTTGATATCTAATAGAGAGGTCTAGGTAGAGGTGAGGAAACGTGAGACGCCCATTACAAGGCAGGTGGGCCCCGTGTTAACTCCTCCGCCGTGTGCCATGGTCTCAGGAAGGTATGAAGATAGGCTGATTAGCTAAACATACTGGAGTAGAGACCGTGTGTGCACCTGTACAGGACACATCTCTCTTTTTTGCACCAGGTTCACCGTGCAAAAAACACAGTGTTGGACCCATCTCCAACAGTGCCCCCCTACCTTCCACATACCCCCTGGGGTCAGCTCCTGATGGAGAAGTAATGGCTGACCCAAAGGTGCAGAACAGCTGTGCTTGTAGCTCCCCACCTCTGGAATCACTGCGAGACAATCCTGGCTTTGTCTGAATCTTGTGTTATTTGTTGCAATAGTCTCTTGCCTGATGGATATGGTACTACGCATTGTGTGTGCAAGGGACTCTTCATAGACGGTTGCGTTTAATTCTCATAGAGCCGTGAGGCGGGCATTCCTGTTGTTTCCGTTTTATAGACGAGGGCTCCAAGGTGCAGAGGAGTTAAGTAGCGTTCCAGGAGCATGCTGTGGGTAACAGGGTATCATTCTAAACAGAATCCTGTCCTTTGTTTGGAGTGCTGTAGAGAGAAGGATGTTTCAGTTCTGATCAGCTAGCCAGGTCTGCAGAGGGCTCAGGCAAGATCAGAGGAAGTGTGTGTACCTCTCTTAAACCCCGTCTCGCTATTGAGGTCGAATGGCAGTGGAGTGTTCTACTTTGGAGTTGATTTTGCGGTCGTTGCCACTCCACAGAGTGAAAACCAGGATATGTGGTACAAATGACAATGTGCCGTGTTGGGTGGTTTACGGTATCCCTTGCCATCCTCACATTCAGTTGCTGGAAAAGCCCGGCTGCTATTAAGGATGAGCTTTAACTTCTCCCGAATTAAAGGCTGCAGTGTCATGACTAATTGATTTTGATTAAATGGGATTTTACCACTATCAATCGTCTATTTCTATAAACGTTATTGCCCAACGAAGGCGTTCTGCGAACTGAGGCTTAGGAGAAAAGGCGATCAATCGCTTACCCAGTGGCTGGATTTCTACTTTCCCCCGAGCTCCTGGCTGTATTATGCATTACTGTTCCCGTTCTGCTGCATCTTCCCTGAAATGGCCTTTGAGTTACTTGTGGTGTCACTGGGAGCTGAGGTTCTGGTCATAATGGTTCCTGGAGAAATAACGTAGTGAATGGACAGCCGGGGGAAGTACCCAGAATGGGATAGGTTCAGTGACCTGGAAATGGGTTTCTTGATAGGGGTATGGCTAGGGTTGTGTGAGGTTTGGAAGTCACACTCCCAGTAACTCAAAGCTGCCCCTGTTGTACCCCTCAAGGTCCTGAGTACTTGCCAGAGCACACAGTGCCCTTCCCAAGGCTTGCCCAGGCTTCTCCATCTTCACAGAACAACATCCGTCTTTACTTCCTTTCTTGGTTTCCTTTCGAGCATCAAAGATCTGGATCTCATTTGCTCTCCATGGAAACCATAAACTTTTCTTTGGGGAGTTTTCCATTTCTAAGCGTCTCCTGTGAATCGGGCTGGCTGGGGGAGTTCACATTCGTGTTTAGACTCATTTTAATTCTCTCCGTGGGTCTCGTGCTATTTTAAAGATGGAGGAGACCAAAGCCAGAAGATGGAGTAACGCCGACACTTTCCTCAGTGTGAGAAAGTAGATTCAGCTCAGGTCTGTCCGAAGTCCTACCTGTGAGATGTCCTCAACTGACCCGTGACCTTGTTTTCTCCTCCTCCTTCCCCCCACAATAGCTGCCTTTTGCAGGTTATATTTTCCTGGACTATTATCTTTTATTCTTGTTGATTTTTTTTCCAGTCTGTCCTGCTCCTCAATGGCGGTGTTGCCTCTTTACAATACTAGTCCAGTCAGATTCCTTCCTCAGTACAAGCTGTTTGTGTATGCCTATTGCTTTCCTGACGGAAGCTCTCGACATGATCGGCCTCTGTTCCGTGTGGTCTCTAGCACATTCCTAGCTAGAAGCATGCTTGCGCTTGCCTGCATCACTGACCGTCACGGGATTCCTTTGGTCTCCTTTGGTCTCCTTTGGTCCTCTTTTACTATCATGCTTTGCTTTACCCCCCCCCCCTTTTTTTTTTTTTTTTGGTTTTTCGAGACAGGGTTTCTCTGCAGCTTTTTTAGAGCCTGTCCTGGAACTAGCTCTTGTAGACCAGGCTGGCCTCGAACTCACAGAGATCCGCCTGCCTCTGCCTCCCGAGTGCTGGGATTAAAGGCGTGTGCCACCACCGCCCGGCTTGCTTTGCCCTTTTAAGCTCTCCTTCCTACAAACAAATGTGTTTCTTCTCATCCTCAACTTTTCTGTCAGAAAGCTACGTTTCTGGGAAGCCATGGGTCATTCATTGGACAGCCCTAATGGCAGAACAGTGATCTATCTCTTCCCTGGGTCTAGTACTGCCCAGGCCCCTGTTTACCTATCTCCTGTCTGTGGGGAATCCGTGCAAGCTCTACTGTTGGCAGAGAAACAAACCATGAGAGGCAAGAAGGAAACCTCGTTCAGTACAGCTTAACTGGGCTGCTGGTTCAAACTTCGGAGTCTGACCCATTTATTGAAAACATAATAAACTTATTTTTTTTTACATATTTCAACACAATACAACTTTAGAAAAGAGTTCCCTCATGACAACTATCACAACAAAGCTTAAGGCATGACTGCATCAGAAGTCCTTTGCAAAGTTCATGTCTTTAGCAAAGCATCTGTGACTTCATCTACAGGAATGGGTTCTTCTGACTGTTAAGCGGTGCTCAGGATTAAGTCTAGGGAGGAGGGGTTCGTAATAAGCATAAAAGTAAAGACCTTTTGCAATGTTCATGGGACCTCCTTCCTAAGGATGGGCTATATTGACTGAGAAACAATAACCAGGATAAGGGGGATTTGGAGGAAGACTGGCTCCACAGAATAGCAAAAGATCACCAGGCTGTTAGACAAGATCCACTCCCAGCCTTCTGAATGGAAAACAGAATACACACCCCTTCCATTGATGACAAAAGCCTGAGTGTTCAACAATTCAGGTTTCTCTATTGCTCTCTGTAAGCCCAGGGGCCTCATGTCCCTTTACACCTATCCACTTCAAATAGACCACATCTTGGGTATCAGGACCCAGAATCATCTGTCCAGATGGTCCAGCTTCTTCCTGGGCCTGAAAGATGGGTTGTGCTCTTTAAGGACAGAGGGACAGATAACTGGAGGCCACATTGAAGAGGACAGGTGTTGTGTGTGAATGGCGCCTGAACTTACAGATACAAGCACACATAGGGGGTGTCTCGCGGTGTCTCATCAAGCCCAAGGGAAAAGGAGGAGTTCAGCTGGGGATCAGAGCACCTTGTATTTAATCTCTAGTTCCAAACTTAGCACCATTACCCCCGCCTCCTTTTTATAAAGAAAACCCAAATTTAACCACTCTGGGTCCCTTAGTTCATTTCTGAGCTGAATTTTGATCTTTTGGGGGAATTGAAGGGTCCTCTTGATGGTCTCTTATAAGGAGGCACCTGGGTGTATACTAGTGGGAAGGGGTGACCTGCAGCCTGGTTGGAGAGTTTCTCTGATGCCTCAGTACTTCTGGGTTGGGTGAAAGGCCCCTGCCTCCTCATGCAGATGGACTTGGACTCATGTTCATGCCTAGGCGGAGAATTCCTTGGGTCATGTTGGCTCTTGCTGGTTGCTGCTTCCTGGGCGCAAGTTCCTTTCAGAGGCACAGACTCGGTTCTGTCTAGCCTGAGGGTTGTTTGTAGACATCGTAGGTCCTTTCTGTGCCATTGCTAACAACCAATGTTCTAAGTCTAATTAAGTAATGCTAGGTCCCTTCCATGGCGCAGGCACTCAGGATGGAGCTGATGGTGGTTCAATAGCCAGCCCTCTGTGTGTACTGGGAAAGAGTGTATTCAAGTAAGACTTCTGTCGTCAGCGTCCGAGATTAAGCGGAGGCATGACCACCTGCATTCGGAGTCATGCACAGTCACAGGGAGCAAGGGGAGGAGATATGGGATTCTCAGTCTTCTTTCCAATCAGTGGCTCCCCATCCCTCTGCCCCCACCATTGTTGTATATGTATCGTTGTACTGCATGGATTTTTCCTGGTACACTCAGGACACCTAGGTTGCTTGCTTTCTTTATAGATGTTACCATCAATGCTTGTTGCATGTTCTTGTAAATGTCTCCTGGGGCTCGCATAGAAGAATCTCTCTAGGGTTGTTGCATAGTAAAAAACTTACTTTCTCAGTTTCTGACACAGAGCTTGGGAAAAAAAAGAACTTGGAAACTCCCAAGTGTTAGGAATATCTTTGTCATGCTGATACGGTGATTCCTGTAGTCCCTGACTTCAGGTTGAAGCTCCCATCCAGCTGGGATGGGAGTGGAGCTGCCTGAACTCTGAGGGCAGGAGAGGGCCAGATGCCATTCATGCACACTGCCAAGGGCTTATTGATCACCAGTAAGAACCTCTGGTCAATGAAGCTCACTGGGGCTTCCTGGTTGGGACAATAAGCTCTGGCTTAGAGAGAAGGCTTGGAAGGTTCTGATCCCAGGACCCTCCCAGCTCACTTTGTGACCATCCCTCACCGTGAGTGTTAAGTCTGCCGCAGACACTATGCTCTGGAAGCCGTTCTAACAAATGGTCAAGCCAGAGAGTGGGTTTGAAGAATTCGTGCTTCCTAGCCAATTGCTCCTAAGTTCCAGTGGCTTCTGGATTAGGTCCCCTGGTGGACTTTGCCCTTCTCCTGTGGGGTGTCGTACTAACTTTGGATGGTTGCATTGCAATAGATCCAATTGCAGTACTCAGCTCTGAAACAGTGCAAGCACATATATCTAGGAGTGGAATTGCTGCCGGGAGGGTTCTTAGAACATCTGACTGACTCACGGGCCATCAGTGCAGTGTTCGGCTACTCCTGGCCATTGACAAATGGTGGCTCTTACGATTTATACTGGTCTGGTGGTTTTATTGATTTTCCACTGTGGTTTTTATTTCAATTTCCATATTTCCTAAAGAGAGCGAATAGCTTTTCACGTTTCTTGACTGTTCAGTTTCTTCTATAAAATGCCTGGTCCTGTTTTATGTTTCTTTATGAAGCTGTCTTTTCATTGCAAGTAGATGATAGCATTTTCTGTGTTGGCTCTGCACTTTCATTTTGATGCCTCTGGAAGAATTTTAAAACACTAGTAATTAGTCATTTCTTTCTGATTTTAGTTCTTAAATTTTTCATATTTAAGTGTTTAATCTACCTGTGATTTATTGTTATGCATTATGTATGGGACTAACTTTGCCACCTTCCACATTAACAATAGCTCCATTGTGCTTTATTGACCTGTCTTTCTTTGCTATGGAAATGCTATTAATCAGTTTTTTATGTATGAAAGTTTGTTTCTGGCTGTAGGCTCTATCTCGCCATGGGCTCTGTCTTTCTATGGGCTCCATATCACTGTGGGCTCTATCACCGTGGGCTTTATCTCAGTGTGGGTCTATCTCCCTGTGGGTCTGTCTCCCTGTGGGTCTGTCTCCCCATGGGTCTATCTCCCCGTGGGTCTATCTCCCCGTGGGTCTATCTCCCCGTGGGGGTGGGTCTATCTCCCCGTGGGTCTGTCTCCCCGTGGGTCTGTCTCCCTGTGGGTCTATCTCGCTGTAGGTCTATCTCCCTGTGGGTGTACCTCCCCATTCTATTTGTCATTTGGTGCCAGTAATACAGAGAAATTTGAGTCTGCTTTTGGGATTTGGTCTTATTAGTAAAAGGATTTAAGAATGGACTCAATTGGAAACTTGAGGACAATTTTATTTAAGTAAAGTACACCCTGGGTTGTGGTGTATGCATGCTATGAATCTCAGCAGCTGTCTGGAAGAGAGAAGGAAAAAGCTGTGTTGTTTGAGTTATGACCATGGAGGGCCATCCTATGGTGGAAGGCAGCCACATGAGGGAAGGGGAGCTTGAGAGAAAGAGCAAGGAAGCTCAAGACATCACAAGATATTAGGAAAAGAATACGTGGTCTCTGGCCAGCATCCACTGTGTGTGTGTGTGTGTGTGTGTGTGTGTGTGAGAGAGAGAGAGAGAGAGAGAGAGAAGAAAAGGGGAATAGGGAATTTGGGGATAATCCTTGATTATTTGATGTTAACTGGTAATGTCAATCCATGAATATGGTATGGCTCACCATCTACTCAGGTATTCCTTAGTAACTTTCAAGGTAGATTTTGCAGTTTCCATTCCTTTTGCTCATTCTTTCATATTGGTCTTTGTTATTGTAAATTGTTCACTGTTGTAAATTATATCATTTTGCCGATAATGGGCACCCACAATTCCTCTTTCTCTCACAAATAGAACTGTAATAGACATTTCTGAATATACCCAACTACAGGGCTGCCTAAGAATGTATTGGGAATTTATCCCCCAAAGTGGCATTATGGCCTCATGGGAAACACATATCTAATTCTGTTTTCCCATCAGCCCTTCACAGGAACTCTACTAGCCTGAGCTATCTCTTTGTTGTTTTCATTTGCTTCTTTTGACCACCTATTTAGGAACTTTTTGGTTTCTGAAAATTTCCCCCTCTTTTAAAGAACACGTTCATACCTTTTGTTCATTTTTGCTCTACTTTTTTCTAGTTGACGCTCACAAACAATTGTCTATTCTAGATATTCTTGTCTTGATTTTGGTTATTGCATGTATATCCTCCTAAACTGTCTTCTTCCTATTAAGTTTTTTTTAATGTGCATTGGTGTTTTGACATGGACGTCCAGTTGCCTGGAACTGGAATTACAGACAGTTGTGAACTACCATGTGGGTGCTGGGAATTGAACCCCAGGTCCTCTGGAAGAGCAACCTGTGCTCTTTACCAGTGGGCCATCTCTCCAGCCCTAAGTTTGTTTTTGATATGCTGTATTCAACACTGTCTTTGTTAGGGTTTGCTTCTATTGCTGTGATGAAACACTTTGACCAAAGCAACTGGGGAGGAGAGGGTTAATTCCATATAACTGTTTATATAAGGAAGTCAGGACAGAGTCTCAAACAGGGCAGGAATCTGGAGGCAGGAGTGGATACAGAGGCCATAGAGGGGTGCTACTTACTGGCTTGCTCTCCATGGCTTGTTGGTTTTGTTTTCGGATAGATCTCAGGACCACCAGCCCAGGGATGGCACCACCCACAATGGGCTTGGCCTTCCCTGAGAAATCACTAATTAAGAAAATGCCTTGTTGGTTTTCCTATAGCCATATGTTATGAAGACATCTTCTTAATTGAGGGTTCCTCCTCTCAGATGACTCCAGCTTATGTCAAGTTGACATAAAACTTCCAGCCAAGACACAAACAATTCACTTTAAGGATAACCAGTTTTAGTCTTCATTTGCCCTTGCTTTATTTTTTGAAAATTATCTTATAAAATCCTTCCTTGCTCCATTAAGATCATAAAAGTATTGACTTGCCATTAGGGGGTTAATTATATATTTACATTATATTTCACATCTAGGTCTTTGATCCCTTGGAAATCTTCTTCCTGTCTTCAATGGCAGATTTATATGCTAGTTAGTTATGTAGCCATGTATTAAGAACCCACATGTGACTTGTGTCTGAGTGTGTGATGGGTGTGTAGCTGTGTGTATTGCTTGGGCCTACAGCTTTAACTCTGTGCTCCCTATTTACTTCCAATTAGTTTGTTTCCAGTAAAGAAAATGCTTATTAATTTGTTAATATGGCAATGTGGGTTAAAAGACCCTTTCTTTACTTTTAAAAGATGATTTGCCTGTCTACGAGTCTATATTCGTCCACATACATTTAAAATTTATTTATTAGTTTTAAAGCCGAGTGGTGGTAATGCATTCCTTTAATTGCAACACTCGGGAGGCAGAGGCAGGCAGATCTCCGTGAGTTCACAGTCAGCCTGGTCTACAAGAGTGAATTCTAGGACAGGCTCCAAAGCTACAGAGAAACCCTGCCTTGAAAAACCAAAAAAGAAAAAAATATTTATTACTTTTAAAAGTTAAGCTTTGAGTTTCTATGGAAGTTCAAAAGAATTTTGATATCTTTAGATTTATACATTGGTTTGGGCAGAACATATGTGTGGATAATGTTAAGTAATGCTACTCAGGAAAATGAAATATCACATGTCTGCATTCATTTCAATATTTTAAAGTGTTCTTTATTGGATTAAAAAGTATCCTTGGCACAGCATTTCTTTGGGTTCTTAAATTTTTAAAAACATTTATTATTATTATTAATTATTATTATTATTATTAATTAGTGCAAGTGTGTGTTATAGTGCCCATATGGGGATCAGTGGACAGATTGTAGAAATCAGTTTTCTTCTACCCCATGTGTCCTGGGGATCAAACTCAGGGCATCAGGCTCAGTGGTAAGTACCTTGATCCACTCAGCAGTCTTGGCTCTGTAGGTTGGTTTTAGTTGCATTGCTTTGAGGGGCTGTGTCTTATTTCATATGTGTCTATAAAAGTCATGCTGCAAACTGGTGAGTTTTGTAGGTAAAGCCTCTTTTCTGATCTCTTTACGTGGGTATGGTTTTATTTCTTTTGAGACAATCCCTATTGGTTGCTGTGTTTGCGGAAAATCTATGTTTAATTGAAACCCCACTGCCAGTATGTTTTCTAAAATGACTAAAACCACTTTGTAGCAGCAACTCATGAGAGCTCAGGTTGCTCTCTATCTTTGTCAGCACTTGAGATTGTCCATCTTTTTAAGTTTAGCCATTGAGACGGATATGTAGTGTTTCTGATACTTATTTTCAATTTCACTTATCCGAGTGGTCATTTGTAGAAGTTTTATTCACACCTTTTCAAATGCACTCCATCATTTTAAGGCAAGTTTGCTCCTTCCCCACCTCTCCTTTATCTTCTCTGCCTTCTGAGGCTTCCTTGTTTCATGTCTGGGGCAGTTTTACTCACAGTAGAACTGTCTGCTATATTCCTGTCCCCGCGTGTGCACGGCCTCCTCAGTTGACACCCCGGACCAGAGAGGTGCATTGTTTTGCAATCACCTACAGGGATACATCAGTGTCACCCAATGCCACAGTCTTGGTCCTGTCCATTATGTAGACTCAGAACAGACCTGCCAGCCATTACGGTGCAGCACAGAGTATTGCCAATCCATTCTCTTCTCAAAATCTTAGCCCCACCATTCTTTTTACAGTGCCTATAATTCTTTTTTCCCTAGTGTTATGGATGTGGAATCAGGCCGCAGATACCCCTTTCAAACTGGCTTCTTTCTCTCCGCAGGGTGTATACTAGCCTTCTCTCCTTTAAAAACAAAACAGTAAGTGCAGCTGGAGCGAGATGTCTCCGTTGGTAAATGCTTGCCACGTAGACGTGAAGACCTGAGTTTAAACCCAGACATCCATTAAAAAGCTCGGCGTAGTGGTGTGTGCTGTGACCCCAGTGCTCAGCTCAGCAGAGACGGGAGGATCCCTGGATCTGTCACTCAGCCTGCCGAGAGTGAGGTCTGCTGTGAGGACTAGGTTCAGTGAGAGAGAGACCTTGCCTCAAAAAGTAAAGTGTGGAGTGAGAGGGGAAGACACCCGAAGTTGACCTCTGGCCTCCAAATAATTTAGCCCAAGCACATGTATGCATGCATTATATGTACATATGCACACAGGAATACGCACAGACACATACACAGAAGACAAAAGAGAAGCAGGAATCACGACATGTACTTCATACGAGGTATGTGCTAACCCTCTAGCAAAGGTGATTCCAACTTTCATCTTCTATTTCTTCAGCTGCTCTGGCTCCCGATTCCTTGTTGACCATGAGATTATTATTTGGACATTTATCTGAAGGAATGCTTTGAAGGTTGGCTTGAATATGACTTCCTTTATATAAAGAAGGTGTTATTTGCTGTCACCGTCCTGAAGAATTACCGCCCCAGGACTATTTGAACTGAATTCTCACCTTGAGGTTTTTAAAGTCAACCACACAGTTTGAATTCAGCCCGTGAACTTGAATGCATCTAACCTGAGACTACAAACTCCCGGGGGTCAGTTTTTTCTCTTTGGCTCCTCACAGAGTCTTTAAGTTCAACAGAAAGCTTTCCTCACACTCTTTGGAGAAGTGGGTTTGCAGACTTGCAGCAGATGTAGTGTGTGAGATCCTAGCTTTTACTTGGGGCCGGGTGAGGGTGAGGGGGCTCTCCTCACACCAGAAGAGCTCCTGGGATCTGCTGTCTCCACCAAGGAAAAGCAGGAAGGATGTGGAATTGGACAAGGGATCAGCATTCCGTGCTGCTAATACTATCTTAATAAATCTCCCATTAGTGTCACAAATGTAACGACATTGGAAAGTGAGAGAAAACTTTGGAGCTGTGACCAGTCCCTGCGAATTCAACCTGAAGATGAAGTTGAGTCAACTCTTAGGTCTCACAAATTCCTTCTCCATTAAGATTCACTGATCATTTCCCCATTCTAGAACAGTCAGTGTGTTTATGTAGTCATGGAGGTCACAAGTGACACATTTAATTTATATAGCTATAGATATTTCAGCTGAAGATACAACTTAGTACTCACCCAGCATGCACAAGGCTCTGGATTCACACTCCAGCACCACACACACACACACACACACACACACACACACACACACACACACACCAAAGAACAAAACACCAACCTAGACATGGATATTGCTAGCATGCGTAAAAAAAACACAGCAGAAATGCATACACTGCAAATCAGATGTGAGCAAGCACCCGGAGCGTCAGTCATTCCCAGTGCTGACAGAGATGGAGTGTGCTCTCAGGGGGACGATGCTCTGTAAGAACTCTCGCTTGCTTGCTGTCTGCTCTAGTCCATTTTGTAACGATATACCCAAGGCTGTACTTCATAAAGAAAACAAGTTTATTCAGGTGCCCGCAACTGAATTGTGCATTACAACCTTGCGTGGATGGAGTTATTACAAGATGAGAGTACATTTGATAGGAGAGAGAGAGAGAGAGAGAGAGAGAGAGAGAGAGAGAGAGAGAGAGAACTAATTAGCATGATAACCTGCTCTTGTGGTAACCAATTCAGTCCTTTGAGACCTAACCCACCCCTATGAGATGGGCATTAATCTTTCCAAGGGTGATACTCCTCATAAGCATCTCTTAATAACCTCACCTATTAAAGGTTCCACCCCCTTCTCAGTATCGTTACTTTGAGGACTAAGTCTCCAGCACAGGAGCCTTTAGGGAACAAACCATATCCACTCCCCAGCCCTGTCTTAGGAACTCATTAAGATAAGTTACTAGGTGCGGAATCATGGGGGAAATGTAGGCTGATTTTCAATTTGGAGAGGCATTACTGAGTTTTTCTTCAGTTCCTCTCTCATCAGCAGAGTGTGGGAGTTCCCTTTCCTGAATACCCAGCCAATACTGGTTATAATTAATTTTTTTAAAAAAATCTTTGCTCATCTGCTAGCTGAAATATTGTTTTAATTTCCACCCTTGTTATTACTAGTGAGGTTGAACATTCTTTCCAATTTGTTTTTCTTTCTTAACTTCCTTGTGCATGCTCTTTGCAAGTTCTTCCATTAGGGTAGGTCCGCCCACCCCCTGCTCCCGTTCCATGGGGGATGGCGGATCAGTGTTCTGCTTGAGAACTCGGTGTTATTCTGGATGAAGTTACCAAAACTTGGCCATTGTGCCCTTGTCACACCCTCCAGGGATGGGAGGAGAGGCACAGGACTGGATGACTTGGCATGATGAAGTAGCCAGGGAGCCCAGGTGTGCCAGGCTTTCTTTTGGGTGACAAACCAGCTCCCAAATCAAGACGTGAAGACTTCTTATTAGTTATGAATGCTCAAGTGGCTTTATCTTAGCTCGTATTTAATATGTTTCTCTTTATATACATTTTTGCCTTGGGACTTTTTTCTTCCCTCCCCCTTCCTCCCTCCCTCTCTCCTTTTCCTCCCTCCCTCTCGCCCCCCCCCCATCTCTTGTCCTACTTTGACTGCTTCTCATATCAGGCTGATTAGAGGCTTCCTGGCTACTGGCCCTGGGCATGTCCCTCCCTCTCTTTCTCCCTCCTTCTCCTCCTTCCTTTTCTCTCCCTTTCCTACATTCTTCTTCCTGCTTATTCTGTTTGCCCACCAGCCCCACCTATCTATCCCTCTCCTAGCTACTGGATGTTCAACTTCTTATTAGACCAACCTGGTGCCTTAGGCAGGCAAGGTGAAACAAATGCGACACATCTTTACAAAATCAAGCAAACACCGCATAAACAAATGTAACTCATCTTTACATTATTAACAACGGCAGCAGAAACAAATGTAACACACCTTTACACAGTCAAAGTAATATTCCACAGCATAAACAAATGTAACACACCTTTACACAGTCAAAGTAATATTCCACAGATAAACAAATGTAACACACCTTTACACAGTCTATATACCACAGATAAACAAATGTAACACACCTTTACACAATCAAAGTAATATTCCACAGATAAACAAATGTAACACACCTTTACACAATCAAAGTAATATTCCACAGATAAACAAATGTAACACACCTTTACACAGTCAAAGTAATATTCCACAGATAAACAAATGTAACACACCTTTACACAGTCTATATACCACAGATAAACAAATGTAGCACACCTTTACACAGTCAAAGTAATATTCCACAGATAAACAAATGTAACACACCTTTACACATGAAAGTAATATTCCACAGATAAACAAATGTAACACACCTTTACACAGTCAAAGTAATATTCCACAGATAAACAAATGTAACACACCTTTACACAGTTAAAGTAATATTCCACAGATAAACAAATGTAACACACCTTTACACAGTCAAAGTAATATTCCACAGATAAACAAATGTAACACACCTTTACACAGTCAAAGTAATATTCCACAGATAAACAAATGTAACACACCTTTACACAGTTAAAGCAATGTTCTGCAGCACCCCGGAATCCTGTGAGGAGAGTTAGCCAGTGTTATGGAGGAGCAATGGGGAAGGTGCTTAGGGGCTACTGTTGGATTTTGCAGGCGAGAAATGCACTGATTATTGTTTTTTTGTTTATTTGTTTGTTTTGTTTTTGGAATGTCCCTTTGAGTCTTATTAATCTTCTTTATCTTTCTTGGGAACTTTTATCTTTGTATTTCACTGGATAAAAAAAAATCACAGAAGACTCACATGATCTGATGGTTCACTGAGACAGGTCCACGAAGGGCAGGCTGCAACTGTTTTCCCTAATTTGTTTTTGTTTTAGTAAGTACATGACCTTTGGCCACCTAGGATTTTTGTTTTTGTTTTTGGAGAGAGGGTTTCTTTTGTGTAGCCCTGGGTGTCCTGGAAGTCTCTCTGTATACCAGGTTGGCCTTAAACTCAGGAATATGCCTCCCTCTGCCTCCCAAGTGCTGGGGTTAAAGGTGCGAGCCACCACCGCCTGGTGGAAAAATGTTTCTGAGCTTTAGCTATTTAAAAATGGTTCTTATTATGTTTTTACAGGTTAGCTTGCACTTGTCTGCTAACAGCAGAACTCACAAGTGCCACAGAGGCACTTAGGCCCTCACCAAATGTGTCAGTTCACATAAAAAAGATGTCAAGTGGCCAATGGGCCAAAGTCTTGGATGCCTCCATGTTTCGGATTAGTGACATCTGAAAGCCGATGGTGCTTGTGGTTAGAGGCTGCCTGCCAGTAACGGTCATCCTTCATTCTCCCTTGCTCACGCTCAGAGGCAAAGGGAGGGAGAGAGAGATGTCTTATTTGACTTGTGACTATTAAGAAGTTTTCTGCTCAGTTCCCATCATGCATTTCACATGACTTAGCTGGTGCAAGCATCTTATCTATGAAGCCATTTTAGCAAATAGGAGAGGGTTTCTGTACTCAGATTTTGTCAGGGATCATCAGAGACTGGTCCAAGGCTGTCAACACCAGTCCTTTAAGATGGAAAGAATTTAGAGCCACATCTCCAACATACTCAGTTAGAAACACTGTATGAGTTACTTTGTGTGTCACTGTGATAGAACACCTGACGGAAACCATTTAGGGAAGGAAAGATTGATTCCGGTTTGTGGTTCAGTGGATAAAGTCCTTCGTGAGCAGGAGATACATGGCCGTGGGTAGCTATCAGCTGGTGCAGCAGTAGCATGAGGTGGCCGGTTACCTTGCTGTCGACTGTAAGGAGCCAGGGTCATCTATAACCCATACGGTCTACTTATTCCAGTTAAGCCCCACTGCCTAAAGATCCTATACCTTCCCAAAACAGTGCTACCAGCTGGGAACCACATGTTTGAACACTTACATCTGTGGGGGACACTTTATGTCGAAATTGTAACAGGGGCTCCACAGGTGCTTCTGATGAGTTGCCACATTGAGATACATTGACCTCCCATAAGAGCTGTGTCACTGCGTGTCCCTTGAGTCACATGGGGTACAGGAGGGAGGGCTAGGCTCCTGAACAAAGGGGAAGTTCTGTTGGGAGAGAGAGGGGCGGCAATAATGTCTACTGCATGGATCAAATTGTACTTAATTTCCAGCCCTATCCACCTTGAAGTCTAATCCTTTAAACTGTAAAATGACCATATAACTATTGTACACTTTTCTAATCGCAGGAAAGCATAGGTGGCGGGGGGTGGGGGTTGGGGGGAGCGGGGGATGAGGAGGGAGCTGGATCAGTAAATCACTGACTGTCTTGCAGGCACAAGGACCGGGCTCCAATCCTCAGAACTCATGCAAAAAGCTGTGTGTGGTGGTGGATGTTTGTCTGCCCAGCCCTGGGTAGGCTGAGCTAGTGGATTCCCGGGACTTGTCATCCAGACAGCCTACCTTACATGTTGAATGTTAGGCCAGTAAGAGACTCACCTCACAAAAGGGATACAAGGACCCGAGTGATGACATCAGGTTGTTCTTTGGCCTTCACACTTCTATGTACACACACACACACACACACACACACGTCCAGGGGTAAGGGGGGCTTAAGTGGACACACAATGCTCATGATTCCACGTTTGCTTTTTGTGTTTAATGTGCCAGGGAGATCGTTTATGTCAGCGCCCATAAATCTTGCTCTTTGTAACAGCTAATCCTTCTCCTGAGTGTTAGCTACACTGTTTATTCAATTGCTCTCCTGCTGGTGGATCTTTACTCAGTTCTGCTCTTTTGCTAACAATGCTGCAGTGGCCATCTGATTCCATAGATTTGTGTGTTGAGGGGGGGGGGGAAGATAGGCAGAAGTGGAATTTCTGTCTAAAGGGCGATCATTTAAAGATGATCGCTTGAAGAGGTGGCATATGCCTGCAGTTCCAGCACTCAGGAGGCAGAGACAGGCGGATCATTGTGAGTTTGAGGCCAGCCTGGTCTACATAGTAGTTTGAGGAAGGCAGGGCTACACAGCGAGACTCTGTCCAAAAAAAAAAAAAAAAAAAAGGAACAACAACCCCAAATTGATAGATATTTGCAAATTGTTCCCAAATATAATGGCACCAGTTTACTGTCCTGCCATGAATACATGAATGTTTCTATTTCTTCATAGGCCCGCCCCTCTGAGTTTGAGTGCCACCCTGCTTCTAGACCTTTGCTTATACGATAAACAAAAATATGATTATTTTAAGGTACACCAGTTTATTTGTTAATTAAATGTACATTTCCTTATTTATGGAGGAAGTTGGCCATTTTTCGTAGCTTAAAATTTATTTACTTATGTTTTTATCTTTTTCTAGGGACTGGTCACACATAGTTATCTTATGGGTTTTTCTTGAAGGTTTCTGGCTTTGGCATCTTGCAAAGAAACATTTTCTCAGCACCAAGGTGTAAAGGTAGCTTTCTACCAGGATGGAGGCTCCACCGCATCTCTGAAGTAACAGTAGCCAAGGTGACTCCATCTGCAACCGGGTAGCTTGTTCACAACTTTTCAGGGTTGCATTTCTCCCATTCATGTGTATGATTTTCCCACCCACAGACCTGCTTAGAAAGTTTGTTTATCCTTCCATGGGGCAATTAAAGATGGCTTCATTTCTGATTGTTTTGGCAGAGGGCAAGGTTCTTGACAGCCCTAGG
This sequence comes from Arvicola amphibius, assembly GCF_903992535.2. NCBI lineage: Eukaryota > Metazoa > Chordata > Mammalia > Rodentia > Cricetidae > Arvicola > Arvicola amphibius. Next base: position 145,749,802 of record NC_052058.2, read on the forward strand.
CTGCCCAGGGTCTGGTGGAATCCCCTGCAGGACTCCCACTCTCTCCTTGATGTTGGTTGTCTCCCTCCCCGGCACCTAGTTGATCCTCTGAAGGCTGAAGGCGGCATTCAAATGCCAGCTCCACTGGGTCTTGTTAAAATACCTTATCAATGGCCATCTTTCTCCGCAGGGGTGACCTTTGCCTCAGCTTCCTGTCACTACCTGACTTGGATAACCTCCAAGGCAGGTTGCCATGGCGATTCTCATTCAGCCCAACCAAATCTGGCTTCTGTGTCTTATTAAATGTTCCCTAAAAAGGAAATCACACTGTGTGTGGAAAGAGGAGCGGCATTCACAAGGAGCAATAATGTCCTCCCCCTGTGTCCCACTCTGGGGCCGGTCTGTCCTTTGCCAGAGTTGACAGGTTGCCCCAACTTGTTTCTGTTCTTCCTAATCGCCGTTGTCATGGTAAGTACTTAGATTTTAGGGGTGAGAGGATGGTGGGGGGGCTATGGCAAATGTCAATCAGCCGTTCAAAAGACACTTTTACAGTTCCGTTCCAACAGCACTAACAAGCGTCAGGATCAGGTGCATAATGAGACCGCGCTAGCGACACTAATTGGAAGGGTCTTCTTTTCTTCTCAGTCTTCATTTTGTTGTGATGTTTCCCCCATCTTCTCAGAATGCAGTTTTTACAGTGACTCTCATTAAATCTGAGCAGATAATCTCCTTCAAACTACTGCTCCTTGCCCTGGAAGAGAAGTGGGCGGACCCAGTGGTTGCTGGGAAGTTCCATAGGGTTGCTTTGTGTATCACCCCTGGTTAGAATAGAGGGGAAGGTGAGAAACATTCCACACCCACAGCCTGCAGACGGGGCTGCGCTCTCAGTCCCCCAACAACAGGCTGTCTAGGGAAAGGGAACACTGGATGTCAGAGATAAAGTCACTTGTAGAGTGGGTGGGGGCTGCCACAAATCTCTGGGCATGTCAGTGGCCCTGATCTCTGTAGGCAGAGACCCAAATCTGCTCTGAATGGAGGGGAGGTCTGACTGGCATTCACTCACGACGGATCGTCCCTTTTTCAATTAAACCTCTCTGGAAATGCTACCTCAGGCATGTTGCAAATGCATCCTCTAGGTGATTCTAAACTGGTCAAGCTGACAGTGAAGATTGGCCATCACAAGGCATCCCTTTATGTGCACAGACCAGTGGGACCTTCTGAGCTGTGTGGACCATACTGCTTGATCCCGAGTTGTAGCTGCTGTGTGAACCTAGACTGCCCCCAAAAACCACTCACTGGACTACTCTGGCCATCTTCTCCCTTCTCTCCAGATGGCCGGGGTCCCGGGAGATGGTTCTTCTGTATGAATTTTTAACTCTCACACCTTGGAGGTCAAGATTGCTACAGAAAAATGACTTATCAGTTGGCCATACTCCAACTCCCCAAGTTGATAGAGGGACCCCAAGAGCCTTGGAGGGCCTGTCCTGCTGGTAGAGGAAAGTACCAGCAGCAAGGATTGGGGGTGTCTCAGAAGGCACAAGTGACTACACACTCAGACACTAAGAGAAGGACAGCACTGCAGTGAAGTGTGTGTGTGTGTGTACGTGTGTGTATGTGGGTGTATATATGTGTATTTGTGTGTATGTGTGTGTGTGTGCTTGTGTCAGGGTGTGTATGTGTGTGTATGTGTGTGTGGGTGTATGTATGTGTGCTTGTGTGTATATGTGTGTGTGTGTTTGTGTGGGGTGTGTATGTGTGGGTGGGTGTGTATGTATGTGTGTGTGCTTGTGTGGGGTGTGTATGTGTGTGTACGTGACTGTATGTGTGTGTGTGCTTGTGTGGGGTGTGTATGTGTGGGTGTATGCTTGTGTGGGTGTATGTGTTTGTGTGTGTATGTGTGTGCAGGCTTATATGTGGTTGTGTGTGTGTGTGTGTGTGCGTATGGGTGTGTGCTTGTATGTGGTTGTGTATGTGTGTGTGGGTGTGTGTATGTGTGTTTGTGTGTGCTTGTGTGTGGGTGTGGGTGTGTTTGTCCATGCAGGTACATATGTACATTCCTGCCTCTCATTTCAACTCTCATTTTGCATACGAGGGTGGGACCCTGGTTATCCCCACTGTGACCAGCTTCCTTGTCTACAGCTGGTCTAAGCTTGGCCCACCTTCCTGAGACTGAGTGAAAGCCAGTTTGTCACCTGGGCTCCTAGGGCCTCTCGTAGTGTGGCACCAGGCTTTTAAGGGCCAGGAACAGTTTAAATCCTTGCTAACTCCTGCTATCGCTCCCGCACGCCCGAGGTCATCCCAATCCTGCGGCAGCTATGAACGACTTCCACCCACAGCACCTAGCAAAGCCTGCCTGGATCTAACTGCATTTTCAGGAAGGGCAGGAATACCAAGCAGGCAGCATTTTAGAAACGACTTGGTTTTATTTTAGTTTGTGTGTGTGCATGCATGACAGTCGGCTTCAAGGACAAGATGGTGTCCCCACTACTATACATCATGTGGTCTTCAGGACTGGAGCACATCCCTGAGGACGTCAAAGAATTCTATACTGACTCAGACCGACTTCTCTTTGACATCCTTACAGTGAAATATGGCTTCACACCAAAATAAACTTGGCTTCTGATGCCGTGAGGCAATCTTTGTGACTAGTATTCACCATCGACAACTGTGATTCGGGCTGCACGCCTTACGATCAAGTTCTTTCCTTCAGAAGGCAGAGCCCCGGGCTTGTTTGCCAATTGGACATTGGAAAAGTGGGGAGCAGCTTGTCTTATCTAGAGATTTGGGGGATACAGACATGTATGGGGCAGGGGCAGAGTGTGACCAGAAGAAACATGCAGCAGAGGCTACTGTTTGGCCCCTCATCCCTGGAAGGGAGTAAGCAGACTGCTGTCAGCGTCTCAGCATAGGGTAAATTGCCATGGATGTGGGCTTTCTGAAGCCAATTTTCTTTTAAAAGAAAGAGATGGCTCTGAGTGTGGGCAGCCAGGCCCTCTTTCTGGGACCGGCCTGGCACTGTGTCTCCGACTTCACATTGCTTCTTTACTTTACTTTCACATCCATGCCTAAGCCACCTGCCTACATTGGCACTTGTCGGGTCAGTCACTGGCGAATTACTTCTCCGTGGAGAAGTGTGATACATGTGGGCTGATACAGGGGAACCAGAAATGAATTGTGCCAAGCTTCATACTGAGTGAGAAAATGAAGGACGAGAAACAACACACACACACACACACACACAGAGAGAGAGAGAGAGAGAGAGAGAGAGAGAGAGAGAGAGAGAGAGAGAGAGAGAGAGTTTTCTAGAAAGTCCCTGGTCCACTTTCTCATGGAATCCGCAGTTCATTCATTGTTTTTCCGTTTGGAATTTCTGAGTCAGGGTCTCACTGTGTAGCGCAGGCTAGCTTCAAGCTTGCAATCCTCCTGCCTCAGCCTCCTATGTACTGGGTAACAGGCCCACACCATCACGCTCAGCTCTCGTGGCTTGTTCCTTGTTTCCTGAGTGTGCACACGCCTATGTTCCCATCCCACACAGGACAGAGGTGAATGTCAGGTGTCTCTCCACCTTTGTTGCTCTCCACCTCACATTTTTGAGATAGGGTTTCTCATTCAGTGTGGGACTTGTTGATTCATCTAGACCAGCGGTTCTCAACCTTTCTGATGCTGCGACCCTTTAATACAGTTCCTCATGTTGTGATGACCCCCCCCCCCACAATAGTATTATCTCATTGCTACTTCATAACTGTCATCTACTGTTACGAGGCTGTCTGACTGGTGTGTACCAGGAATGACCTTGTCTCCACATCCCTAGTGTTAGAATTACAGGCTGTATCACCATGCCCAGCTTTAGATAATTTTTAAATCATGTATCTGGAAATCTGAGCTGAGGTCCACATGTTTATGTGATGAGCACTTTGCTGACTGAGCCATTTCTCCAGCCCCTCTGGTTTGCTATTTTACTCACCCTTTAATACACTTCTCCTTTCCTGTCCCATCTAGAAAGCAGCACAAAAAAAGTTTTTCACAACCTCCTGCAAATTCAGCGGTAAGTGAGGCACAACCACCTTTTGTATACCATGTGGTCTGCCATGGAAGAAAGTCCATGCCTGACTAGAGGTTCCTCTAACACTGCTTCTTAGAAGTGCAGCCTGAACTCCCTTCCACCCCTGGATACTACATATCATTTAATGCATGCCCTTAGGAAGATAATGTTTAACAGCAGGCATGGCGGGTCCCCAAAACAGCTCTGCTGTCTTAGAAGAAGCTGAGCACTAGGTGGCCGCGACGGAGTCTACCAGAATCTTTCCACATGTAAGGTGAAGATGGGTCTAAAATAGTGGGTTTCTGGTGATGATGGTAGGTGTTCTTAACTTCCTCAGAGTCTTAAGTGTTGGTTTTAAGTTCTGTTTGCCAGTTTCATTTGTGCAAGAAGGTTGCTGAGATAGGTCTAAACACCATGTAAAAACAAACAAGCAAGCAAACAACAACAACAACAAATCAAAACAGAAAAAGCCAGGTGGTGGTGACGCACGGCTTTAATCCCAGCACTCGGGAGGCAGAGGCAGGTGGATCTCTGTGAGTCTGAGGCCAGCCTGGTATACAAGAGTGAGTTTCAGGACAGGCTCCAAAGCAACATAGAGAAACCCTGTCTTGAAAAAACAACAAACAAAAAACACCATGAGATTAAACAACCCACAATGACCCCTAAGAAGCAACAGGCTTCACCCCTTAGGGAAGGAAGATTGGCAGGTTGGTGTGTTGTGCAATCTGGCCTGGTGTGGGGTTTTAGGACACTAGTATATTGGTCTGAGTCCTACCACAAGCCATTAAGGCCACAGTGCAGAGACCGTCTTCTCAGTCCTGACCCTGCTGGGACTAATGACACTGGACTTGGGGTGGAGCCCCATCCGTTGTTTTCCGCCAGTCCATCTGGGCTCGCTAGTAAGTCTCACATCAGCCCAACCTGTGTCCTGAGGAGAGATGAGGCAGTTCCGGTTGGTGGCATGCATCAGGGAAACCACGTCATCCTTTCCTGTCATCTCAGCATGGGCTTTGCGGCAGGGTCATCATAGTTTACGTCCTACCTTAGCGGTGCAGTTTGGACAAATCTGAATTCCAGCATCTTCTCCGTCAAGTAGAGTGCATGGTGCTTAGCTCCTAAGGGCGTCACAAGAATTGGAATCAGACACTACTTCACGTCTTTTGTATACCATGTGGTCTGCCACGGAAGAAAGTCCATGCCTGACTAGAGGTTCCTCTAACACTGCCTCTTAGAAGTGCAGGCCTGAACTCCCTTCCACTCCTGGATGCTACATATCATTTTTTTGGTTTATTTTTTATCTTTAAAAATTTCCATCTCCTCCCCATTCCCTCCCCTCCCCTCCACCCATACCCCCCTCCCTCCCTCTGCAGGCCAAGGAGCCATCGGGGTTCCCTACTCTATGTTAAGACCAAGGTCCTCCAAACTCACCCCAGGTCCAGGAAGGTGATCAGCCAAGCTGAGAAGGCTCCCACAGAGCCCGTCCATGCAGAAGAATCAAAGCCCAGCGCCATTGTCCTTGGCTTCTCAGTCAGCCTCCACCGTCAGCCACATTCAGAGAGTCTGGTTTGGTCTCATGTTCCATCAGTCCCAATCAAACTGGAGTTGGTGATCTCCCATTAGTTCTGTCCCACCATCTCCATGGGTGAACGCACCCCTCACGGTCCTGACTTTCTTTGCTACATATCATTTAATGCATGCCCTTAGGAAGATAATGTTTAACAGCGGGGGTCTCTCTGCTTTAAATTACCACAGCCACCATGATCGTCACCACTCGTGACTGAGCCTGGTGGTTACGTTCAGAGTAGTCCAGCCACCTGTTAAGTTGGAGCTGCATGTGACATTTTAGTGAAATATGCTACATGGAAGCTCAGTGTTGTCTCTCAAAGATGAACTCTCAGCTCACTTCCTTGCTGCACTCAGGAAGGGTGGGTGACAAGGGATCCTTGAAGGTTTATGGCTTTCTGCTAAGGCGTGAACTGGCTTCCCACTCACAAGGTGACTCCATTTGGTAAGTTTAAGAATGTTTTCTTGGGTTTCCTCTCCCAACATGAATGCTGTGGGCCATGAAGGAGGAACCAGCTCTGCCCGGTGTTGTGAACCTCTTGACGCCTGGCCCGTTAGAGAAGCCAGAGTGCTTATTGGATTCCCTGGGAGAATGGCTCCAAATAACTTAACAGAGAGTGACTTGAGAGAAGGGGAGAAAAGGCGTTTTGTTCTCTCAAGGAGCCTACCGAATGCTCAGTCCAAACACCCCTATAACTAGTTCATGACTTTGCACCACACAGACATCTTTTAAATCAGGCAGAATACAGATAAGTCTTGTTTTGTGCCATTAATTTCAATGGTTTTACACAATATTTGAATCACTGGCTTTTCTTCTTCTTTGGAGGCAGACCAAATCGGGCTGAGTCTCCTTGCATTAAAAGCCATTCACGAGACCCAGCCAGCTCCGTCTTGCAGATGGAGCACCATATGTTTTGGCTCAAACCCCATATGGAGCGGCAATATGCAATCCAGGGATAGAAAGCCCCGTTTCTTCCCGTTCACGCTCACGGTCACCTCTAACCCGCAAGCTCTCTCCATTCTGCACAGAAGTAGGCACATTCATCCCCAAGGGAGCCAAAAATATGCAGAACACTGCAAGGTCTGGGTTTTTGTTTTCTCTTGCCCTTTTACACTCAAAGACATCCGTACATCTGGTGCTTCCATGAGGTGGCACTTGGGAAGATTCCATTTTCGCGTTTCCAGGAATAGGTTAGGACTTTTTGCTTGAACACACAACACATAACTTTTTTTGTAAACATTGGGAGACTCTAGAAATAGTGACTTAGGGGTCTGGACCGTGCTAAAGCATTTGGATATAATCTAAGGCTTCCTGGAAGGGGTTTAGGGTGGGATAAAGGGTCTGTTGTCTGGGAGAGAGGAGTCAAATGGAATCTGGGCTTCATTGACAACTAGAATAAAGGCTCCAGGTTTTGGATCGTCTTCTAGGGAAAGTTGGGTTAAAGGTTATTGAGAAGTAAGGGCTCCTTTTCCCACGCATCCAGGGTGAGGAGTCCAAAAGAGCTGAACTGAGAGTCTGGCCTTTTCTCCATTATTAAGGAGCTTTTTGACCTTGATCAAATGCCAGTGTGACATTCCTTTACTTGTAAAAGGGTTTAGGACGATCTGGTGATGGCTACAGATCCCATCTCTCATCCCATCTTACACTATAGGACACAGCTGTGGGGAGGCTCAGCGGTCAGGGCCGTGACATGAAGTCGAGGCTGATTGGATAGTAGATGCGCTCACCACGTATTCAAATTGAGACGTCCCTCCCGGCAACAGCATTTGGGGAACCATGAACCTGTGTGCTGTTACTAACTCAGGAAGCGGATCTCAACTTCCTGGCATGTGGGCACACCACAAAAGCCTCTGTCGGCACTCTGTATCCACCTGCCTTTGGCAGTTTTACTTCCTCACTAGGGAAGAGTTAGCAGCAACGCAGACCCCTGGATGCCACAGAAACACAGGTGCTTCGACCCTGGAGTTTTGATTTTGATGTGATTGTAAACCGCAGGTAAGGAGACAGATAGCAGAATCTCGCCTTGTTTTGGCCGGCGAAGGCGAGGCCCACATCTTCTAGGTCTTTATGTCTCCATAAGCTCCAGTTGTGACTGGAGTTGCTAAATGTCTTATGCTCTGGGACCCTGGAGACTGAGTTCCAGGAAATCTAGACCTCTGAGATTTCCTGAGCCTTGTTAAATGAGTTTCCAAGCAGCCACCCATGTAGTTTTCTGTGACTGGAGGTTGCAAGGGGATGCTCTGAATCTCTTCTAGCTGAGTTATCAAAAAGCAAGGGCGAAAGAACAGCTATGAGCCCTCCCATTTCAAGCTCTGAAACCAAGCTTCTGTGCAGAACTTCCTCAGATTGACCTGACACCAGGGTCCCGACTCTTAGCCTACTAACTATCTCTTCGGTATAAAGAAATTGAATTTAGAAATTCAAGAAACAAAGGGTATGTGATGGGCAGGTTTGTGTGTGGGGTGACTCAGCCCCATCCGCACAGCATGGAACAGGAGGCATAAGGAGAAACACCCGGAGTTGGAGGCACAGCAAGCTCCCTGGGGTCTGAGCCATATCTGAGTTAGGCACGGGTTCTCAGAGAACTGGGGGTGCTGGAAGTCAATGCTGTGAGTTTCCCATGATTCAAATGGACCCGAGGAAGAGAACTGACCTGGAGATGTCTTAGAGGGAAGTTTGGGGAAGATGTACGGTTGGAAAAGTCACGAGCCCCTTGTTGAGAGTGTCCGGAGGGTGAGCGCTGGGTCCTCAGGGGCTAACACTGGAGACATCAGCCAGAGCAGCCATCTGCCTCGGCTGGGCTTGGGGGAGGTTGTGGAGAGCCAGGAGTGAGGGACATGGGAGAGAGGGATGCTGAGTGTCCCTTCTCTCTCCATTTCCTCCCAGTAGGCTAGTTCGTTTATAGTTTTAGGGTTAGAACCCAGAGTCTCTCCCATGTCTGGCAATGCTTTTCCACTAAGTGACAGCTCTAGCTCACACGAAGACTTGAAAGCAGTCAGGATAGGAAAGGACACCTCTAAATAGATTCACCTTTTTTTAATTGCACAGTTTTTTTTTTAATTGCAGAATAGCCTTCTATGGCAATGCTAGTTAATAATTTGCCTGCCCGCTCCCCTATTGATTAAGACACGGATTGTTTCCAGCTTGGGGCTATTAGGATCGGAGCTGCCAAATCCGAACATTCTTGTGCTAGTTCACCGTGGGGACACAGGTCTCCCTTCCCCTTGATGAGGTACCCTGGAGGGCTCTGCAAGTAACTGTTTCACTGCTCAGTGCAAAGGCCAAGATGTTTCACCCCGCCTTGTCCCATCTCAGTGCACACACTGACAGAGTGAGCTCTGCTTGGTTATTCTTGACTGCTCATTTTCTGGAAAACTTATTTGCAGAGAATCTTTTCTTTAATCTTTTCCAGACAAGAATGAAAGTGCCTTGCTTTGGAGAATATTTACTTAGGCTGTTGCTAGGGGCTGGGGCATGGGGGACCCTGCCAGCCTGGGATCCCTTTCAACTTCACTGTGGCTGGAGGTTTATTTTGGACACTGTCCAGGTGGCGCACATCTGGGCTAACCATCTTGTAAAGGCCAGCTGTGGTCACTCCACTCAACTCAAGGAGGGCTTTTAGATTTTTGTCTGTTTTGCTTCACTGGGCAGCAGGGTCTCTCTCTGCAGCCCTTAGGCAAGTAGGAATAGGTTTCCTTCTACCTCTGCCTTAGCTGGTTGGCCTGACCTTAGTCTGCTCACGAAAAATGGAGCTCAGTTTCACTTAGCATGACAAATAGCTTCAGGGAGAAGGCAACTTGAATTCACTCCCTCTGTCTTTACCTTTGACTTTACCGCTTCAGAGTGCTTTCCTTTAGGCTTTGGGGTGGGACATTTGCTACTCTCTCACCCCTGCTTGCACGAAGGTGTTTCTAGTGTTTTATTTAGGTTCTCTGTGATTTTTGTGGAGAGTTGGTTCACATCACAGTTGGAATACAAAAACACAGTAGACAGGTGAAATGCTGTCCCCTGGGAGCAACAACCACTGCCATCTTCACCTCAGCCGTCAGTCCTGACTCTGTGAATACCCTCAAGGTCACCCATAGAAGGAGGGGGTGGAGGCCCTTCCCTCACCTGAGATGTCAACCGCTTCATCTCCAATCCTGTTTCCACCTGGTTCCACCCAAGCAGTGTGTGATCTTGTGCTAGAGTAGAGAGGATGTGGAAGGCCAGCTGAAGGGGATATGCATCTATGTATGCTGGGGTGAAGCCTTCCATTGCTGCTGCTGCTGCTGCTGCTTTGGGGACATCCATACTCTTGTAAGTGACCCCTCACTCATTCTGTGTATGAGAGCTCTGTGTAAGTGACCCCTCATTCATGCTGTGGAAGTGAGCCTCATTTTGGTCTGTGGAGCTAGACTTGGTGACTCTGTTTGTCCGGTCTGTCATAGGTGTCTTGGAGTGAACAAACATTTGTCTGACCCTCCCAGAAAAAGTTCGCACAAGAGAAGTGTGTGTTAGCTCCTTTGCTGAGCCTTTTTTAAAGTATAAAGCTTTCTTCTATTTGAAAAATTATATTGAGTTATGTATTTCATAACTTTTTTTGTTTTCATTTTCCTTCAGTTTTCTCCAAAGACGGTGGAGATAATTATTTGGAAGATTGGCCATTTGTATCAATGCTCTAATTTTCTTGTTTTGTGTCCTTTCTTCCCCCATTTTGATCTTTTTGCCTCATTTTCTGGGAGAAATTCTCAATGCCCATTCAATGATTTTATTGAATTTTTACATTTTGCAATAGTGTTTTTAATTCTAAGAGCATTTGTTCTCATGGTTCTCTGAACAGTTCCCTCTCATCTAGCCCTTGTGGTCTGGTTTTCAGAGTGAGATATCTACTACTTCAGTGGTTTGGCTTCCCTGGCTGAGTCACTCTCGCCACAAACTGCCGTCTTCTACCGTCTCCTCTGTACGTAGGAAAGGACCCTTACGATGCCAGGTCTTCAAATGCTTATATTTTATACTAGGCACCAAAATGGTTATCGAAAACTGTATGTGTATGTGTGTGTGTGTGCGCACTTGCATGCACGTGCACATGTGTTTTTATGTATGCACAAGTATGTGTGTGTCTGTATGTATGTGTGCATGTGTATAGATGCGGACATGTGTGTATGGATATGTGTGCTCAGCCATGTTCCCCACCATGAGGATAACAAACTAAGTAAGCAAGCTCCAGTTAAATGCTTTCTCTCTTTCTCTCTCTCTCTCTCTTTATTTCCCTTCCTTCCTTCCTTCCTTCCTTCCTTCCTTCCTTCCTTCCTTCCTTCCTTCCTTCCTTCCTTCCTGCAGGGCTGGGGATTGAATCCAGAATTTCATGCATGCAAAGCAAGTACTCTATTGACTAGACCACATCTCCAGCCCTTCTACTATTGCTTTTATGATGTAGGAGTGTTTCTATCTATCTGCTGTTTCATTGGTTAATTAATAAAGAAACTGCTTGGCCTGATAGGTCAGAACATAGGTGGGCGGAGTAGACAGAACAGAATGCTGGGAAGAAGGGAAGTGAGACAACCGCCATGAAACAGTTGCCACGACTCTCCATGGATGCAGGCTAGAATCTTCCCGATAAGCCACCACCTCGTGGTGCTACACAGATTACTAAATATGGGTTAATCAAGATGTGAGAGTTAGCCAGTAAGAGGCTAGAGCTAATGGACCAAACAGTGTTTAAAAGAATATAATTTGTGTGTTGTTATTTCGGGTGTAAAGCTAGCCATGTGGGAGCCGGGCGGGATGAAAAGCAGACCTGCTCATCATATCACTACACTTTTATGTCTATGCTAGATAGTTAATAGGCACCTTGGGCCTATCCCTACATACCCAATTTCCACATTGTCTCCCCCTTGTCGGCAGAGGAGCATGGAGCCCCTCTTCCTGTGCAGACTTCCAGGTGCTTCTTGGAGAGGGTCTTGGACTCTATCCTGGCATAACAGAAAGTCTGTAATTTTTCTATGTTTCAGTGTGATTGTCTGTGTACTTCTGCTTGTGAGTCCTGCTGCTGCTGTGCTCTTTTATGCGGGTTTAGGGAAAACAGAGTCTGTTGTCCTATTTTTTTAAACAGGATCAGCTAGCTCAATAAGGGAATAACCATGGAGAGACTTCACGCAGTGACAGGGAAATGTCTCTTCCGTTGTCTCTTGACGGCCACTTGAATAGGGGTAGAGAGACTCAATGTCTGTGTTAAGTGTTCCATGGTCATTTCTCACTTCTGAGCTGTTGCTTTTCTTTGAGGTTTGAAGCACTTGCCTCTGCCCTAAGCCTGGTTAAAGATAGAGTGACTAGGAGGTGGGACCCAGGGCATTCCTATCCCTGGGTTTCCTAAGAAGAAAATGCTTCGGCGAGACTTGCGATGAGCCCAAGACCTGCCATTCTCTGGCTCATTGTACTGTTTCATATGGAAGAGAAGTTTCCAGAGAAGACATACGTTAAGACGGGACACGTCAAGTGAAGTAGAGGAGGAGCAGGCAGGTGGAGACCTTACGTCTGAAGATGAGCTCTAGTGAAGCAGTGGCTAAGGAGCTGGGAAAGAGTGGGCTCAGAGCTCAGAGGGCCTGAAAGACTACCAGAGACAGAGCTACTTGGTGCCAGGCTGGGCTGCACTTTTTGTGTGGCTTTTATTCATGGCCTTGGGTTCCCATGCCAGACTGCAGGCTTCCATCTTTAACTCCAACTCTCCACTGCTCGGTAGAGTTGATGATGATCTGGTATTTTGGAGGAATCATGCACAGTAGGATAAGTAACAAACATGTCTCTGCTTAGTAATGATTTAAGGGATTTGCGAAGGTGTAGTATGGTCTTTATGTGCGGTCATCATTTTGTCTGTTATGTGGTTAGAATAAAAAAAAAAACTTACATAGACCCGGAAAGCAAGTCCTGATCAATAAGGACTAGCAAAAAGGGAGGAGACTGGAGGGTGTCACAGAGCATAGCCACGGGTGAGGGAGTCCAAGAGCCCGGGTGTACACTGATTGTGGAGAATGTAGCCAAAGTCCCCCTGAGCGGGCCCCACCCACCCTGCACCCCATTACTATTGTTAGAGAAAGGGCAGGGTCCTTCTTAGAAATTTATGGAGCACCTGCTCCTTTCCCCACCAGATTTCCCCTTCTGGACTGTTGACTCCTGTGAGAATAACTTCCACCTTCCAGGAGAAAGACCAGGAACAACCCATGTGTGCATACATCAACAGACCAGGCAGTTGCCTGCCGTCCTGGGAAACTGCAGCATGTCCTTAAAGACAGACCTGGAGTCTGATGCTACAAGGAGAAGGGCTGGGAGGAAACCAAAGGAAGCTGATATGCAGCATTCAAATTCCTCTGGTGGTACCCTGAGGAAAGGGCCATTAGAAGAAGGACAAGTGTCATGGGAACGTCATCCGGTCAGCCAATGACATTTGGGGGTGACTTGCCATGGGCGTGGTTTTCTCTGAGCACATGACCTGATAAACTGGGGAAGGAGCATGTGGTCACTCTCTTGGTGTGGTGGTAGCTGGAGGAAGCTGTAGTTAGTGCTCTTCACCCCTGGGCAGAATGGCGGGACGAAGGCAGTTGGATCAGCTCATTGTCTGCTTTGTTCTGTATTTGTGAGTTTGTCTTTTCATTGCACCTTTTAATAAATTTGTTAATAGACTTCTGTGGATTCCTGCATCAGACAAGGGCAGGAGAGACAGTCTCAGAAGAAAATTTGCAGAAAGTGAGGATCTTGTGCATGCCACATAGGCACCTGGCTGTCTTTCCGTTTTGGAATGGCTGAGATCACTCTCTAAAGGTCCGGGGTCATATGAATCCGGTGCTGTGACCTCAGCTGGGGCATCATCAAGATCTGTAGGAGAGAATATATAGGTGATAGCGGGGCTAACTCCCTTGGTGGCTTTTGAAAATTGGTAGGAATTAGCTTCCGTGTGATAGCTGGCTGCTTGATTGATTTTCTTGTCCACTGCTGCTGCTGAGGAGGATAAAGCCTTCCCAGAGGGAGCTGGCTAGAGAGTCCAGGTCCAACAAGCAAAGTCCCACTCCATCTTCCAGGCCTAGCCCATCGGTCACCTCTCCCATGAATCCTTCTCTGAATATTCCCAGAAAATGGACCTACATTTCCTTTTTATTTTGTTCTGCCATCCTTTGTGTACCACTGTTCCTCCCATTACATTTAAGCCTTTCTGAGGCTGGAGCTATGTGTGTATGCTCCTCAGAGATAGCCTTAGTGCCTTGTGCCTTTCAATGAGGTCTGTAAAGTTGGATGAACAGACGTAGATATTCTAGAACACATAGAGACTCCACCTTCCCCTGCGTGGCTCACTGGTGTTTGCGGTTAGTCCGGAGCCCCATATGTGGAAAGGTGCCTGATCGTAGGGGTGGTCATGAAGACCAGGCTACCACAGTCTTCTTTCCCTTTGTGGTCATTGTGTCTGCAGAAGAGAGGAGAGGAAAGCTGCCTTCGAGGAGACATGGAGCTAATTTTTTCTTTACACGTTTTCCCTCTCTGGCTCTCTCCCCTCTGCAATGTCCCTAACATTGCCGTACCATATATCCACTTTCCCGATCATAGAAACCTCACCCACTCCAGCTACCGGACTATGGACCTTGCAAAAGCCAGGGCCCAGTGTTATGTGGCATGTCCTCCAGTGGCCATCCATTTTCTTGAATGAATGGCGAAAGAGAATTCTAGACGGAACAGTCTGTCCTAGTAAAACTTATGCGCTGAACTATTCCAGTACAGTTGTATGGAGGTCAGGCCTTTAGAGGGTAATTCTATCATAAGAGGACAACTTTTCTGATGATGTTAGTGTCCTTATAGAATGGCGCACGAAATCCAATTTCTCTCAATTTTCTCTCTGCTATGTAAGGGCATAATTGAGTGGTGTGTCAGTCAGCTCTCCACTGCTGTGATAAAATACTGGAGGTAAATCAATTTTGAGGAGAAAAGCTTTATTTTTGGCTTATGAGCTTAAGGTATCAGTCCATAGCCAGCTGAGTTGCTCTGCAGCCTACTGTGAGGTAGAACCTTGTGACGTTGGGAGAATATGTTAGAGGAGGGACCATTTCATAGGGGGCAGGAAGCTAAAAGGGAGAGAGAAGATGTAACTGAGGAAAAGATCCATCCTCCAAGGGCAATTCTGACGCCCTACTTCCTCTAAGTAGGTCCCATCTCCTAAAGTCTCCACTGTTTCTCATTAGCCCACATCTCAGTTACTTTTCTACTGTTATGACAAAAACACCAGGACCAAGACAATTTATAAATAAATGGAAAAAAGCATTCAATGTGAGGGCTCACAGTTTCAGAGGGTTAGTGGCCCTGGTTTTCATGGTGCATAGCGTGGCTGAAGGCAAGCAGGCATAGTGCTGGAATGGGAACTGAGAGCTTACACCTGTCTGATCCACAAGCAAAAGGCAGAGATAGAGAGAGAGATAGAGAGAGAGAGAGAGAGAGAGAGAGAGAGAGAGAGAGAGAGAGAGAGAGAAGCACTAACTGGGAATGGTGTGGGCTTTTTTTTTTTTGGACTCACTTCCTCTAACAAGGACACACCTCCTAATCCTTCCCAAATAGTTCCACCAACAGGTGGCCAAGCATTCAAATAGAAATATATGAACCTATATGGGGACCATTTCGATACAAGCCGCCACAGTCCATTAAGCTCCAGATCTACAAACAATGAACCCATTCCTGAGGCTTGCCTCATCGTATTCCCAGACCCTGAGTCAAATGGCCATTGTTCATGGAGGAAGATGGGAAGACGATGTTCAGCTTCTGGCCAAGTCCAAAGGCAGCAGCTGCAGTCATGGCGTCTGTCACCTACGCTGCACTAATGAGCATCTCTACTTGGTGCTTCTGGCTCAGCAGTCAGGAGCAGGAGGGGCTGGAAACTGAGCCCGGGGCGGGAAGAGGACTTTGGGAACCAGCTGCATCAAGTCATGGCCAAAGCTGATGCAGCCCTGGGGACCTGC
Organism: Arvicola amphibius; assembly: GCF_903992535.2. Taxonomy (NCBI): domain Eukaryota; kingdom Metazoa; phylum Chordata; class Mammalia; order Rodentia; family Cricetidae; genus Arvicola; species Arvicola amphibius. The sequence continues at coordinate 145,765,358 of NC_052058.2, forward strand.
GCCACTCTGGGATCATGAGAACTTGGGTTTAAACTATAGCTCAACCTCTTCCTAGGGTTTTGGCTTTGCAAAAGTTAACCAACCCCTCTGTCTCAGTTTCCTTGTCGATGGAACTGGAAAAACAACAAGCTACATGAAAGAGGTAGTTCTGAGAAATCGGAGTTAGTTTATGGGACCCATCATTCAGTCAGTACACAATTAATGATCACCTACTCCCGATCCTAGCCACTCCATCAGTTTCCAGTCCCCCTCCAGCACTCCCCTGTGTGCCCCAGATAGTATTTGAGGCAGCCATTCACCAGTTATCAGTCCTGACACACTGTCAGAAGATGCTTCTCTTTTTGTGCCTCTCAGTGCTCTCCTAATTGAATTTGTAACCTGTGCACACATGAGCTACACAGAACATCTGCTATGGGTCAAGGCTGTGTCCATGCAAAACCTGAAAGAGGAAAGCCTCTTCCTTCTCCAGGCATTTCTATCACAGAGACACCGTGGAGGGATTCTCTGGATTCCTCTTCCACAGTTCAAACACTGCCAAAATCCCTTCTGTCTCCTAACTTGCTTATAGGGCATGAGGGATAAATAAAATATTTGACATCCCAGTATGGCCTCGGATATGAGAATAGACCATGCCTACAGTGCTGGAGCAAGGATCCTGCCTAGAAAACACTTTCACACACATGCTGTGCATGTGGGTTCTGAATCTATACCCAGCACACTAGCGGGAAGAACCAAATCGGAACAGAATCTCGGAGACTAGGTCTGAGTAGTAGAGTCCCAACTTCTTCCCCTTCTGGTATGGGTTTGTGTAATGATCAAATATTTGAGAGGCGATGCAATTAGGTGGCCTTTGATGGCTTTGGGTAGGCTGGTGTGAACGGTGTTGGCAGATGGTGTGAACGGTGTTGGCAGATGGTGTGAACGGTGTTGGCAGATGGTGTGAGCAGTGTTGACGTGGCTTTCAGGCTATGCACTCATATTTATAAACTTTGGCATCTTGGACACATTTTTCATCTCAGAGGACCTTAGTAATCCAATCCAATTACAGCACACAGAGCTGTTGATAAGGTTGAACATTGCAGGAGGTTCTATGATTTGAGTCTTAAATGTCTCCAAAGGCCCAGGCATTAAAGACTTGGTTATCAACCTCTGGCATTTTTGGGAGGTAATAGGATGTTCAGGAGATGGGGCTTAGCTGGAGGAAGTTAGGTCATTGGGGGTGTGCTATTAATCGATGTGGAATGCTAGCCCTTCATCTTCTACCATCTACCATGAATGAGCGTTTTTTTCTCTGCCATGTGCCACAATGTTCTTTAGTGCTAGGCCAACAAGATTTGGTCAGGTTTCTATAAATTGAAGCTGGAAATTGTGAGCCTAAATAAACTTTTGGGTTTCTTTTTGGTTTGGTGTGCACGTGTATAAGCTCATGTTTGAGTGTGTGCACATGTGTGTGAGGGTAAAATGGATACATATAGTAATATAAGGGGCCAGAAGACAACCTTAGGTGTCATTCTTTAGACACTGTGCACTGTTTTTTTGTTTGTTTTTGTTCGTTGTTTGTTTTGAGACAGGCTGGCTGTATAGGCTAGGATGATTGGCTAGGGAGCTTCCGGGGCTCACCTAAAGCCAAATTTCCAGTATAGGCATTACAAGCACAAACCACATACCTTTTTCTCTTAGTCATCGGTTCCAGGGATCAGTCTCTTCATCCTTGTGCTTGCAATGAAAGCAGCTTATCCACTGAACAGTATACTGTCCCAGCCCAATTTTTGCCCTTTATAAATTATCTCAGGCATTTTGTAAGAAAGTGGAACTAATTTTTTTCTCCTCTTGAGGAAGTTCTGGCATTTTTTTTTCTAAAGGTAGGTGTGGTGGTTTGAAAGGAAATGGCCTCTATAGGGAGTGGCACTATTAGGAGGTGTGGCTTTGTTGGGGGTAGGTGTGGCCTTGTTGGAGGAAGTATGTCACTGTGGCGGTGGGCTTTCAGGTCTCCTTCCTCAACCTATGCTCAGAGTAGCACATAGACTGTTTCTTTTGCCTTCAGATCAAGATGTAGAATTCTCAGCTCCTTCTCCAGCCCCATGTCTGCCTGCATGTCACCATTAATGGACTAAACCTCTGAACTGTAAGCCAGTCCCCTTAAAATGTTTTCCTTTGTAAGAGTTGCGGTGGTTATGGTGTCTCTTCACAGCCATAGACACCCTAAGACAGTAGGCTTCCTTTCTCCCATTTCAGGGGGTCCATATCAGTTGGGTCCATATCTTTTTTCAAAGTATTCACATCCATATTCCACATTCTGCATTCATGTAATTTTGTCCATGCAGTGGGAGTCTGTGAAGCTCTCACTATGGGCCAAGCATAGTTTGACTAGAGATACCTCAGTGAACATGCCAGTCAAGACCTCTGTCTTCACAGAGAGTCAGACAATATGTCAGTCCTTTATTCCCTCTGTAAGCACACATTAATCCAAGTAGCAGGAGCTGGAGGGATGGTTCGGTGGTTCAGAGAGTTGGCTCCTCTTCCAGAGGACTTGGCTTAATTCATAGTACCCAAATTGTAACTCATAACTGATTGTATCTCCACCCTCTTCTGGCCTCCACAGGCACCAGGCACATATAATGCTATACAGACAAACATGTAGAAAAAAAAAACACCCATATACATTTAAAAAAAATTCAAACAGCAGCAGTAGCAGCAGCAGCAGAAAAATGACCACATAAACCAAAGAAGGAAAACCCCAGTAATCAGAAAGAATGGAAAGACCTCAAGCCAGGATCCAAGGGGAGGCCATAGAAGAATCCACAAGAGTTCAGGAGGTGGCTCTGGGTAGTGGTTCCTGGTGAGAGTAAGGGTGTACCCGAGTGTTCCATGGAAACTTCTAGAGATATCAAACCATAGCTTGGGGCCTGAGGGGGGAAAACATCATCTGTGAGAAAGTCAATGTTTGCCTGTGGCTCTTGAGAGTAGTCAGGAAATGGTTACATCGGAGACAGAGACATGAGCTACACCTCAGAGGGGGCTACTTCCTCATTCAGGAAACAGACCTATGTGACCCCTCTCTCCACAAATCCCCAGAACACTTGAGAAGAGTAGCAGACAATAAACAAGGGAACAATTGACACATACTTGTCCTATTTTATGTTTAGCTGTTGTTTATTTCTTATTATGCATAATTTATAAATTAATGTTTGTCATAAGTTGGCATGTATAGAGAAACCAGTACATATAGGGTTTGTACTGGCATGTGTCTCACAGGGATATGGGTGCAATTGCTGTAGTTTTTGAAGCCACCTACTAGGACAATTGAATTTATAATAGAAAGTGATTAGCTGAGAAAGACCAGGACTCCCCAGCAGGTGACATTCAGTTTCAGTCCTGAAAGGTGACGGTGACAAGGAGGCCAAAGGTGGAGAGGAATCAGATCTCCAGAGGGAAGAGCGGACACCAAATCCCCGAGACCAGAATAACTCAGAAAAGCTACAGGAAACCAAAACGACTGGGTGTCCTGAATGATGAGTCAGAGGTAGGAGAGGTCAAGAGTGGTATAGGGCTTGAGATTTTCTTCCCCGGGTGGAGGAGAACCTAGAAGGTCTGACCTGGGCAGGGACGTGTTTAGGTGTTGGTAGAAGCCTGAACGTCAGTCAGAGCTTTGCTCCACAGCGCTGTACTTTCCGACTCTTCCTCATGCCATTTCCCTATCTAGTGCATCCTTAATTTGTATTTTCACAACAACACCACAAAGGAATCATTAGGTGTCGTCTCTAAGTCACAGTGGCCCAATTCTGATGAACAGTGAATCCTGCACCGGCTGTTGAGCGGCTTCACTGTTACAACCTCACCTAAGCAAAGGGAGCCGCATTGAAGGGTGTTTTCTTGCACCGGCCTTGACTTGACTCATCATTGCCGTCTGCTGTCTGAGAACCTGCTTGCCTCTGTGTGGTTTGCACACCAAGAATAATCTTCCTACTCATTGGGTCTTTGTTTTCTAACAATTCCCTGATGATTGACTGCTCCTACCTGGTTCTGCACCAGCTCTGTAGAAGCCTGTTTTATTATTTGAAGCCTTTGGATCTTTCTTGACAGTTCTTGGAGGCCTGTTTCCCTGCTAGGTTTCTTGCATGGGAAGGTGTAATGGCTCAGGAAGACAGGATGAGACAGGCCACAAAGGTCCTTACGTGTCTGGTTGGGTGACTCTCCTGGGCTTTGGCTGAAGGTAACGAGAATAACTAGACAAGCCCTGCCTAGCGGCTGTATATGCACCATGCATGAGGATTCCCCCACCACCTGGACGGCTGAGAATGAAAACGCAACTGTCCTTATAATGCCCAAAGGCGACTAACACTGACTGTAGATGGTAACCATGGAAACCTCCCATTGTTGTGAACAGCCCACCACCAGAACAGGAACTAGTTTTTTCCTCCCTGAGGGATGGCATTAAGTGCTTGGCCTCCTCTTTTCCTCACTGCCATCTCTCAACACCTCGGTTACGGTTCAGGTATCCAATAATAAAAGCTGACACTCAGAGCCAGGGAATGGTTACTACAGAGACAGAGACATTAGCTATTACCTCGGGGGGGGGGGGTGGTGGCTGCTTCCTCATTCAGGAAACAAACCTGTATGACTCCTCTCCACCCGCCCCCCCCCAACATTGGAGAGGAGTGGAAGAAGGGAAGAAGGGAGGTGAAAGTCCGGGGATAGAGATGGTCAAGATGGCGTCCAGAGGGCTGGTGAGAGACAGTGGGTGGGGGTGGGCTGTTGGTTAAGGGCGTTTATGAGGGAGCATTCATGTCTGGAGTCCCATCAGACTGGCATCAATAAACGTCTCTGTTCCATTCTGGAAGGGAAGCCTTAATTAGGCATGAAGAGATTTATCAAACAGCGGCCTCTTGGAGCCATTGGTTTCTCTGCCATCTGGATGGATGGTTTCCCACCCTGCAACCACGGCCGTGGGAATGATGAATGAGGTCCCACATCTCAACGCCCCCGGGGTCTGAGAAAACCCAAATGGTGTTTGTCCTCCCCACAAAGAGTGAAAATCTGCCCGTGTTGATGGGCACGTGTGTTGGCGTTCATACTAAGCTTCGCCCAGGGAAGACCAAGGCCACATCCAGCTAAAGTCAATTTTTAGTTTGACGATGAGTGCTCCAACCATATGGACTTCTAGAAAAAGCCCTACAGTGAGGGCGGAACTGTGGTGAAAATTCCATGTAGGCCTCTGCCTCAGTTTAATGACCTATTTATTCTGCTTATGTCCTACCCACGTGACTTTTTGGAAGGTTCTTGTGATATGATACGCGCAAAAATGGCTTCGTCCACTACAAAGGCCTCTCTAGACACCCAGGACTTAATCCAACAAACATTTATTGAGCAACCATTGTGTGCTATGCACCGCGCCTAGCGCTGTGATGGATACAGATGAACAAAACAGAGCCCGCCCCCGGCAAGCTTCCAGTCTAAGAACAGGCCTCTGACAAGTGCACAAGTAGCTATAATACAAGGCAGAGCATGGTAAGTGCCATGGGAAAGGGACGAATAAAGTGCTGTGGTGGTCCTATGGAGGGAGAGAGCCCAGCCTCGGTGGGTCAGGAAGGGCTTTCATGGAGGATGCGGTCTCTGCATGGGCCTCCAGAGGAACTCAAGAGTGATCCAGAAGACGAGGATTACAAGGTCAAAGGCACAGAGCCAGGAAGCATGACACCTTTTCCAGTAATGACAACTCTTCTGGACTGGCCAGTGCAGGGCATGAAGGAACCTGATTGGGTGCTCTGTAATGTCAGGATAAAGACGGGCACATTTTTGTGGGCCAGGGGATCTTATCTAGGTTTGCGAAGGGCTGCAGGGACTGACCATTGCGCATGCTCGGGGAGGTCTGGGAGAGGAGATCACTAAGGGGTCCAAGGGATGAGTAGAGGTGAGGTCAGGACTAGTTTGAAAGCGTAATGACGGAATGCACGGAAGAGTCAGTGGTCACCTTAGGGTCCCAGATTATGTTGAAAGAGTCATTGGTGTTCTGGTGGGAAGATAAGGGGTCGTGCAGGGAAGATGGTCTACTGAGCTTCAGATGTGTTGAATTCAAGATGTCAGAGCAGACAGTATGTTTACCAAGCAGCGTGTCATCCGGGGGCTGGAGCATGAGCTAAGCGGCTAAGGGGAGTGGGAGGCATTCTGTGGGTGGTGGTAGCTAGGTCTGAAGGGAGGCGTGGAACTGCCGACGCAGCGGGCATGGGCCTGCGGGGCGGATCTTATTGGAAGGAATGGCTACTTTGTGGTACAGGGAGAAGGGAGGGGAAAATGGGCAGATCTTCCTTGGGTCCCTTCTCAGCTCAAGGTAGGAGGGCCAATAAATAACTCATAAATACATAAATAAATATATAAATAAATGGTCATAGAGGTTGGGATTGGGAAAGGGGTAAAATCTTAAGAACAGAGTGTCTTGCCCAGGAGAATCCACGGGAGAGCTTTGCAGTGAGGGTGGCCTTTTGAGTTAGCACTGAGATGTTGGTTCCAGGAGTGGGCTAGGAGGGGACACTAAGGTGTGGTCAGGGGGGTTGGTGACAATAGGGCCTGGAGACCCTGCCAAGGTCTGATAGTGGGGAAATTAAATGAGGCTATAGGAATCAGACTGAATGCAAGAGAGCCAGTAGAGAGACTGAGCGTATGAGCGGGGAAACACCCTGGCCCAGAGGAGGGACCTCACTCACTCAGGAATGGGAGAATGAAGGTTATAAGTGGGAGGGAGAGGCCTAGAGAGTCTGAGGAAAGCTCTCATGTCAAATGCCTAGTTGTTTTGTTTGTTTGTTTTCTTTTGTTTTTTTAAATTTGGTGACAGCAGAGGCTAAGGGTGGAGTCACTGGGGGCTCAAAGTAAATGAAGGTCTGTCTGGCAGGCTTAGGTGGGTGGACGGAGGAGGTGACTGATAGCTAAAAGTAGAGGGGACCGGCTGAGGCTGATGGGATGCTAGGATTGACCACAGTGGCAGCAATCAAGTCAAGAGTGCAGGCTGTGCCTCTTGGGGGCCAGCCAAGGTCAGCCAGCCTCTGCTAAAGACTTCAATGAAACCCAGCCCCAAATGAGTTCTCAGCAGGCAGTCAAGGGCAGTTAGCTGCTGACTGTGAATTTGGCTGGAGGAGAACAAGGAGAGGGGAAGTTAAGGTTCATAGAGTCCTTGCTGCTCTATGCCCGGATCATATTGATAGCCAAGGACTTGCTGAGTCAGGGAAATGGCATATCCGGGTAGTCCTGGGATTGCTGACTTTCCCTGGGTAGGTTACAGCCTGCTTAAATCCAGTTAGACAACTGGCCCTCTACCTCCTCTGCAGAGAGAGGATGCTGGGTGGAGCTTGGGGTCAGCTCCAGAACCTGATCTCTGGGCCCCCACATGGACTAGTCTGACATCCCAGGGCTTTTACTAATGCAAGGCCCTGCTGGTGACTTTACTGGTTCCTCCAGGGCACCGCAAACTTTAGAAATTAAATGTCTTCTGGAGCCTTTGAGATCTTTAAGATGAAAGGCTCCAGAGACATGTAAAATATGATGCTAATTATTTCCACTGCTCATGGGGAGGCTGAAGCACTCAGTTCCCCGGGTGGCTGTTAGGGCTGTTGCTTTTTTAAATATTCATTTTATGATGCAAATCCCAAACCAAATCACATGCTTCGTATTACAACAGGAACGAAGAGAGGAACATGGAGATGTACAATCCTCATCCTAGTTTGGGGCTGGAGGATGATGCACGGGGTTAATGGTTCTAGGGTGTCTCCATTGTTTCTGTTCATTTCCCATCAGCCACTAATTTAGAGCAAATGTTGTGTTCTGAATGGCTGTTGATTAATTACGTAAGGCCTCATAGGCTTGGGGACGGCTCCTGATTTCTTTTCGTAACTCTGTTCACCTTCAAGATAATACTTTTCTTTCTTATCTTTCAAACATGTTTTTAAAAAACCACTATTTATCAGGCCAGGGACTGCATCTAACAAATCAAGCTGGATAAGGCTTTGCTGCGTGTGACCTGTAAGTCCAACCCCTAAGTTACTGGCAGTGAGCCCAGATTTCCCCCTGGAGATTATGTCCTGTGTTTCTGTGTTTGGCTTTGGGCTTTTACAAGAAAAACAAGTCTTACGTGCGAATCTAAATAGAGGGGGGGGAAGGATTTTTGCCAAAACTCTGCAGTCATTGCTTGTGTAGGGAGGTGAGGGTGGGCAGGTGTGTAGAGTGGAATTAGAACCTCTCCCAGAAGAGTTGAAAATCTCCACGGTGGAGCTTAGTGTGGGCAGGTACGACTGTCAAGATGGGACAGGGATGAGAAGGTGACACCGACATGGCCGTCTGACTGCAGGGGACCCTCAGAGTGCAGGATGTGAACAGCAAACAGAGAGTGACATAGAGACCTAGAGCCAGTCTTCCAGGTGTCCCGGTCTGGGTCTCCGTGTGGCGCCTAGAAAGGCCATGGTGTATGTTTTGAACAGGATGAGACCTATTGTGACTGTGCCCTTTCAAGCATTTGCTGTGTCTTTCTGGCGGTAGACAGGACAGTAGAGTTCTCTCGTGTGACAGTCTTGGAAGATGGGATGAAGGCTAACAGGGAAGTTGAAGTCCCAGGATCACTTCTTCCTCAGTGGGCCTCAGTTGCTTTAAAGCACACCCAACAAAACGACCATATTTTGGACACTCTTTTCTTGTTTTCTGAGGTGGAGCAAACCCCTGGAAGGTCTCCAGCTTCTAAAACCATGATTTATAACACTCTACCTGTTTAGGGCCATCTGCCAATCCACCCTACGAAGTCCTGGGTGGTCCTTGTCTAGGATATGGGGCTGTCCAGTGGGTTTCCTGCAGCCTGTCTCCATAGCTTACAAGGTCTCTCTGGGACACAGGTGCTACCCATGTGTACTGTGGGCACTTACACTCTTAAGTTCATGAACAAGGTCCTCAGCTCTGTTGTGACCTCCAATGTTTGGTCTCCTTGTGCCTCTTTGCCCAGCGGAACTCTCCAAGTCTCTCCTCCATGAACTGCACCTCTTCAGACTGGTTCAAACTGTTCTCTCTGGGTCTGGGCTACCCAGAATCCACATCACTCAGAGGTTCGGGGAAGCTGACAACAGGTGGCTCTCTATTCATCCATGAGCCCAGAGATCCGTCCAACCCAGGAGGCGGGTTGTCATCCAAAGTCATGGGACTGGCTTCTTGGCCTGTCAAGTCCTTCTGCCCGCAAAGGTGGACTGAGTCTCCATCTGGTCCAGGTGGGTTCTCCACACCTTCTTCCTGTGGCTTATCTGCCTAACGCTAGATGAACACCACACAGTTATAAATACTCAGGTCAATATATATATGCAGGTATAGATATATATATTCTGGTCACTGTTTTACACTTTAACAAAGGAAACCACTAGCCTGCTTGTTCTATTGTTTGTGCCACCCCGACTCCCATCTGCCTGTGGTGTAGCTGGCAGGAAAGTGAGCCACTGAGTCCCATGGGTTGCCATCCTTACGTAGCCCCGTCACACTGGCCGACCGTCAGTTTCAATGCTCCCTGCTCATGCAGGCTCTTGAGGGCCTTGAATTCCAAGGGCATGGTGTGGGGGCTGGCCTGGGAGGTGTAGCCGTACTTGAGGCTGTCATAATAGTGGTACTTGACGGGGTTCTGATTCTGATCCAGTGGAAAGGGCCAGAAGCCATAGAGGTAGATCTGATTGCAGAAGCGTGTGGCCAGGGTGTACATCAAGAGGCCAGTAGTTGGTCTTTTTATGTGAACTTTGTTGGTCAGCCAGTATCTGGATAAGAAAAAAAAAAGTTAAGAAAGGTGATAAGGGGGGGGGGGGCTGGAGACTTGGCTCAGTGGTTAAGAGCATTGCCTGCTCTTCCAAAGGTCCTGAGTTCAATTCCCGGCAACCACATGGTGGCTCACAACCATCTGTAAATGAGGTCTGCTGCCCTCTTCTGGCCTGCAGACATACACACAGACAGAATATTGTATGCATAATAAATAAAAAAATATTTTTTAAAAAGTTAAGAAAGGTGATAAGATTGGGGAAGATGGCTCAGCTGGTGAAATGCCTGCCTTGCGAGGATGAGAATCTATTTGGATTCCTCAGCACCTATGTTAAAGAAAGGCATGGTAGAATATACCAGCAACCCAGCGGTGCAAAGGTAAAACATACATACGTATGCAATGTCTTGAACACAGACCTATTGACAACTGAAGCAGTGTTGGCAAAACTGTAACAGACAGGGCGATAAATGTTTTGGGTTTGCAAGTCTATGGCTTCAATTATGACTATGCAACCACGCTGTAGTCAGAGCATGAAAGAGCCACCACCAACATACACAAATGTGTCCAGGCTTGGCCCTGACCGCTCTTAAAGGGTGTTTGTTTGTATAGTGCCCACTGCCTCACAGACAGTTATTAGTCTTCTCCACATCATATAGGTAGATTTCTTTCCTCTCAACGTTCCCAGAAGCCCCACCCTCTGGGGCAGCTGACCTTCCCTGACCATGTATATAACTTCTCTGCAGAGCCAAGAAGCTCTGGATTGTGGGGCTGGACTCTGTCTACACATTAGTTCCAAAGATCTGTCACTAGATCTTACTAGCCATCTTGAATAGGGAGCCAGTGTTTCCTGCCTTTGGGGCTCTGTCAAAGAGAGAGGGGAGGAAACATGGAGAAGGGCAGAGAGCAGGTTGTTAGATGAGACAGCGCAGGTCAGTGGAGTATTGTGTGTCTCTGTACCTTAGCCAGAACCAGGGCAGGGAATGGGCCATCTGTGCTCTGGATGAAGAGCCATGCCCGGAGGATGGAGGTCTATAACTCAGATGGCTCTGTTACTAGCTCTCTGTGTCTTTGAGAAAGTCACTTCTCTCTGATGGACCTTATTTGTCCTCACACACAGTCCAGATACCTCCAGGTTCAAACATTCCACAAGAACCTAGAAAAATCTCTGCAAGTAAGAACCCTTCTGCTTGTTGTTATTCTTGCTTCTTGCTGTATGGATCCAGAGCTCACTCTTGAATAGTCCCCACCTGTTTATTTGTAGTTAAAGCTCTGTTTGACCCTGGCTGCACGGCTCTAATAGCCAGGCTCCTGTTCTAGTGCAAAGGCAGATTTGCTGACCACTGAGCTGTGCCAATGTGTCTAAACAGACCCAGACCACGATTTTCTGTCTTTAAACAAAACACCTACGTGGGACTGCATCCCATGGGCTCAAACTTGCCACTCCTCCGCTGAAGGGAAGGCCAGTACCTCAAATGAGCCAAATAAATTCATGCTGGAAGTGGAAGGACACTAGAACAAAACATTTACTTATTGTTGAAGGGTAAGATGTGTGTGTGTGTGTGTGTGTGTGTGTTCTTTGCAGTAACTTTAGCTGGTGAGGAGGGGTGGGGATATAAAGGCTTCCAAGAAGTCCAAGAAAACCCTTTATACATCATGGCTCCTTCTGCAGCTCAAAAAAGGAACCCAAAAGATTCCAGCGTCAACCCTAGAGGAGTTCCTTACGTCTCTGTTTGGAAGAAGCACTGGCTTCTGGATCAGATGAAGTCACAGATGCCTAGAAACCCATGCAATTACAGTAAAGTATGCAATATTTCCAAGGTTTGCTAAAATAAAAGGTGTTTTGAGAACTGCCACAATCTGCCCCTCCAACAGAACTGTCTGTCTGGTGTGATCTCAAAGTCACTTTGAACCTTGTGATAGAAGGCAGTGGTCCAGACAGTCACAACCAGACCTATGATTCTTCTGGGCACAGCAGGAGCTGGGCAGTTCGTTGGACAACCATGGTTGTTCTGTAGGTCTGTCACTTGGAGATCCTTGTCCTTGTGTCTCCTCTTATTTTATGCCGTATGAACCTAGAAACTTCTTAGCAACTGATTTTCCAGCAGGGAATCAGATGGAGTGACAACATGAGCCGAGCAATGGCTCTGGTAACTGCAGGCACAACACAATTGGAAAACAGCATGGAGCAAGTCTGTGGACACAATACAGACCTGTCCTTTCTTCTCCATACAGCTCACGTTTCTATGGTGATGGTTGGCCACTGTCCTCCAGCTCCCTCTCATCTCACAGCCTCCTGGGCATCTCTCAGAAACCTCTCCCTGTTCCTCATGCATTTAAATTCCACAGTGGGTTCTCTGCAGGACCCAACCTGGCTACACCGTTAGCTTCGCCTTTCCCTTGCGGCACCAGCCTTCCCAGTATGATTGGCCACAGCTCTCTTCCAAGGCCCTGTGCCCTGTCATAGTGTGTGCCCCCCCACATCAAGTTGCTGTTGCTCTTTTGTTCTGGCCTCTGGGCTGTAGCTGAGGTCACCTGCATAATGGTTTCTTTCCCAGGCTGCTGAATTCTCATGGGACTGTAAGGCACATGCTTGCTTTTCCATTATATGCTGGGTTCTCGGGGGGGGGGGGGGGTCATCTGTCTTGCTTGCTGCCTCTGTACTGAGGCGCCAGGATTGCTGAAGAGGTGTATTATCACTCAGGAGGAGGGAGGGCTGATTTGAGAATGGCGGGGGGAGGGCTGTGTTTAGTCTTTCCTCTCCTCACTCTGAGATTCCACAAGGCTATCTCCTACTTTCTGTGGGTTAGGGTAGGGGCAAGGGTTGGGGTGCCACTTGTCTGGAAGAAAATATACTGAGAATGTGAGGGGCAGCCTATGTGTCGTGAGTCCCGCTGGGGTCCTGGATGGCTTAATTGATGTCCCTCAGTGCCTGGGAACTTCTTCCCTCTGGTCACAGGGAGGCCTGGGTAGATTGAACACAGAAGCAGTATGCCAGCCTTTTGTATCTGCTCTGCTCCCCATAATGCAAATGGGGTCTCCTCCCTAGTCCTCTTGAGCATAAGAGGCATCAGCCAGGCTGAATTCACATTAAGACCCACACCGTGTGGTCCTGGACGTATCTGGTTCAGAATTGATGGGGTAGGTAACATCAGCCATCCTTACTGTAGATGAGAGAACTCTATGGGGGACTATGAAGCTGGAGATCATAAACCAAGTGGGGAATTATTACCACTATCCCAAGAATCCACAGGATACCTGAACCACTATTGAGGTTACTTGGGTGTTTCTAAAAGGCTGTGTTTTGTGATGAGGTTTTCTTCCAGCTGCCCCACATTGCCAAGAACTATTCCGAGTTCTTGAGAAGAATTACATGCTTCAAAGTGTCCATCTTGTGACCCTTACCCCTCCTCAACTATGATGACTGTTCTCAGCTGTCAACTTGACTACATCTGCAATTAACTAAAAACTGGAAGAAGGTTGTTTATACTCTTTATCTGCTTGTTTTCCCTTTGCTAATAAATCCATTCCTTTGGTGGCATTACAGTCTACTTCTTCAGGATTCTGGTGTATGCTGAAGACCAGCTGAGACATCCAGCTTATGAATTGAACAATTACTAGATGTTTGGACCTTTTATTCATAGACAGTCATTGTTGGATTAGCTGAACCACAGCCTATAAGTCATTCTAATATTCTAATAATAAACCCTTCCTCCCTCTCTCTCTCTCTCTCTCTCTCTCTCTCTCTCTCTCTCTCTCTCTCTCTCTCTCTCTCTCTCTCTCTCTCTCTCCTCTCTCTTCTTTCCTCTCTCTCTCCCCCCCTCTCTCCCTCCCCCCCTCCCCTACCCCTCACCCAGGGTTTCACATAGTGAGGCATTAGACAGGTCTCAAGGAACAGGCAAGGTCTTACTTGGTGAGGACTTGAAATGGGGCTCCCCTGGTCAGGTCCTCTGATTCCATATCCACGGTCTGGTCCAACAGTACATGGTTGGCCAGGGAGGGGGCTGGTGCTAGGGTGGGGGGGGTGTGCTCGTGACTACCTATTTATTCACCAGCTAACAGGAAGGAAGCATGGTGAATGGCCTAGGGACGCTTGATACTGAGGCTGAGGCTCCTTGGCCACCGTGGTACTCTCTGTGCTCAACAAGGCTATGAGGTGGGCTTGGGAGGGTCCTGGGGGGCAAAGGCAGGGAGGCTGTAAAGAGATGACTCCCAGTGGGACTGCGAATAGGTACCAAGGGGCTTTTAGTGGTGATAAGCATCTTTAAAGGGGTTGTACTGGAGATTTCACAACTGTATGTTTACAATTCATCAAACTGTCGTCATAGTATGTGAATTAGTAGGCGGTTTTTTGTTGTTGTGTTTTTATTTTATTTTATTATTATTATTTTTAAAGATGACACCCAAAAGGACAGCCAGTAATGGCAGGTCCTCCTACACATCCTGGGGAAGGTTCATCTGCCTTAACTGACACACATTCATACTGGAGAGCTTGCCCTTTGCTAAGCTAGCCTATTATAGTTCAACCCTGATGCCACGTTTCTTAATTAGTTGCCCACTGTAAACACCAGGAACTTCAGCAGATGCCTAGAGCCCACTCCCAGGAGCCTGCCCACTGAGATCCCTACGGTGCTCTCCATTAAATCCTGCTCTGACTACGAGGTGGATCTGTAGAAAGAGCCAAATATGGGTTGTTACATTTGGAAGGGAAGCGGGGGGAACAGAGTCAGTGTAAGGACAGATGAGAACTCAGCCAGCTCAGCATCCTGGCAGAAGTAAAATGGAGTAAACTGAGAATTGGGCTATAGGTAAGAAAAATGGGTGTGCAGTCTCAGTGTTGTCGAATAAAAGGGGGCAGTGGCGACAGTGGCATCTCCAGGAATGACCAGTTTATGGTTGCACTGAAGGCTGACACTAAGATTTAAGAAAAAAAATAGCACTGATATTTGGATTTTTTTCATATACATTCTCCAAATTTTAAAATGTTGGTAACTAATTAAAATGCCTTTAGAACACCGAGTGTATTCAATGGTAGAGCACTCGCCCAGCATGCATGAGGCTCTGGCTTTCACTCCCAACACTGTCAAAAATTTATTTCTTTAAAAATATCATGTGAGACCTTATTGGGTGGGTCAGATAGAATAGATCTGAGGTTAAGATAACAGCCTCCTGAATTAACCTGGTCTTCCTCTTTTGGTGAACAGAGGCAAACATAGTGGACAAGGGAGGTTTTCTAGAACAAAAGCCAGATTCATAAGCACACAATTAGACAGGGTTTGGTTATTAAAATGTGTGTTTCCGAGTCTTGGCCTCTGGGGCATTTTTCACCCTGTGGTGATTTCCTATGAGTCAGGGTTAGGGCAGCATGGCTGTAGCTACAATTAGCGTTAGCCAGAGGCCATCGAACTGTCCCTGACATTTTCCAGGGACACTGGTGGTGCCCTGCGCGTGGGTTTATTGATGCTTACTCCCTGAGCTGAAACTGCCAGATGCCATCCTAGGGATTTGTACTTTGTTTACTTTCTGATAGTAGGGCCTTAGCAGGGGAAGGCTTTCAGTAATGGATTTCTTTTTAGGTCAGTAGTGCTATGTCCAGAAAGGGGGTGGGGGAAGAGGTGAGTCAATGGGACAGTCACCCAGCGAGCAGGGGAGGGTGATGTAGTCACGTTGGGCTCTCCCCCACCCTGTACCTGTCTCCACCTCCGCCTAAGCTTAGTTTCCCCAAATTAAGCGCATGCATTTCACCTTCCTGGAAACAGTCTCTGTTCCCTTTGTTCCTCTAGCTCCTCCCTGGCTCTCAACCTGTTAATCACCCAACCTGATCACCATGAGCTTCCCTCCTACTCCTTTTCAGTGCTTAGCAACTGGGGCAAAGGCTTACATTCCTTGTAGGATTCAGTCATCCAGCTCCCTGCCTGCTGTACCTGAGGACCTAGACAGAGACCATAGCACTTCCCCCCCCCCCCCCCCCCCCCCCCCCCCGACACATCCCAGCATCCTTGCGACTAAGCTGGGTCATACCACTGGTTCTGTCGACAAGATAGGCTTCTTCTGCTTTCTCTTTCCTGATCTGGAGATGGGTTGCCTAAACCAAGATGCATCCATCACGGATCTCCAGACCGCTGATTGGAAGAGCGCCTTGAACAACTCTTATCACATTCGATAAAGAGTGAGACACAGAGACCGCTGGGAGGCTTTGTCGTTGTAGCGGGTCTGGAAATGGTGGTCCTGAGGTCTCTGTGTGCCATATATCCTCTATACAAATGAAATTGAAAAGGGGGAAGATGTGGGGAAGCAGAAAGGGGACGCTGGCAGTGCTTAAAGCTTTGGAAGTGTAAACAACGGGGACAGGAAGAGGACACCCAGCTCCGAAGATCCAGTGCCAGATTTTCCACCCAGAATTGCTAACTGGGGAAGGTGTTAATGGCCCACAAGTTTCCAGCATAAATCGGAAGTGTGATGGCTCTTGGCAGAGGGACCCACTTACTTCCGGCTCTGCTTCTAGGGTAAACAAGAACTGAGCCATGTCTGAAAGGGACACAGGGGCTCTGTTTAGTGAGCAGCTTGTAATAGGAGCTGACTGTGTTATGTAGGAACAGATCACTCTTGATTTCCTTTCTGTCTCCTCAGTCGCTCTGGCCAATGTAGAGACTGCGCATGGCTGACTTGCAGGGGATTCCGTTCCTTGGGATAACAACTGGGTGTTAAAACACAAGCTAATTAATTTTGCCTTCCCAAATGAGGGTTAGCTGGGTGCATCCAGAGAGTTGTATTGACAATGCACCTTTAATATCCTAGTCTTGAGATTTTAATTAGAAGGCAAAGTAATCTCAAAGAAGGCAGTAATTATTTTTCAAATTGGCCACCCCAATGACTGTGACAGTTAAGCACTGTATTTTATGAGCATGGACGGCAATCAATGAGGATTGCCAAAATCTTTTAATCTTTAAAGTGCCTCCTTCTGTCCCTGGATTTTTGGGTATGGTATGTGGTGAAAATAGTGGCTGCCATTGGTTAGCGGTTGTCCCCGCCAATATGGGACAAAGAGGGCTTTCTCCAAGAAGCTAGTAACACTGTGGGACCGGGCCCATAATGTCCTTGGGGGGTAGGAGTGTCTCACATGGAGATGGGAAGGGCACTTGGTGATGCTTTGTGTAAGCCTGGCAGCAGAACATGGAAGGGAATTCACCAGCTAGGCTACTGCATCCCCATCTTCTTCCTCAGCACCTTCAGCCCTGATCTGAAGGTACCACAGCTCATTGCTGTCCTTTCCTTGGGTATACACTGAGGTTTCTGCTGCACCCTGGTTTATCTCAGGATGAACCTGCCCATTCCGCATAACAGATAAATTCTGGCTTTTATCTTAGAATCTGGGGCTGTTGTCAAGAGTTGGTAAAAAGTTCAGTTGGTAAAGTGCCTGCTTTGCAAACATGAGAACCTGAGCTTCAACCCCCCAAAACCTAATCTTTAGGTTTTACCTAGAGTTAACCTAATCTTTGAGTCTTGAGTCCTGTGCTGAGACATTCTCTCAAAAAAAAAAAAAAAAAACAAAACAAGTAGGTGGTTGATACTCGATGAAAGGCACCCAAGGTTGACTTACGTACACACATATGGATGCATATTTACACACACACACACACACACACACACACACACTACTGAAGCCGTGAAAATGAGGGGAGGCTTCTGGTCTCTAAGTGTCTAGGTATCCGGGCTTACTTGCACTAATGTTCTACCTAAGCTCACGTATACCTGAAACATGACTGGACTACCAAAAGTTTCAGTGACCCTATGAGTACAGGACAAAAGCAATGACTAGTCAGGTTGGATACACCAGTGATCTGGGCCTGCAAACCGTTCTCATCACGACTCTGTACTACTCAACTGCCACTGAGGCATCTTGATTTCAGACAAAGCCCTTTCCTAAGGTTTTTTGGTCAACTGTTCTTGAATGCTCTCAGTTGCCACGTGTCTTCCTGCTGAAGCCTTCGGAACCTCCCTGAATGGCTTTGGCTCTGTGTGCTGCTTCCCCTACCACAACACTATGTTTGCCTCTTATTTCCTCCCTTCTCAGTTCTGTAAGGAAGTTGATTGACTTCCTATGTCGGTGTCACCCTAGATCCCAGCATAAGGTATGCATGAAGTGCACACTTCCCAAATCTCCAGTGATGACTGGCAAGCTGAGCTCATGGGTCACTGTGGGGGCACTGCCAGGAGAGGTGTGTGGGCTCACTCAGCTTTATCTAACGCATCCGGGTGGACCAGGACTGTGCATGCGACAGGCTGACACTAGTGTAGACAACACATTGTCCCAACAAAGGAGTAAAAAGCATGATGCTGGTTATTTGAGGGGTCCTTCCTGTTACAGAGTGGGCGCCTTGGGTGTAGTGAGACTGTTTTTCAGACTTGACTCTTACCTGTGGCCCTAGAAGGCTCTGGAAAGACAATTTGTTGAGCTTAAATTTGTGGTCAGACTCTAGAGTTTACACCGATGCCACCTACAAACAGATTTTATTCAATCTTGTTTGTAATCAAAGGAATCCAGTTCCAAACAATAATCAGCTGCCAGTTTTCAGTGGCTTGGTAGAGACGACAAATGTTGATAGGACATAGTCTGGAGAGGTTCTGGGAAAGCAGGTACCTTCAACAATTGTATGTGAAAGTAAATTGGTACCTGCTGCTAGGGAGGAGACTTTGGCGCTATCCATAAAAATCAACAAGGCATGTATCCATCTCCCCGTTTAGAAGACACGTCTAAAAGCAAGCCCACAGATGAATAGGTGTTAGCAGAACTCATCCTAAGTGATGGATGGATGCCTGATTACTGCAGCCAAGACTGGGAACAATGCCTTTGCCTACACAGGTGATGGCGCCAGATGTACCACGTCTGGCCAGGCAGCTTTGCGGGACCGTGAGGTGGTGGGCATCCATATGGAATAATTTGGGGAGTTTAGAAAGGTGTGAGGGAACACACATTCCCCATGTGTGAAAAGAGACATAGATACCAAGAGCTGGTTTCACTGCTTGCCTCCTAGAGGAAGACAAGAGATGAGTTTAACTTCCTATCAACCAAACTTCTCTCATATAATTTAGATTTTTCTTTTTAATAATGTGCACTGTTATTTAACACACACACACACATGCGCACGCACACGCACACGCACACACACACACACACACACCATTAAAAATGAATGAGGCTGGGAGATAGCTCAGTTCTTAGCATGGAGATGTGAGCCTGATCTCCAGAACCTGTGTTTAAAAAGTCAGGTGTGGTGGGACATGTTTGTAATCCCAGTGCTGGGCAGATAGAGACTGGGAAACCCCTGGGGTCTGCTGGTCAACCAGTCTAGTTTAATTGGTGAGCTTCATTTTCTAGTAAGAGACTGGGTATGAGGAAAAAATGTGGATGGCTCTTGAGGAATGAGACCTCTGGTACACACACACACACATACACACATATACACACATGCACCCACATACTTACACCATCACTATGAACCACCACACAAGCATATACATGTACACAAATAAATGCCCAATACCACAGACTGTCTTTTTCTTCTATAGACAGTACTTCCAGAAAGGTAACTCTAGTTCGATTACCTGTCCATTGGAGCAGACTGGGACCAGCCGGGAGAAGGATGTGGACTTGGAATGCACACTCTAGCCTGGGGTGGCATGCCTGGAGAGAGTGTCATCCCTGTGCTGGGGTGTCCCTTTGTTCTCTGAACCTTCCACCCTCTCACTCAGCCTGCTCTCTGGCCTTCAGGCTTCTGTTCACAGTGACAGGTGGCAGGGCCTCCTCCGTTGACTGTTCCTTCTAAGCCCTGGCAGGAGGGGACCTGACTCAGAGCCATCCCAAGACCAGGCAGGCTCAGCATGGCTGGTACTTAATTTGGCACCAATTCACAGGGTGTCTGATGTGGGATTTCCCGCTGTATGCTGTGATTACCATTAATTAATAAAGAAAACTGCTTTGGACCTATAGCAGGGCAGAACTTAGGCTGGGAAAGCTAGGCTGAATGCTGGGAGAAAGGAGGCGGAGTTAGGGAGTAGCCATGCAGCCCTGCTGGAGACAGACACCGGAAATTTGCCAGTAAGCCACTGCCTCCTGGCGATACACAGATTAATAGAAATGGGTTAAATTAATATGTAAGAGTTAGCCAATAGGAAGCTAGAGCTAATGGGCCAAGCAGTGATTTAAATAATATGATTTCTGTGTGATTATTTTCAGGTCTAAGCAGCCGGGCGGCTGGGAAACAAGTGGTCTCTCTTTGCAACAAATTACTAGTGGTCTCCCTTACTACAGGTGTCTGCTCAGGACCAGCCCTGCCCAAGGGGTGGCCCTCTCTGTGGGCCACAGCCCCCGCTGTTGTTGTAATTAAATTAGAACCATTCATGACCAACTTATTATGCCACACTCAACTGCCTGGCTGGCTGTCCACTCTGCTACTCTCCTCCCTGACCAACGACAGCTAGCCAGGGCACTGGGCCACTCTGCTGGCTCTCAAAGCCTTTGGGAGAACTGCTCCTCCTGAATCTTTCTTGGTATTTGAAGGTGAGCTCTGGCAGCTCGGGGCTTTCCATAGTGCTCTCTGCTTCTTGCAATGCCGAGTCACTATCTCAGCTGGGCTGGCAGCTGCCAAGTGCACCAATTCATTGAATCAAAGAATTCTGGAGTGGGGCATAACTGTTAGGGACTGAATTGTATTCCTCAAGATTCGTTGATTGAAATCTGTCCTAGCTCTCAATACCTTGTCATGTGACCTTATTTGATGATAAGATCTCATAAAAGTATCCAAGTTAAAATTAGTCATTAGAATGGGTTTTAATCCAAGATATCATATATCCTTGTAGATGGAAACGTTTGTGCCACTGAGTGTGAAGGCAGCCTTCCTCTGACAAAGAAGAAAGACCCGGATTCATATTTCAGAGCCCTCACAGGGGACCGACCCTGCCTGCATTTTAATTTTTGGGTGTCTAGCCTCTAGAGCTTTGAGACAACCCATTTCTACAGTTTGACCGTCTCAAGTTGGTACTTCGACCAGGCAACCCTCAATGAACAGTGAACTGAACAATTCTGTGCCAATGACATGGATTCCCCTCTCCACAGCCCCAGAAAGGGAACTCACTCTGCCCAGACATTTCAAAAGCTACTGAATTCATCATTTCTTAAAGGAGCTACCTTGTTGCCGAGGCTCTCGGGTGTTGGGATGTTTTTACCG
The DNA here is from genome assembly GCF_903992535.2 of Arvicola amphibius. Lineage (NCBI taxonomy): Eukaryota > Metazoa > Chordata > Mammalia > Rodentia > Cricetidae > Arvicola > Arvicola amphibius. The sequence goes on from NC_052058.2 coordinate 145,786,349, forward strand.
TGGGCCAGATGGTTTCCTCCGTCCAAGTCCTTTCCCTCACCTGCCCTGCAGCTTCACAGGCTCAATCTAGTGGTCCCTCAAGGGCTCTATTTCACCAGCCTAAAGCACCCTGGGAGCCTTTAAGTGTCTGATGAGAGCCGCTGACTGAAGGAAGATATTCTCATGCTCCCTAGCTCCTTCTCTCCCCAAAGCGTTTCAAGTCCTTGATTTTTCTGCTATTGTGGTCCTTTTGCAGTTGGGCACCCTCAAGTGCATGTGACTCTTCAAATGGGATCTGGCCACGCAGAGTAACAAAGCGATCCCTGACCTCCCTACCACGAAAAAGATGTCAAAACATCCTCGGCTGGGCCCGGAGAGCATGGGAACCTTTGGGGGCATCCATCCATCCACTCAGTTTCAAGCCACCATTGTTTTCAGCCTAGCTGGAGAGTTTGGGATTTGTCAGGATTCTCAGTTTCATCCCTCCGATTGGCTTAGGTTTCACTCCGAGACTCTGAATATTGAGACGTTTGTTAAAATCATCTCACTTGTGAATTTGCTAAGTGAGCCACTGGCAAAAATGGAGACAGGGTCTGAGCCTGGCTGCCAGGGTCACAGAGGTCTCGGTAAGTCCACATAAACATATGTGACGAATTGGCATCCTCGAAGGGTCGGTGGTCATTAGAGAATGGTTGGTCGGTCTGGCATGGCTATAGGGAGGTCGGGGTAGGATATGTAGACATCTCAATCTTACATAGGCAGAGACCAACTCTAGCTCCTCTCTTCTCATCTGTAAGAGAGACACTTTACCTAACATCTGAGTCTTGATTTCCTTCTGGGTTAAAGGTATCCTATCCACAAGGCTGTTCCAGCAGAAAGCAAACATTTGCCCCTTTTTATTCTCCTGATTGTTAATCAGGCCGCAGCTCTTTAAGCTGCCACGAAGAGCCTCATCACCACAGCTTACGGACACCCTGTGTAAATAAAGGGACTACGCAGATCGAGCATACCTGTCTGCCCTCCCTACAATCAGGAACCGTGGGACAGCACACCCTGATATTTTCTGGTGAGCACGCCTACTTGCAATGTTTCTTTCTACCTCTCTTATGAACCCCTGGATGGATACTCTTCCTAAACTGGGCTCACGGGTGTCTGTAGTTTTCCCACATCCAAAAACAAATAAGAGTCAAGATGACTGCCCCCATTGCCCTTCTAGTGCGGCTCAGTTGAGAAGAGGCCACGGTCAGCGGCTCGTAGGGCCTAATTGTTGTGTCCACTGGTCTTCATGTATTGATGGCAACGGTCCTGAAATTTAAGCTGTGCGCCAGAATCAGGCAGACCTGTTAAAACATAGATTGGTGTGTGTTTTCCTACGCCTTGCGGTTCTGTGCGTCTGAGGTGATGGGAGCCTTCTGCCTCTCTCACAAACACCCAGGTGATGCTGATGCCATTCATCCAGAGTTTACGTGGAGAGCCGCTGGGGCAGCAAATGGACCTGCAGGTCAGGGATCAAAGATCCCCTCACTTTGTCCAGGCCACAGATCCACCACCACCGTCTTTGCGGAGAAAACAGGAGTTGAGGGTTTTGTTTTACCTCTGCATTCTGTTTTTATTGTGGTTTTTGGTAGTGCTGGGGATCGAACCCAGAGTTTCACGTATGCAAAGCAAGAGTACTACACTCCCAGCCTATCTTTGTCTTTTGTAGCCTCAGTGCCATCTTCTTCTATTGTTTGCCTGTTTGTTTTGTTGTTAGCCTGAAAGATAATGCTTTCTTTTTTGGTGCTGTTATTGCTTTTCTTACTACTTCTACAAGCTGAAGCCCGTTTTGGCTTTGGTAGCCTTGACTTTCTTCTTCCATAGTCCCTTTGCCATTTCCTGGTCATGTGCACTAGAAGTAAGCAGAAGCCGATGAAGAGCAATGGAAGAGTCCAGAATCTTTCCCTTACGAGGCGGCCTTGGGCAAACGGGTTACTCTATGAGGCTCAGTTTTTCCATCTTTAAAATGGGGATAGCGGGACTAAGTCTAGTCTTGTGATTACACGGAACAAGGCTCAGCATGGCATCTGGCCCCTAAGCGTAACTATGATACCATGCGCACATCTATTTTCCCGTTTTTCATTTCGGTTCCGCCACAGCACATTCGGAATGTATGATGGAACTGTTGACGTCTAAGAATGTTTGCTTCTCTTCAGAAGGCTGTCTCATGTGCAAAGAAACAGCCAGGTGAGTCAGGGAAGACAAACCCTTCTGGTCCAGAGATAAGAAGGTTTTAAGAAGATAGTATCCCACTAGATGCTATGTGTGTTGCAACTCTGAAGTGTTTGGATGGTTCACCTTGTCCTGCCAGTTGGGAAAGCTGCCCCAGGCCCTGGATAACTGCTGTGTGAACACAGAATCTCTAAGACAGGACAATGCTCCCAGGCCCACTGAACTTCTCTGGCCCCTGCAGATCTGGACATGAAGAGGCACAAATCCCCACTGCACCTGATACACTGGGAGGCAGATGGCATGGTTCTATTCTTGGGTGTGCGGCTTACTGGCTGGGTCACCTTGTATGGATCACCAGACGTTCCTGAGCCTCAAAAGTCGCCTCTCCTTGGAGATCCTCACCAGCGGCGTGAGAGTGCCAGATTCTCTGGGTCCTCACAGCCGTGTGTTGTCTTCTGGCCACTTTATTAATTTGTTTGATGACAGCTATGCTTCTAGGTGAGAAGTGGTACCCCGCTGTGGTTGTATGCTCTCTGCAGTCATCCGTGAAGCTGAATGGCTTGTCACATGCTAATTATCCATTTGCGTATCTTCTGTGGAGAAATGTCTATTCAAAACCTTCTCCCATTTTCTGAATTGGGTTGTTTGTGCTTCTGCTGTTAACGCTGTAGGAGTTCTTTTTTTTTTTTTTTTTTTTGGTTTTTCGAGACAGGGTTTCTCTGTAGCTTTTTTAGAGCCTGTCCTGGAACTAGCTCTTGTAGACCAGGCTGGCCTCGAACTCACAGAGATCCGCCTGCCTCTGCCTCCCGAGTGCTGGGATTAAAGGCGCGCGCCACCACCACCCAGCGCTGTAGGAGTTCTTTACAGGTCCTGGATGTTCATCCCTCACCAAACTCACTACCTCTAAATATTTCTGACTATTCTATAGGTTTTCTTTTTCACTTCCCCCAATTGATCATCATTTATATACAATTGGTCCCCTGCCTTCTTCTCCACCATCCCTTGGACATTTCTCTCACGATTTCACTCTGCACCCCTTGCAAATATGTTCCTTCATTTTCAGTGAACCCCAGATAAGGCCAGAGATGGAGGCAAGTCCTTTCCCAGGGACACAAGCTGCCCACCTTCTCACTGAGCTTAGGACTCCAGAAGATCGAGGGGTCTGTGTAAGAAAAATCCACCCCAAGGCATCTCTTCCTTTCCCTCCTCTCCTGGCTCAAAGCTGGAGGTGGGGCAGCCCACCTGTTGCTCCTGCAGTATTCCCTCTTGGACTGCTGGCAGAGAGAGCTGCCTTCTTCCCGGGATCAACAGCCTGTTTGTTTAAAGGGCTCATTACTGCTGCTTAATGCTATTTTGACAGATGAAAGTGAGTCAATTATAGCTAAAAATAGCTCTGGCTGCAGAGGTTTCTTCCAGGTGGCTGCCTGGCCCATCCAAAGGACTTTTGCTCTTGTTGCCAAAAGGGCAGTTGTCTGCCCTAGGTTACCTCCCTGAATCTCCAAATCAACTCAGGAGGGGCCTCCTTCCAGGAATAAAAGGTCTTCAAGGCTTGGGGGCTAAGCCCTGGAGAGCAAGGTTACTCTGACAGGCCCACTCTGACAGAACTCAGTGAAAACATGCTGACGAGGTTCCCTGGGGCCTCTGTGTCCCTCTGGAACCGGGGTCACTCTGTCCCTCCAGCCTCGAATGTGGTTACCCTTGTGGTTTGTTTCTTGAGCTCTGTCTTGGGACCAGGATGTTCCCTGTGATCACACATAACAAAGTGCGTCCAATTTTGGTCATAGCCATGAATGTCTTAGGGTCACCTTTTTTCACAAGCATGGGTTCGATGAAGGGGATTCAGATGGCTTTCCAGTTATTATATTGAGGTGCTACCGAGGAGCATTGCCATGTGCCTCAGTTGGCAAGAAATCAGTTCTGGGGAGCTTCCACTGTCTTTGGAGTAGGGCTGTGATTGGCCCGTTGGTTGGGTGGACAGTTGGATAGGTCAGTAGGTGACACATATTCCTGACAGACATGTCAAATTTATACCTAGGCAAGTACCCAATTCCTCAGAATCTACTCCTGCCCCACCACCCAGGCTTCCGTAGGTTCTCTTATATGCCAGAATATAGTACTACCATCCACCCATTTGCTTAAGCTCTGACCCCAAAATGATGTGACGAGAGATGCACTCAATACCATCTGTCCCCAGTGCTCTGTCCCCAGCCACCATCTGACTGCACCTCTGCCCAGAACCGTCCAGACAAGCGATTCCTGAGTTTCTGACTAACAGCACTTAGGAAAAACACAGGTACTGTTTTTTCAGGCTTCTAAGTTTTGGGGGTGATTTCTGACCCTGTGATAGATAACTGGAACCAAGGGAGTGAGGGCTTACCAGTCAGCTCTGCTGCCCGCTGTGACCCAAGGTGTGACCCCAGGAAGTTTCCTGGCCCAGATCCTTGGGGGGTGGGCCTGTGCCTGGTCTCACAGTTGGGAAGAAATAAGCAGGAAGTTAGGAATTACCAGTCTGGCTGGGCTGCTGAAAAGCCCAACTGGTTCAATGTGGATTTAATCAATTTTTAAATTTTTTTTTTCTGTTTTGAGATAGGGTCTCATGCAGCCCAAGCAGGCCTTGAACTCACTGTGTTGCTTAGAATGACCTTGAACTTCCGATCCTCCTGCCTCCAGAGCTTTCAGTCACCAAACCCTGGTTGTGCAGTGCTGGGGATTGGACCCAGAGCTTAGTACAAGAATCAAGGATGGCGGTGACAACAGTGTTAACAATGACAGTGTATCTGTATTAGTTGCTGTCCAGATGTTATTTCATTTAGTCTTCACACTCCGGCAATGTTACCCTTCCCACTCTTGGTTACTGATGAGGAAATGAAAGTCTACAGAGCTTTCAGGTGACATGTTGAAGTCAAAGCCATTTGTTCCTGCTGGAACCACCTACCTGAAATGGCGGGTATGTGACATACCTGTCACCATCTTCCTCCCCAAGTCCATTGCATCTGTTCCCACCGAGCCTCAAAACAACCTCCAATTACTTTCTTAAGAGCACAGGGAGTAGGGAGCTCACCCAGATGAAACTCATCTGCCAACCGCCCTCATTGCTGATAGAGCCTCCAGAAAGGCCAGGAAGCTTGCTAAGAGCATTCAGCTAACGGTGTGGAGGTGGAAGCGCATCTGAGAGGCAGCCCTGTTTACCACACACACCCAACCCTCAGCAACGATGCCGCACTCACCCTCGGACTGCGTGCAGCAGGCGCAGGGAAGGGTAGGCCGTGCGGACGTTGACGTGGTGCTTCAGGATGAGAGCGTTGACCCACTCCACACGTTCTTTGCCACCCCGGGCCATAAAGGCAGGTATCCACAGGATGCTGCCGTTGAGGCCATGCAGCCGCTGCAGCAGCTTCTCCCGCCACGTGGCGTTCACCAGGTCCTCAAAGGCCCGCTGGATGACTGAGGGGTTCATAGTCACTAGGTCTGTCTTGAGGCCCACGTCCCGGGCATACTCCTGAACTGGAGCCAGGTTGCACCTGAGGGGTAAATGGCAACCTGGTCATTTGGGATGGTCCTTCTGACAAGAACTTTACCCTGCCCTCTGCCTCTTCTTGCTTCTTTCTCTTTCTCCTCATAGATGCATCATGGGCACTTGACTGGTCCCAAGTATTTCCCATCTCTTTCTTCCTGTGTCAAGGTTTACTGAACCCCTGTCATATCCTTAAACACAAAACGCCACTGGAGGACAGTATCTAAAAGAGGAAGCACAGTGCTGGCCCTCAGCCCCACAATGAGGTCGCTCTTAGTAGGTATGCCTTGGCCCATTAGATGACACCTTAGAGTGGAGACTCAGAAGACGGATTTCCAGGTTCAATACTCAGATCTGACACTCTCTACCTGTGTGGTGGCTTTCTCAGCCTCTCTGCGCTTCCCGCGAGCTTCCATGACTTTGGCTCGTTCGTGGCCGAGACCACAAGAACAGTGGGTGCTCAGGATGCTCCTGGACCATAACGAGAACATAGCCCGTGTTCGCTGCTGTCATCTTTCTATCGGGGGTAGGGGACTATCGGGCGTCAGAGCGGGGAGGGAAATCTAAAGGACGGATGAGCAAAAGAGCAGTGGTGGATAGCAACAGAAGATCTCGTCTCCAGTTTGTAAAGTCAGAAGACTCCCACAGAGACTTGTTAAAAATAGGATTTTCCCCAGTCCTGATTCAGCAAGCCTCAGAGCTTAGGAATTGATATGTATATATGTATATGCATGTGCATACATACACTTTCTAAAAAATCTCTTCCTCTTTGGGTTCCAAGCAACTTTAATAAAAACACGATGCTATGGAATTTGAGGCACAGGGAAATTGCCCGAGGGCAGCGAATGTGAAGCAGCATGGGTGTTTTAGAGGAGGGACATGAATCGGTCTGACTAGCACGGATTCCATCCATGAGACAGGGAACAAGAGGGAAGCCAGATGAGACATCAGAGGTTAGATATGCGAGGACTTGGCTGTGAAGGCGGTAGGAAGCCATCTGAAGGGTGCTGGGGGAAAGAGCAAAATGGGCCGATCTGTATCCTGCAATCTCTTGCTGAACCAGTCAGCCTGCCTATTCCCTGAAGGTCCACCTTGGGTCCCTTCCTCCAGAGATCTGGCCCAGGTGTCGAAGGGCCCCTGGGACTGAGTGTGCAGGCAGGAAGCGCTTACTCTCTTCCCTGGAGACCTGGATGGGAAGAACAATCTTTGGATCCGTGGGAATTAAGGGAGAACCCAGAGCAAGTATGTGCAGTGTGGAGACTGAAGGTGTGTTAGTGAGGGGCCAGGCGCCATTGCTTCACAGTGTAATGCAGACACCATTTGCCTTTAAGCAACAACCTCTCTTCTTTGCCTGGGAAAGAAAGCCAGTTAAGTGGATAGCACACTGGTATCACTGAGTCCTGGGCTACACTGGCCACTTGGCTAGTATTTTCTCCATCCCACCGGTCAGTTTGTTTTTATTGTGAACCTGTATTAATTAGCCCATTTTAGAGACAGAGGAAGGAAGTGCTCAGCTACCAATTAGCTTGCCCAAACTCCCTGAGCCAGGAAGGGAACTATTAGGATTTGGAAGCTTGTGATCTCTTGGAAGCCTCACCCCACCCAATACCTCGTCTCCATCCCTTGTCTCATCTTTGCCTTCTCCGGCTATGGCTAAATATTATTGGGACAAGAAATGCCGGGGACCTCTTCAGATGCCCCTGCTCCATGCTACAGCGAGTGGGAGATACTTTCAGCACAGTGGCCTGTCTGGGGCCACCCATATCTCCCAATTACACGAAGGCCAGCTGAGCCAGGCTTCCAAAACTTGGCTGATTAAATCCCCCCGTCAGGCTCACTGGAGATCACCATTACTAACTGTAGCCAGGCAAAGGAGGCAGCACAGGTTGAGTGGGCGTCTGGCAGATTCGAGGGCTGCTCAGGTTGTGGGGAACACACTGGCTGATTATTATCATGAGGACCAAAAAGACCTCCACTGGAAGAGACATCAGGGTATTTATGCCCTCTGAAGTCAGTGCCATTCACAGCAGTGGCTTCACAACCTACATGGGGTTGGGGTGGGGATTGGGGGGGTGTCTGTGGGACTCAAGCTTGCCCAGTGATATGTCTTAGTGAGGACATTGCCACTAGGCATGTGGGGGGCGGAGGTGAGCAGTTAAACCACATGTGGCCTCTGGAAATGTTCCTTCCCACTGACATAGAATACATGAATTTTTTTTTTTTTTTTCATTTAAGTGGGGTCAAGTCCTTTCTGACTTTGGCTCTGGCAGAGACGCTCTTGTTCAAAGAGAATTCTAGGCGAAGAAGCTGCACTGTAGACGGGCCTGGCTTCTGGCAGGAAGGGAGCTGGCCCCTTTCAGAAATAACTGTATCCACAGGTACATGAGAGTAAGCCTCAAGGATGAGGGGGAAGTTACGGCTTCGAAGCCAGGCTGCCAGCTCCACAACCTAACCCTACTGTGTAGCTAGTCACCTGGATCTGGGCCATCCGTGCCTTAGTTTCCTAACTGGGAAGGACAGTGCTGAGAGTTAAATAAACTCATAGGTGTGCACAGGACAACACCAAATGCCATGAGCATGCTATTACTAACACGCTGAGGGGACAGCCTATCTAAAGGGTCTATCACCATCAGGTGATTTCCCTGTGTGTGTGTGTGTGTGTGTGTGTGTGTTGCTAAGAAGAAGGAAGCTGAGAATGGCATCTCCTCCTCATCCTGGCATTGTAGTCTTGTGTCATCCTCTCAGGCCTAGCTGTCCTGGCCATCTCTGTTCCCAGAAGCTGGCGTGCCACCAGCATCTGCTCAATATAGTTTCCAGGACTTGCTTCCCCATCTTTCCTCTTGTGGTCTGCTCTTCCCTGTGGGAGGTGTGGGGCACACTGCAAGTTCACCGTGTTCCATGTGTCTTGTGACCTACCGGGACTCCTGGGGTCCTGTTCCCCAGTAGTTTTCTGAGAAAGTGGCCATGTCCTGTGTGTCCCTCACATGGAAGGGGGCAGAAACATAAATGAGGAAAACTAATTTTGCAGACTTTGAGAGATGGAGACAGGCATCCGTCAGGAGGGACTGTTTCAGTGTTTGGCATTGGCGTGTAGGCCTGTGGAGCCCTGCTGTGCGCTAGGCACACCAGGACCCAGAGATCAAGGCACAGCCACAAAAAACTCCTATCATTTCAGGAGCTCGCTGTCTGGGGGTGAGGTAGTGCGGTGGAGACACAGGGTTTATAGAGAATGAATACTCAATGTCCCATCGTGTGGGGGACACAGGGCATGCCCACGTATGTTATTTCACCTAACATTCATGGCATCATGTTCTTCTGATTGTGTGTATGAGTGGAAGTGTGCTTGTGGATGGGGGGGGGGGGGGTCAGCAGAGCATGCTGAAGCCTAGGCTCTCTCTGTGCATCTTGCATACATTCCTTGCTGCATGTTGCATACATTCGTTGCTGCATCATGCATAACAACCCACCCCTCCTTATGGTCTTGTGGGAAACCCCAGAGACTCAGGCTTACTTCATATCTCACACCTCTGTATTTCAATAAGCCAACAGGTATGTCCACATTTAAAGTGTGGAGAAAGCTGGCTTAGCATCTGGAGAGGCTTCATCATGGGAGGACCTTAGAATCAGAGCTGCCGCCACCCAAACATTTTACAGATGAAATCAAGGCCCAGGAAATGGGAGTGATCTACTCCAGATCACTTGACAAATGACCACTGGAGTCAAGACTGAGCTTCAGAACCCACACTGGGAACTACGGGCTGACCCTGGCCATGACTTCTAGGCATTCTTTTTCATTTAGTTTGGGAACCCAGCTCATAGGAGAAGGCCAAGCGTCTTCAGGGCGAATCTTTTCTCCTCAGTTAGGAGTGGGCTTAGTGTGGCTTGGGAAGCTGACTGTCGAAACACATTACTCTGCCTGTCCGGCGAGAGTTGTATGAGGTTGGAAAGACCTCTCCTCCCTGCTGGCTGCACCCTGGAGGAGAGCCGACCCTGGGAGGAGGCTTTGCCCTGTGTCCTCCAGTTTAACAGCCACGCTCCTACCCCTCACCTCTCTGGCTTCCAATCAGACAAGTTCCACACATTTTCCTTTCTTTTCTTTCCCAGACCATCTCTTTACACTGGAGGGTTTGGAAATGTAGGGACAGAGCTATTGGCTCTGCTAGCCACAAAAGAGACCCGGTCAGGGGGAACAAAAAGGAAGTAACTGGTACCCAGGCTATTGTGGTACCTCCAGTCTCAGGGGATGCAGGAGTGATTATACTTCATTTCTTCCCATGTCCTCAGGTTCAGGGAACTCACTGGTCACGATGCTCCCCAAACCCCAGAATGAGAGATTCTCTTTGCACAAGGGCAGTCCTAACAGAAACGTGAGATGCAGCACACATTTCTGCCAGGGCTGGGAGCACTTTGGGATGAAACTTGAGGCACCATGCATCCTACCTTTGTCTAGAAGACAGCAATACCTTGTTTCTGAGTTTGTATGGCTCGAGGGTTAGGTGTCAGGTCTATGGGTAACTGTCACAATGTCCCCAGTGATGGCAAAACAAGAGCTGATGTCACAGAGAAAATGACTGTTGAGTTTCCTTAACACTCTTCTTTCCCCAGGTTTTGACTACAGAATACTAAAGTTACAGGTGGAATACGCCTTCCAGAATACTGAAAAGACTTTTATGAACCCCGGCGCAGGAACTACCCATCCAGATTTTCTTAATCCCCTTTGTGCCAGGCTCTGTCTAGTGTTCAGAGAACAAGCTCGTTCTGTAAGGGCCAGACAGCAAATATATTCAGCTTTGCAGGCTGTATGCACTCTGTATTGCTTTAGCAAAAACATCCCAGCTTTGCCCAGAAAGCTAAAAGGATGAGGGTGGGCTTGAGTGGCTGTGTTATAATAAAGTTTTATTTACAAAGCATACGGAGGGCCATAGTCTGCCCACCTATGAACTCTTCTTTCTGACTCCCAACCTTAGATATAATCCAGAATCACCTGGACCCTCTGGGTCACACAATGCTCCTGTCCTGTCCCCGAGGTGACTTAATTGATTAGATGTACATTCTGATTGGAAATAAGGATCCCTGTGATGAAATGAACCTTTATTGTCAATCTGATTGAATTTAGAACCCCCTAGGAGACACACCTTTGGATATGACTTTGAGGAACTTTTCAGAGAGGTTTGACTGAAGAAGTAAGCCCCGCCCCGAATGTTGTTGTTCCATCCTAAGGGCTTGGTCTCCAGGCTGAATAAGAAGGGGAGAAATGAGCTGAGCACAGACATTTATCTGTTTCTTAACTGCAGATGTGGTCTCACCAGATGCCTCATGCTCTTGCTGCCATGCCTTCTCCATCATGATGGACCCTCAGACCACACATGTGCAAACAAGCCCTTGCTCCTTTAAGGTGCTTTTGTTAGGTGTTTGGGTATAGTAATAAGATAGACAACTAATGCTCCCCAAAAGCAAGTATGATAAGCAGTGGAAGTTGAGAACAGGATGCACCTGACAAATATAACTTGTTTCAGTCACCTGACTTAAATATACCTGCTACTTAGGGCCCAAACCCTTGCCGCAGATGGTTGGTTACCTTATGACGAAGCTGTGCGTGTCAATCTCCTGCCCACAGCCGCTGTTCAGCAAGACCCCCGAGTTGCCCACGATGGCACAAGTCTGGAAATGCTTATTCTTCAGGGGTGAGGTTCTGGGAAGGAGTTCATAGAGGTTCTGGGAAACGTTCATTGTGCTGTCTCGATCAAATATATAATGAATGATGTCTCCGGGCTTCAGGGTCCCCTTAAGGACAGAAATATCCTTTTCTGCATCCAAGAACTTTAAAATCTGCTTCCTGTGGAAACCAAATGAAGAAAGTCTCCATGCTGCTAGATGCTCTTAACAGGCTCAGATGTTCTACTCCATGTCACCCTACAAGGATGCTACCACCCAGGAACCAGGTGAGCACACCTAAAGGTTCAAATGCCTTCAAGGATGCTCTCTGGCTTTGCAGAAGACTCTAGATGAAAGGGTGCTATTCCAACGCCAGGAAATCTTCAGTAGTGGGCAAACCCAGCCTTTTGGCTCAGCCTACATCAAGCTGCCTGTCTTAGGGGAACTTTCATCAAATAGGGAGTCAGAGTGCCATTGGCCTCTGCTTTTCCTAGAAGGCTTCTATGGGTGACCATAGTGGTGATGGTCGGGGTGGGGGGGTAGCAGAGGTGGCGGATATATAGATGGGTCTGTGGAACTGTAATGGAGAATTACTACTTCCACTTGTAAGATTCTGTGAGTGTAACCTCCTGGCCTGTGCCCTGGCCCATTTTGTGTAATGCCTCTTATTTCCCTAGTGTTGTCTGGTTGGGGTTGTAAATCATGACATCTCCTTGGTCCTACAGAGATGGGATCCTCTGTGTCTGTTCAGAACAGCATGATCAAAATACATCACATCATTCTCTAGGTTCTGGGGTAAGTTAGACCTAGAGGGAAAATTCTAGAACAGCACAGGGAAAGGCTGGAAGACACTCGAGTAGGTGTCTTCATGAAATCATGAGAATTTAGCCAAACGCAGCCTGTCTTTAGGAGCCTGAGCACCAGTGTGGCTCTACTTATAGAAACCTAAGGACTGGCAAGAATGACACCCATAGACTTGCTCACATGGAGGGAAGGGAGAACTCTCACAGGGCCTTCGACACTAGACAAGCAACTACAAACAACCAAGGAATACTGAAAGCAGGATAGTCTCCCCAGCTGGTTATCCAATGCCAAGTGGTCAGTCCTGAAGTCATACACACATATAAGCAACATACAGACCAAGTAGGTTGTGTTTATATATTTAAGACTATAAGCATTCATATATAGATATATGTGTGCATGTAGACACACATATGTAACAACGCTGTGAGTTTGAAATGGCAGCAGACACATGAGGGAGGCTGCAGGGAGAAAAGGGAAGGGGAAAATGGTGCAATTATATTTTAATTAAATCTTAAAAAGAACTGATTAAGGAGCTAGAGAGACAGCCGAGTTGGCAAAGTGCTTGTCATGCAAGCATGAGGGCTTAAGTCTCATCTCAGGAACCCACATTTTAAAAAGGCAGGCACAGTGTCATGTGCCTGTCATCCCAGGCTGGGGAGGTGAAGATGCACAGATCCCTGGGGATCCATTGTGAGCCAGTCTAGCCTATTCAGCAGGTTCTGGGCTAATGGGAGACTGTCTCCAAGACCAATGTGGACAGCTTGTGAGGAACAATGCCGGAGGGTGACCTCTGCCTTCTGCATGCTCATGCCTACATACACACATGCACCCACAGATGTCAGACAGACAGACAGACAGACAGACAGACAGACAAAACGCCTAAGCCACGTTTTCAGACATGATGGTGATTGTAGTCATACAGAGAAAGGAGCTGGGTACTTGGGTCAGCTGGTCTAGTTGTATCTCCTGCAGCAAGTCCCCATTTCCTCTTTGAGAACCAAGCCAGGGAAGCTTGTCTTCCATCCACAAGTGTTTGTGTGGCAAGCAAATGTGGGGCTCTTCTTGGATGTGCACATGGTCACACTGAGTCCTGAACCTGCAGAACACCCTGAGGCAAGTCCTAGGAGGTCACAAGTCTGTATACTTGGAAAGGAGGAAGAATCTGGAAGCTGTGACTGACACCTGAGGAAACCTGATTTTGTCGGGGTCTGGGTCAGATGATTAATATATATATCTAGATTTGGGGTGTTCTGAGGCAGCCAAGGGGGCAGCTAGCACCCCTTGGGCATGGCATGTTCCATCCACTAGCCAGTGCCCATTAGTGACTGGAGTCTCCAGTTACTGCACAGGGAGAAGCCACCTTGGCTGAGGACTTCTTACTTCTTAGCAGGAAACAAAAGCGACTTATTTACTCTACTTCACGAAAGACTATACAACTTGACACGCTAATATACTTTGTAAATTGCTAATATCCCTTGCAATTACTTACCCCAAAGTATTTAAAAGCAAAGAGAGCCCCCAGAAAGCTCATAAATAAATACCTCTGTGAGGGAATTAATTTCTAACTAATTATGAGAAATTACAATCAATTATTAAATATCATTCCAAATCACTCACAGAATCTTTTATTGTGAATAATTTTGGGAACTAATTGAGTAGAGGAAGATTCCTTTTCCCTCTGGGTGGAGGCATATTGTTCCTTCTACAGTGGCTGCTGTCTACAGGCTCCTTACAGAAGCAATGGTTTCCTCTTCTACACAGACAGGGTGTGTGTGTGTGTGTGTGTGTGTGTATTATGTGTGTGTACACGCATGTGAGAGAGTGTGTGTGTGTGCATGCATCCACAACTGTGTGTGTGAGTGTGCGTGTGTACATATACACATGTGCACCCATGTGTGTGAGTGTGCATGTGTGTATGTGTGCGCATGCACTGATGTGAGTGTGCATGTGTGCGCATGTGTGTGTCTCTCTATTCCTCACTGTCTTTTCAGAGTTCCTACAGAAAAGGGCCAGAAAGAGCTGACGTGGGTGGGTGCTGGCAGTAGGATTTTACCCTCAGGTGCTGTAAATGGGGAACATGAAATATGGTGGCCAACCTGAATATATGGCCAACTTTGAATCCCTGGAACCGGTGGATGTGATTTTACTCAGAAACGGCATCCTGGCAGATATGATTAAGGATCTTGAGATGAGATCATCTTGGATTCCCTGTGGGCTCTAAATCCAGTGACAGAGTCCGGTGGGAGCTGGAGGAATGAAGTTACACCGACTCAGATGAGGAGACAGAATAGATAGATATGGAGGTGATACAGCCATGGGGGCTTCCAGGGCCCTCAGAAGTCAGCAGGAGCAGCAAGGAGGACTCTCCTGGAGCTGCTGGGACAGCACTCAGAACTGCGGCTTCTAGAACCATCTAGGGAAGAATAACTGCTTGGCTTTGGCCTTAGGTTGGTGGGGGTTGCTGCTCTGTTAGTTCCATGGTACCCAGAGTAAAGGACGTGACTATCAGATCAGGGCAACAGGGATGGGTCTCTCTTAGGGGACCCCAAAAGAGGTGCTGAGAGAGACGGCCTGGTGGCAGCTCCTCCAGGTGGCCTCTCAGTTGTCGGGCTCCCAGATGGTAACGCGTTTTAGTCCCACACCCTTTTTCTCTCCCCATGAAGCATCTAGAGCTATGGGGTAGAGTCACTGGAGGGGACAACTCCCTGCTTTGTGCGATAGTGTGTGTGGTCCTTCACCCTCCCTGCACCATACTGATGGCCTGGGGAATCAAACCTTTCCTTACCTGGCCCTGGCTGCCTCATTCCCATTCCCCATTCCCTGTCTTCTCTTCAGTGCTCTTTCAGCCCTGGTCACAAATCACATATTCAGAACGTGTGGATGCAGGATGCACATGGCGCACCTGATAAACTCCCACTTACCCTTCATATTGTTATAGGCCAGCCTTACCCCGTAGCCTTCTTGGATCCCTTAGAAAATGAATGGCTCCCTTCAGTACAATCTCCTTAGCTTTACCTATTTGCAAGATATAGTACCGTCTGGTGTGAACATGCTACCGTGTTGTCCTGCCTCTGCTTATTTTTGTATTTTTCTGCCTAACTTGCCTATTTATGGGCCACAGATCAATGCTTGGAAATGAACAGCAGATGGGGCAGTCCTGACTGCATCTGAACCAAAGTCCAATGCACCAAAGTTATCATTGCTCTCCACGTCCACCACCCGAGGGTAACTGTTGTCTGAGGGTGCCAAGGCCGGGACAAAAACTTTTCTCTGACTTAGACAGAGCAGTCTCTTGGAGGTTGAGCAGATGTCAGGTCAGTTCTGTGTCTCTCAGCTGTGTTTCCATGCCACCTCCCTTTGCCCATATGGCTGCATATCCACATGGGTCAGGTGGCTGGGCTTGTCCCAGATTTTGATTTTTAATTGTCATTTAATAGATGGAACCTGCTTCCTCAGGAGGAAACATTCATTTCTTCTCCTGGCTTCTTTAGATAACAGAGAGTTGCAGTTTGGTGACTCATGGTACAGAAAGCAAGGCCTGCCCCCCCCCCCACCTCTCTCTCTTGTCCTGTAGGTAATGACCCATACCTGATCCTCAGAGAGAGCGTCTGGTTGTGTCTCCATTTGGATGAAGCCGGCTGGATGCCGTGTTTAATGCTCTCATTACTTCTGTCAACAACAGCTGGCAGTGAAGAGCCATTTATTACAACCTCAGCTCTGGAAAGGGGGAAAAAAAACACGAAGGTAGACATGATCTGTGAGCCTGCCCATGACAAGTCTAATAGCTTTGTTTTTGCACGGGCTTGAATGTAAACTTCACAAGAGCGAAATTGCAGTTATTACCTGAGAAGGGAAGTCTATTTATCTTCTAGAATGCACGAACTGGCTCCCTCAGGAATAGCCTGCAGACATTGGTTCTTAGAAGCAGGAAGTGGGGGCCCTACAACTGCTCTTCCCTCCTCCCATCTCTGAGCTTCCAGGGGGAACCGGCAGTCTCTGCCAGGACAGTGCAGTTTCCCTTCTCAGTACAGAGAGGAGCATCCGCAAGAGCAAGGTGCTAGCTGTTACATGGTGTCAGGCAAACAGAAAGAGATAGCTAAACCCCAGACAGGACAATGTCCTTTGAGCCTGTGGCTCCGCCCTCCTTCCTTCATTCCTCTCATTTTCTTCTTTGTAACACCTTTTCAAATACATTTGTGTTTGTATGTGTGTTGTGTGTGTGCACATATGCGTGTGTGTGTGCGCATGTGTGTGCATGCGTGTGTGTGTGGGGGGGGTCAGAAAACAATCGGCAGTAGTCCATTCTCTTTTTCTATTATGTGGGTTCTGGGAGTTAAACTCAGATTATCAGCCTTTGTGGAGTGTTCCTTTGATTACTGTGCCATCTCATTGTGCCCCCCCTTTCATTGCTCATAGGAAAAATACCCATCTATGACTGGATTATTAGTCTTGTATCTGCCTGTCTTACCAGGCTTCAAGTGTGGGATTTTTCTCCTATGTCTCTATTTCATAACGGTTTAGCATAGCAGGTGTCCTATAAGTAACCACTTGTTGAATTTGACGTTGAACTTGGTCCTGAGAAGCCTGGTGTGGAGGAAGGAGCTGGCTGGTTTTATATTCCTGAGGCAGATCCGTAGGCTGGATATAAACCATCTTCCTGTCCAACTCAGGGACAGCAGGCATGCGAGGGCTTTTGAACGCAGATACTTGAAATCTATGCTAGTAGGTTTCTAAGAAACCAGGCTCCACTGATAGCTTTGAAGGCAGTCTAGGAGCCAGCCTGCCTCCTGCCAACGCACACAGATATATGTGGGTCACGTCCCAAGTTCCTTTTGTCTAGCCGGCAGCACATTCTCTTGGCTAGAATGATAAGTGGCTTTGTAAGGCTGGATCCTAGAGCTTTTGAGAGTTCAAACCAAACACCTCTGTCCTCTACATTTATCTTGGAACAGCCAAGTTCAGAAAGACCAAATCCTGTTAGTGAAGCCCGAACTCAATACTCTGTTTTGCTTTATGCAGGCAGAGAAGAAATTCTTTTCAGGGGGCTATCCTGTATGGCACCCTCGCCGCGTCTGCCCACCTCCATCCCTCCGTATCCCTTACTCCTCTGGCTCTCAGCACTTGTAGCTTTGCAGGGGATAGACCAGGTAACTATGCAGAGGGACTTAAGGGATCTTATGGAAGAGAACAGAAAGTCCAAACTTTGGAATTGTTATGGTTTCATGGAAGGAAGCGGAATGTATGGTGAAGGTATTTCACAAACTGGGCATCTGTGGGCAAATCGCCTTACTGCTCCAAGCCACAGTCTAGGTATTTACAGAAAGAAGGGAGCTAAGAGGAAGGCACCAGGCCCTGAGGTTCTAGAGTTCTTAAAGGATGGCTATGTTTCCTACCACTTCTCAGGGGTCCAGGGAGGCTGGTATGGCTGCATCCTCTCTGGTACTGTTCCCTCTCTCTGTCTCTCTGTCTCTCTGTCTCTGTCTCTGTCTCTCTGCGAAGGATGTCAGGTTTCTTCCTCAATTATTCTCCTATTATTATTATTGTTATTGTTATTATTATTATCATTATTATTTTGGGTTTTTAAGACAAGGTATCTGTAGCTTTGAGACCTGTCCTGGAACTTGCTCTGTAAACCAGGCTGGCCTCGAACTCACAGAGATCCACTTGCCTCTGCCTCCCGAGTGATTGGGATTAAAGGCATGTGCCACCACCATCTGGCCTATCTTATTTTTTGAGATGGTGTCTCTCACTGAACCTGGAATCCATCTGGACTGTCTAACCAGCTGCTCCAGAGGCCTACCTGTCTCTGCCTTCCAAGTGCTAGGATTACAGGTGCACACCTCTGCACCTGGCTTTAATTTTGGTTTTGTTTAATATGGGTTCTTCAGCTTGAACACATCTCCTCAGACTTGCTCAGCAAACACTCTCCCCACTGAGCTATCTTACTGCCTCCTTCTGTGTGTCTTGAGGCAAGAACAGTAAACTCAGGACCATGAGTACAGTGGTCACATCCTAAGGCCTCCAATATTCACGGCAACTTCCATTAGTAGGGGTGAGTGACAGAAATAGTTTACTGTTTGGAATGGGACATGGTCTTAAGAGCATCATGGCTGCCATCTTGTAGTTTTAGGTGGATTTGGTCCCTGGTGGTGCTCCCTAAAAACTAGACATTTTGCATGGCATCAGGCATGCTCAGGAAGAAAGCATCTGCAGAGCTCTGGACCCACGGAGGCTTGTAATGGGGACCTGCTCGGAAATCTCTAGGTGGGGTCTCCAGGCTTCTCCTGGGCACAAGGTGGTAAAAGGAGGATCCAGGCACTGATAATGGTAACATGTCATTCTGATCC
The DNA here is from genome assembly GCF_903992535.2 of Arvicola amphibius. Lineage (NCBI taxonomy): Eukaryota > Metazoa > Chordata > Mammalia > Rodentia > Cricetidae > Arvicola > Arvicola amphibius. Next base: position 145,804,856 of record NC_052058.2, read on the forward strand.
TGGCTCCTAGCTGTCAGTGAAATCTTGCATAGACATCCTTGGTGCTGAACTTCAACCCTGGCTCTGTGACTATCTGGCTAGAGGGCATGAAAAGGTAGCTTCAAGCTCCTGGCCTTCGCCTTCATGTCTATACAATAAAGCGGGCAGCTTAGCTATCCTCTTGGACGGCCTCTGTTTACAGGCTTCAGATATTCTGCGCTATCCAAACCCAGCTGGAGTACTGAGGGAGATTTGTTCTCTTCTGTGAATGTGCCCTTCAGGATCCTTCCCTCATCTCCCAAGTGCTACAGGCACATATTCGGATTGAGTTGCTTCATTTTCCACTCTTGAACTTTGCCCTTAGTCACCAATCTTCGAGGCTATCATCCAGTGACAGTGGCAAACATCTACTGAATGTCTTGGTCATCTCAGAGGATCGGCTATGTAGAGCCTTAGCATCAGTAGTTCAAAGCTGCTGCTTTATCAATGTTTGAAAGGGTTACTAAGACCCAGAAGGTGAATGTGCTTGTCCGAAGCTCTACCTAGAGAACCCAAGGTTTGAATCCAGGGCTGCCTGGTTTCTGCTCAGTTCTCAGACTCAATCTGGCAGTGCCTCTTCAAGTTACCATGGAGACCTGGGCCTTGGGGACAGGGTCGCCTTTCTCCAAAAAGGGGCATCTTTCCATAGTAGAACAGAGAGAAGTGTAGGACATGTGACTTTATTTCTGCCTTATTTGCATGTTAGCCAAAAGATTCACTTTGTTTGAAATGCCTTAGGGTTGAGGCCACTAGCACTATAGAGGCGATGAGATCAAGGGTAGAGGGAACAGTTTCTCAAGCCAGTTATGCAAGGTCAAGATCAGACATACTTTACAGGTTGGGTATGGTCAAAAGACCTAAAAAAAAAAAAAAAACCACGGAAAAGTAAATAATGAAACTGAGTGTGGCAGCCTCTGGCTGTTGTGAACCTCTCATTCCCAACAGTAGCAAAACAGGATGTGGAGGAAGTAACACAAGAACTTCAGCTTGAACAGTAGCCTCTGTTCATGGCAAGCATCTTGGCACTTGCCTCCCTGCTCCCTATATGTGGGTTTTGAGACAGAGGTCCGGGCTATGGTACACTCGTCATTTTGTGGAGAATGGAGAAGGGGAAACAGGGGGTATCTGCAGCACGCCTTGCAGAGTGCTTGTACGGTTCCCTGCACCAGTCTCCCCACCAGCTGGGGACTGTCCCAAAGACTTCCAGTCCCACAGTGTTAAGAGTGTGCTTCCAGAATTGAGTCTGCAATCCCACAATTAGAGTTAACATTACTTAGTTGACTTCCTACATATTTTAAGATGCCTCAGCAAAGTTCTTGAATGCTTCATCTCAACCTCCCAGACAAGTCATCAACTACAGTGAAATTGGATTAAAGTCCTGGCTTGCTTCCGGGCTCCACTGCTCAGCAAAAAATGAGGGTTCTAAGAAAGTTGGTGGGAGTTCAAGCTCGACGAAGTGGGTGGGCTCTTTGCCAGAAGGTAACTTGTGCCCACCTCTGTTTAGCATCTCTGTAGCCTCTCTAGCCCCATGGACCGTTTCATGTGATCTCCCACTGACAGCTCCCCTCGAAAGTGATTAAGGAAATGCAAAACCGAAGTGAAATGAAACAGATCTATTTGCTAAGTAAGAAGAGCACCACCCAGCAAAGAGGAGAGGCAGATTAATAGCTGCCTTACAGCAAAAACAAATGAACACAAAATCTAATTTACAAACCTATTAGATTTGCTATGTAAGCTGTTCACAGCTGATCTGATTGTACCTCTGCCTCCAGAATTCCTGCAAGACAAAGGAAATGCATTATTTATCATCGCAGCTCTTCCTTGCAGAGCCCTCTTCAATCACCAGGAGACCCCAGAGCTCACCTGGGGGACCACAGAAAGAGGACAACATCTGACTCCGGACTTTCCTTAATGGGCCATGTCTCGTTCTCTGCCATAGCCCAGGAATCTGATGGGATATTTGGGTCTCTCAGAGCCTCCCATCTCCCAGATGAATGCTTCCAACTGAGACACCCATTTGAGATTGGTGAGAGACTGCTTTGGAGACGCCTCCCTTGGCTAATCCTCCCTTGGCTAATCCGTGTGATGACGTGATTCAGCACAACGTGGCATCGGCACCAGCTAACTCAGCAGCGCTCACTCTCGTCATCCCTTGCTTTCACTCACGGGTAGTGAGATGTTTTTCCTCACATTCACCAGAAACAGAAGCCGCCTGAAATTCAACAGAGGCAGCAGCACTAACTCGGCAGTGCCTCTAACCAAATGCGGCAGCGGTCTATTTTTTTCGTGGCGGGATACACACTATTGTCAGTGTTACTGTGTAGCATGGATGGGACAGGAGGCAGGTGGGCGAGGAATGGGGTCCTTTGTCCTGGGGAACAGGCTCTTGAAAAGCTCAAGACTTTAGGTAGATCCCGAGTGAGAGCATGCTCTTGGTGCCCCACTCTGTGCCCTTGCTGCAGAAAAGTCACACGCAAGGCTAACTATTTTTCTTCATTAAAAATTTCCCCCCGAATTATAGGTGATGTGAGTAAGAAGTTATTTTGAATTTTATTTGTATGCTAAAGTTCTACTGGTTAGTACAGGGCAAAGAAACAATGAACATCCCTGGGAAGCTATGTATTGGGGGAAACTGTCATTAAATGAGAAATCTTTGGGAAGAAGTTATAGCAAAGCAGCACAGTGGATTTATACAGATATCGTCATATATGCATCTACATGTGTATACATACATACATATGCATATATATATAATATTTTTCTGATCTGTTGAAATGCAATTTCAACATTACTCTCTAATAGTCATTAGTCTTCTGTTTCATAGTCAGATAATTGGAGGTGGCATGAGGGTCTCTAGGATGTCCCCACCCTCGAGTTTTACCCCTCCAAGCCTAGTTCTTTATGGCACAGAGTCATCACAGTTAACTCTCCTTTATTGTCTAATATTTAATTCATTTGGTTTTATAGTCTTTCCATTCTCTTTGGAAGGCAGAGCTCTTGACCTTCCGACTGGGATTCTGAACACCTCCCGGGTCCCAGTTCTGAACCACAGTCTGGTTGACCCTGAGGGCTTCCTTCGGTGTGATGTTCCCACGATCACTGTCCACGCGCACCCCTCTCTCAGACCCTAGGCATCAAAACAGCTGTCCTCAAGGGACGGCAGAGCTGCTGGGCTGGGTGGTAAGTCAAACACGATATTTAAAGTGCAGTAATAAATAGTTCAAGACTAACAAAAGGTTGATGAAACTAAAGAGATTTCTAGCAATACCGCGTGCATAACAACTGATACGTGATTTTTAAAGCATTTTCAAAGGGAAATTAAGTAAATGGTTTGGAATAATTGACTAACAATCTTGGAAGAAATAACTTGAGCACCTTCCTGTGGATAGCAAAGCGAACTTTAAATGGGTTTTAGCTGGTTATGCTAGTTTCACATCCCGTCGCTGAGATAAAACATTGGCCCAAACCAACAAAGGTGGGGAAAAAAAAAGATTTATTTCTTCTTACAGCTCCCAGGTAAGTCGAGGCAGGAACTGAAACAGAGGCCATGGAGGAACTCTGCCTACTGGCTTGCTCAGCCTGCTTTCTTATGTAACTCAGGACCACCTACCAGTCCAGGGGCAGCACTGTGCACAATGAGTTGGACCCTCCATTCCATCATTAATCAAGAAATGTACCACAAGCTTGCCCACAGATCAGTCTGTTGGAGGCTCTTCTCAATTGATGTCCCTTCTTCCTGGGAACTCTGGTTCGTATTATGTTGACAAAACACTAACCAGCATGCAAATGTTCCCCAAACCAGTAATTCTTATATCTCTATAACCAATTTTCTTTGTCATCTAGGGTACCATTTATTTAAATTTTAAAATGGGTTCCTCTTTAAAAAGGCACCTTTGTCCTAAACAAGACCACCCAAGAACCAGAGGTATGAAGTTGGAGCCATGTGCTCATTCACAAAACCCACAGAACCATTGCTAGGAAAGTATTTATTCGAAGAACTCCTCAAATTATCTCACATGACCATGGGGAATAGTGGGGATACTTGCATCTCCCTCTGGGAACGACCAGACAAAAGAGGAAAATGCTTAGAAGGAAAAGCAAACATGAATTTGGAAGGACACGTGGCAGGCGGGGTCCACCAGGAGTCGAGCAGGGAGCAGAGAACATGTTGTACCCACATATGAAAGTACCAACAAAAGAAAGGTGAGAAACAGGTTAAAAAAAAGGGCAGTGTATTTATGAAGTGTTTGATGAGGGCCCAGGAGTATATGCGAAGGGTAAGATGAGATAATAGATTCTGGAGAATGCTCTGCCTTCATCAGAATCTAAAACGCTGATTACTTAAAAGGCAAACCCAGCTCACGGGGGCTTCCATCAAACTTACAAGGGCTCCAGGTGAGGTGAATGCTGCATCTGATTTAACTTTTAAAATTTATTCATTCGACAAAAATATTTGAATAACATCATAGCTGAGTTGCTCGCAAAGCTGAACACATACAGTTCCCGCCCTCAAGAAGTACAGGGATAACGCAAGCGTTCTTCATTCCCCTCCCTCCCCCCCCCCCACACACACACAGAGAGAGAGAGAGAGAGAGAGAGAGAGAGAGAGAGAGAGAGAGAGAGAGAGAGAGAGAGAGAGAGGCTTTGTGTCCATGGATCCTACATCTGTGGATTCAACCAATTTAGGATAAAAAAATTCCTGATAAATTTTGTGTCAGACAGGTGGTGGTGGCACATGCCTTTAATCCCAGCACTCAGGAGGCAGAGGCAAGTACATCTCTGAGTTCGAGAGCGGCTTGCTTTACACAGTGAGTTCCAGGACAGCCAGGACTGTTACACAGAGAAACCCTGTCAAAAAAAAAAAAAAAAAAAGAAAGAAAAGAAAGAAAGAAAAAAGAAAAAGAAAAAAAATTGTGCTTACTGAAGCTGAACAGACATTTTTCTTGTTGGTACCCAAACACTACACCATAACACTTATAGTGTACTAGAAATTAGCAGTAACAAAGTATAAAAAAGGATGTGCATAGGTCACAGGCAAATCCTGCACCACTTTATATAAAGGACTCGAGCACTTGTGGAATTTAGTAGCCGTGGGAGAGTCCTACAGTCAATTACTGAAGACTGAGTGTGTCCATCATGCCCATTGTGATGTCTTGGTATATGTATATATACATATGTATTTATGTATATGTATATATGCATACATTGTGAAATGATTAAGATAATTCCCATACCTATTACCTCATATAGTTGTCTTTTTTGTTGTCGTAAGAACACAGAAGATGAACATGATAGCAGTTTTCAAGAATACATTATCATTGTTGTTGTTGTTATAATTATTTGAGCAAAGTCCCGCCATGTTGCCAAGGTGGATTTGGATTTGTGATCCTTCTGCATCAGCCTCCTGAATAGCTGGGACTATAGGTGTGAGATAATTGTGTTTGGCTACTTGTGGTATTAGCTGTGATCACTGTGCTACAAAACAGAGCTTCAAATCGCTTCACTGATATTTGTGCCTTAGACTAACATCTCCCTCCTCTCTTCCCAGCCCCTGATTGACAAGTTCCGGGGGACCAAACACTTTACCAACACCAGCTCCCAGCCTTACTCCTTTTCTACCTCAGGCTAGGTCCCAGAGAACCTATCCTCAACTTTCCTGACATTCAGGTGGGACAGCTCTTTGTTGGTGAGGCTAGGAGTGAGACAGCTATCTCTATATTACATCCCTGACTTTTTTTTTTTTTTTGAGACAGAGTCTCACTATGACTCCTGGGACTCATAATGTAGACCAGGCTAGCCTCGAACTCACAGAGATCTGCTTGCCTCTGCCTCAGTCTCTGTTGGGATTACAGGCCCAGATCCATCCTTGACTTCTGTCTACTGCCTTCTAACAGTAGACTTCTTCCTCATCTCCAAGGTGTGACAATCAAAAATGTCTCCAACTATCGCCAGCATCCCCTGGGATGTGGGGCAGAGACTTGCTGCTGGTCCAGAACCTGTGTTGTGACTATCGTTTTCAGTCTAGTGTCTCCCAGGCAACCAGATCATTCTTATCATGCTTCCATGCTAACCTCCAAGCCCAACACCTGAGCCTCCCTCGGAGCTACCTGGGGTTTGCATCTTCAGCCACTCTTTCCTTCTCCTTAGAAAGCAGCTGCTTCTTTCTCAGCATCTTTTCCCATCTGCCATCTCTGACCTCTCCTCTTATAGCTGAGCGGCCAAGGTCTGAGTCTTTGTTCCGGTTTCAGCTTCCTTGCCTTCTGCACCCACTGCAGTGTGTGTCTCGTAAGGATGAACAGCAACCTTGTATTTTATTGTCCATGTTCTGGTGTTTTGACATTTGGGTCTTGCTGTCTTTGCAGATAGCATCCCTCCTAAGGCTAACTAACCCTGCAGATAACCAAGGCTTGCATGGACATGTGCCCTTCAAGTACCAGCCAGCCATGACATGACCCACTTGCCATCACCTCATTTATGCAGGTCCCACTAGAGGTCATTATTTCTTTGTGCAATAACCCTAAGAACAGATAGGAGAATCCCAGGACCACATCCTATGCTCCACAGCCTGCAGACATTATTCACCCCAACCTGCTCACCAGCCTTGACCATCACCTTCTTACAGAAACCACACTAAAGGCTCTTGCCAATCTATTCCTCTTACTGTGTCTCCCGGCTTACTCAGTCTTTTCTGTGTGCCCACATGGTCTGGCATGTGTGCCCTCTCCCCGTGGGAAATATTACCATGAAAAGCTAAACAGGGTGAGACCGTGTCCTGTTCAGTCCTGCAGCTCATAGAGTGCCTTGCCCCAGAACTTGGTGAACTAAAGTTAGACTTTAACGATGAGATGCTCATCCGGGAGTTCTGCACGCCTGATCACACACCTTCATTACACCCATTTAAGACACTGTGTTGTCAGTATCCCTAGGGCAGGGCATCACTCTCAGGGAGTCTGAAGGTATTCGGCTTGAGAAGGAAGAACACAAACTGATGAGAGGTTTGTTTTCATTTTATGGTATTTTGCCTCAAATGTTATTAAAATAAATTAATACTTGCTTAGTTAAGGGAAAAAAACATGATGATCGAGCGAAAAAATTGCTAAAAATATTCATAAAGTGAATTACAAGACCACAGATGCTTAGCCTACCCAGATCAATAACAACGACAACAGCAGCCACCCCTGAGAAAGTACTTTGTGTACCATAAAGCCTCAAAACCGAGGCCGAATATCAGCAATAACAAATGTCCACTTGGTCTTTCTACAATATTCTCAGCTAGAATGTTAACATAGTGTGGTCACTTGGAAGTTTTACAGTTTAGGAAGTGTTTCCTGCGACAGCTGTGATGTCCTCTAGCAGACACGGTGGTGACTAAGACAAAGAGAGATGGCAGGTTAGCAAGACACAACAAAATCACATGCGGTTGGATCCGTTCTGCTGAAAGCAACTAGGAAGCACACCAAACGGAATTTCTGCCCAGCTTCTACATCAGAACCCATTTATTTTAATATATCTATATCTCTATCTATCTATCTATCTATCTATCTATCTATCTATCTATCTATCTATCTATACAGGGTCTCTCACAGTCTAGGATAGCCTTTAACTCATAACCTAGGTTATCTTGAATTCCTCATCCTCCCGCTTCTATCTCTTGAGTTTGGGATTACAGGTGTGCTCTACACACCTGGTTTCTGTAGTGCTAGTGACAGAACCCAGGGTTCACGCTTGTTAGCAAATACTCTGCCCACTAAACTACAATCCCAGACTGTAAGTTCTTAAATTTTGTGCTAGCTGTTGTTTTCCCCTATAGACAAGTCACAAACATATCCATTAGTGAGGTACAATGTGCTGTTCTGGTATGTGCACATCAGGCGCCGTTGTTTATACTCAAGGTCATGCCCAGCGTCTATCTGTGTTAGAATTTCCCGCATTTGCAGTTCCTCACCGGAGAGTTGGGCTCGGAAAACCAACTTTCAGGCGCTGACAGCTTTAATTAAGAGTCTGGACCCAACTTAAACAGTTGATTAATCTTGAGAGTAGAAGATTAAACTGAAGAGCCATTGCTGAATTTGTAGATGCTTCACATTGTTGGGAGGGTACTGAGTGCCTTTTTCCCACTTCCTACACGAAACCCACTGAGCTCCTACCTGCTGGCTCCCAGGGGTACACTAACATATGGTCCTAGGGGCATATGCTAGGGAAAGCGGTGAGGGAAGGGGCAATTTGGAATTAGTCAGGTGAGCAGACCTGGGGTTCCTACTGAGGGTCAAGCAAGGGTTTTGATTTAAGGACGCCCTTTCCTCTGTATACCTGACACTCACCATTTTTGTCATTTGCAGCAGCAGAGCAGGGATATTAAAGCACTAATAAGGTTACTGCCCATCAGCATCCATCCCCAGGACATTTTATCCCAAAGAGAAACTACAGTCAATAAGCAATCCGCACCGTTCCCATAGCTTTGATTCCACAGTCTGTCTTTAACAGTCTTGTGGATCTGTCTATTCTAGATAGTTCAGGTGGGTAGAATCACATTAACATCTTGCTTCTTTGACTTCATGCCATGTCTTCAAAGTTTATCCACCTACCAGTGTGCCATGGAGACCTGGCATTTCATGACAGAGGTCTGGGAGGCAGGACAACAAAAAGATGTTCTGTATAGGGGACAGTCCCACCTTCCATGCTTGTGGCTTCAACAGGAGCAAAGGTCCTACCTGCTGACTCATATATGATGGCTCAGGGACACCATTGCCCAGAATTTTTTGAATTAGTTGCCAAAAATTAGCTGCCTTTCTCTGTCTTCTGAAAGGTTGGATATCCTTGCTCATATGAGCAAGAGACCCCTGACTGATTGATTCAGTACAGGTCCTGAACAAAAAGTTAGCAAACATAATGACTTTGCTTACTCTGAGTGGGAGGAGGTTCGTGTGTGCTTGCCTGGAGCTTTTGTAGTTTGGTTTGGGATGGTATGTTAGGGTTTCTATTGCTGTGAGTAGACACTATGACCATGGCAACTCTTATAAAGGAAAACATTTTATTAAAGTGCTGGATTATAGTTTCAGAGGTTTAGTTCATCGTCATGGTTGGGAGCATGGCGGGGAGCAAGGCATGTGTTGGAGAAGAAGCTGATACATGTTGATAATGCAGAAAACAGGAAGCAGACTGTCTCACTGGGCATGGCTTAAGCATATATGAGACCTAAAACCTGCCTCCACAGTGACCACATCCTCCTATGAGTCTACATTTACTCTAACAAGGTCACTCCCTTTGGGGATCATTGTCTTTCAAACATCCACCAATGGTCACATCAAGAAGAACACCTCCATTGGATTATGGCTTGGACCAGGGAAGACTTTGCTCTAATCCTGGCCCAAGGCATCTTCAGTGATCACCGTTGGAGAATCTTTGATGAAGGGCGTGCATCTGTCTGCCAGCTTGACTATAGTGATATAACTGCTGGCATCATCAGGAGACAAGAAGTTCAAGGTCCTCCTTCCCAAACTCTTAACTGTGGAAGCTCTCGTGGCCTTGCCCTTCACTGCCTTAAAAGTGGAACTGGGGAGATGTATCAGTGGGTAAAACTCTTGGTACACAGCCATAAGGATCCGAGTCCGATCCCCGGAACACATACAGAGCCAGATGCAGCACTGCATGTCTGTGATCCCAGGGCTTCTACTGAGAGACAGAAGGTAGAGACTGGAGGATGTCCAGGAGCATGTAAGCCGGCTAGCTCAGGATAAGGAGTGGTGAACCAGGCACTCAATCTCAAACAAGCTGGAAGGCAAGGACCAACACCTGGGATGGCCCTTTGATCTTCACAGGTGTACTCAGGTACAGGAGTGGCCAGACCCACCTTAGAGTTGGCTTTTCTAGTCGCATTCCAAGTAGAGGCTACTTCCGAGGTTTTGTAGCCTCTAGGGTGTGAGACAGTTAAGATTTCCTTTAAAGAATTAGACAGTAAGTATTTTAGGCTTTATGAGCCAAGAGGAAAAAATTAAAGATATGCACACCCTTCAGAAATAAGAGAGAAAAATTTTCCACAAATGTTTTATTGATGACATTAAAAATATAATAATTCAGTAGAATTTTTTATTCAAACGTTCCATCAGTCTGCTGATGAGAAGAACGTAATTCTTCTGGGGGGGGTGGGGCAGAATGGATAAGGTTTTGCTTAATTAAAAGTTAGTGTTCCTGCCATTGTTAAGGGTAGGAGGCCTCGTTCTCCTACACTCTTTCCATGATCCTCTGAGATCCTTTGTCTTTCCTCTGTGAACTCACGTCACCTTAATCTTTCTGTTGGAACTTAGGCTCTGCCCTTCCAGTAATTTTCTGATGGGGGGAACCATAGATGGGAGATTCTTCTTCATCCTGCTGGTCCAACTGGATGGTTTCTCTCCATTCACCTGGTCCCTGCAGCCGCTTATAAAATAACCACTCTGAGGCTTAATATCAGTTACAATTGTTTGGCCAATGCCTTAGGCTTCTTACTGGCTAGCTCTCTCTTATAAATTAACCCATTTCTATTAATCTATGTATCACCACGTGGCTGTGGCTTACTAGTAATGCCATGGCAAGTTACTTCTTTGGGGGCTTCATGGCATCTCTGTGACTCTGCCTTCTCTCTCTCCCTATCTTTGTTTTGATTTCCCGCCTAGGTATATTCTGCCTGGCCACTAACTGAATTAGCTTTATTCATTAACGAATAAGAGAAACACATAGTCATACATAGTATACAGAAGGACAAGGACATACTGCATCAGGAAACAAGCGAGAAGAGCAAGCTCTGAGGTGAAATTCCAAGTGTCTGATTTCTCCATGAACTAGTCATTAGCTGTTTGATCTTAGAGCATCCCTTGACTATCTAGAAGCTTCTATGTGCTTGTATGTCTATAGATTGAGTAATAGAATCTGGTTGGTATGATTGTTGAAAAGGTTACGTGATCTAATGAAAAGATCCCCCAAACGCAGAGCACACTGCAAACCATTGAACATGAATGTCATTCTTTTGACTCTTTTCCATCCTCGACCTAAGGACCATGTGGTGGTTTGGATAAGAAGGGCCCCATAGCCTTGTATATTTGAATACTTAGTCATCAGGGAGTGGCACTACTTTAGAAGGATCAGGAAATGTGGCCTTGTTGGAAGAAGTGTGTTGCTGGGGGTGGGCTGTGCGGGTTCAAAAGACCAAGTCAGGCCCAGTGGCTTTCTCTTTTCCTACTGCCTGAGGATACAGATGTAGAACTCTCATCCATGGCTCCAGCACCATGTCTGCCTATGTGCCACCACGATGGTAATAGACTAAACCTCTGAAACTGTAAGCAAGCCCCAATTAAATCCTTCCTTTTATAAGAGTTGGCTTATTTATGGTGTCTCTTCACAGCAATAGAACAGAGACTAAGGCAGAAACTGGTACCAGGGAGCTGGCCAGATTTTGACCTGCTGACTGTAGAATGTTGATGATCCCTATTGTAGGATACAAGATGCTCCTTATAGTCTCAGAGACATCATTGCCACATTTCCCCCTGAGGACTTCCTTATGCTTACATGTGGCATTCACAGTTCTAACATAGGTCATGAAATCCAGCAAGGCCAGCTCATCACCAGTGCGGAACCATCACGATCATGCTGGAATTGATCAGTGGTCATTTCAGGAGGTAGAGTGACAGCATGAGACATTCCTCCCAACCGCTTCAGCTTCACACAAGGCAACACATTTTGTCCTTGGCGTTGCCCATGCAGTCTGGCAGTTTCTCTCACGGTTGGTTCTCAGGTCGGGAATAACAGTTTTACAATGTGCTCGCCAGTATTTGAGACTCCTTTTCTTGTAGTGAGATATTTAAACCCCATACGCAGGGAGGCTCCACTGAACACAGAAAAGCTGGAATGTGTGTAGGTGTCAAATTGACAGTGTTACTTCTGTAACAATTGAGGTCTCTGGCACTGGGCTTCCAAGAGTGTGGTTGAAGCCGAAGGTTAACTCAGCTAACGAGGCTGTGCCCTTGAGCTCTCCTTCCCTGCTTCTCCACATTCTCCTTGCCATTCTGTCTTCTATTTTAAATACTAGCTTGATTTGATTTATACATTCGCTTTGATTTCAGCCAACTTTTTTTTCCTCATCAATCAGTTTCCCTTGCTGTACAAAAAGGTACCAGCTCACTCCTTGCTCTCCCCTCTGCTTCAGTTCAGAAAACATCCCTGGGAACCCAGAGCTTTGATTATGCTCCAGCCAATTTCCCCAGACTTTATATAAAAAGTACTTCTAGGCATCTGCACATCAAAATGCAAGTAAACAAGCCTCTTGGATGCCAGCATGCCACGCCAGGCTTATTCCAGGTCTTTCCTCTTTCTTACCTCTAGCCAGGGGCAGACAGTATGATTTATCGCCCCGGCCAGAGTGATTCCAGAGCGAATGGAGGTGCAGACCTGAGAAGATGCATAAGCTGGGGTTACCAATTCATGTTAAAGGAGACAGACTTTATACACTGCTAACTAAAATAGTGCTGCACTCTACAGTCCCTGCAGTTCTGAGACCCAGATAACAGCACTTAAAACTCAAAGGTGGAGGCATCTGTATTAATAATTGAGCTGAAACTGGTGAAGAATGAGAAAGGCTTATAAAAACATTCTGTTTTTACTTACATGTATGTGTGTGCTAGTTTGCACATTCACATGCCTGCGGGTGTCCACTCAGGCCAGAAGAGGGCACTGAATCCCCAGGAACTGCAGTGACAGGCTATGGGTGACCTACTGTGAGTGCTGGGAACCAAACTCTTGTCCTCTCTGAGAGCCAGAAATGCTCTTTAAGTAGCGGGCCATCCCTCTAGCCCCAGTGACTTTTAAATGGAAGGTATTATTGTGGTTTGACTATGAAGTGTCTTTCTTGGGTTCATGTGTTCTATCCTGTGGTCGCCAAATGGGGACACTGTTATGGAAGGTGTGGAACCTTGGGGAGGTGGAGCCTGATGAGAGGAAGTGGGTCACTGGGAGGAGGATCTTGAGGTTGTATAGCCTGCTTGCAGTTTGGTGACAGAGAAGGCAATGTGACCAGATGCCTTCTGCTCCTGCTCCCAAGCCTTCCCCACCATGAAAGGCTGTATCACTTTTATTGTGAGCCAAAATAAACTCTGCCCTCCTCAAGTTGCTCTGGTTGTATATTTAGTCAGCAACAAGAGCAACCAACATGATGTTCATGGCTACAAAGCCTTTTCTGAGTTCATGCATCCATATTCCCTATAAGTCAGGGCTCCCCTGCCTTCCTGTTCTAGTCTATTTGCAGCAAGATGCTCTCCACTCAGTTCCCAGTGCCCCCACCATAGACCATGGCCAAACACAGGTCTGGGGTCCTGCCCATGCCAGTATTTTCATAGGAAGCACACTTCCTGCATATCCAGTGTGTTCTAGGAATGAAGAAATGAGCCAAAACAGTCGCAGGTGCCCCTCTTCTCCAGAGAAGGCTCAGCTTCCTAGAGCAGGGCTTGGGGAGGAAGGATGGAGAACTCAGATGTCCTCCCGTGCTCTTCTAGCTGCATCTGCTGGGCATGCTCTGGTCTAGGGCTTCACGTTAGCTGTGCCTTCACCCTAGGATGTTTGCTCCTGGGAGATCCCCATGGAACACTTCCCCGCCTTGAAATCTGTGTGCAAATGTCATCTGTGTAGCAAGGCCTTTCCTGACCACCGTTTAAAATAGCATGGACTTTCTCTGTGCCCCCACTGTGCCTCTCCTTACTCCCCATCACCACACCCGCTTATTAAAGGCACTGTCTCCCTGTACAGTGGTAGCCCCATGATGGGAGCATGTCTGCCTAATATTGCCACCCCCAGTGGTGTTGGGTACATCGCCTCCAGGGTTCAATTAATATTCGTTAATGGAAGAACTCAGCCTCCCACCTTTCTCGTGTTACAACAGAGGAACCAGCTGTCTCCTTATCCAAAGCCAGTGATCTATCTATGTTCTGAATCACATCCCTTCTGCCTTGAGGCTCTCTATCCACCGTACCTTCCGTCCTCCTTGAACTCAACAATTCCCACTAGCTGCATAATTTGATATGTATCCCAGGGCTCTTGTAAGTCAGGCTAAGTTCCACAAATCTTACCTTACCTCACTGTTGCCTGCCTATAGCCCTTGAGGGAGGAACAGACGTTCATTTATACAGAAGAGGACTCCATGCCCAGGCACAGGGAACATGAGAATAGCATCAGAGCCACACAGCAAGTGAGGACCTCAGGATTTGAACCTAGAAAACTGGTTGAAGAGCTCAGCTCTGAATTACCATCCATGCTTTAGGCTCGCCCACACTCTTCCGTTCTCATTTCAATATCGATTCATTTAATCTTGCCTTAAATTTAAACGGCTCTTCATTCCCTATTCTCCTCAGCCAATTCTATATTTCTTCCTATCACTTTGCGAAGATTTTCAAAGTCTCCTCTCTATTAGCCGTCTCTTCCTTTCCACCCCGTTCTCTATTTGTCTCGCTCTAATCTCTCGTACTTCTAGTCAAAGAATTCTTGTAGGACCACCTAGCAACAGCATTTCTCAGTCCATATCTGTCTTGGTGTGCATGTTATTGCTATAATAAATGCCACGATCAAAGGCAACTCGGGGAGGAAAGTGATGACTTCGCTCACAGTTTATAGTCCACCATGAAGGAAGCCAGGGCAGAAGCCTGGAGGCAGGAACTGAAGCAGAAACCATGGAGGGGTGCTGCGTGTTGGCTTGCTCCCCATTCCTTGCTCTGACTGCTTTCCTATACAACCCAGGACCACCTGCCCAGGGGTGGCATCACCCACAGTGGGCGGGGCTCTTCTACATCAATCATTAATCAAGAAAATGCCCCTGCAGACTTGCCCACAGACACTGCTTGGGACATTTCAGTTGAGGCTTCTCTTCCCAGGTGACTCAGGCTAGTGACAAGTTGACAAAAACTGACTAGTGTGCCATCTTACTCGGCCTCCAGCAGGGCTTGCCAGCGGTAGCTGCTTCTCTCTTCCAGGATAGAATATTGGGGGTTTCCTGGGTGCAATTCTTACCCTTTGCCTGGCTCACTGGGTAGCCCTGAACAGACCCTCCCTCCCCTAAAAGACACACGAAAAACGCCATCCATGGGCACACCCTGGAGGAAGCTTGCTATTAGGAAGCGACAGGAAGCATTATTGCAAGGAAAGGCGTGCTTTAGAGTTCACAGGACATCTTCCTCAGTCCTTCTGGCTCAGAGATGCAGTATTTTAAATTGTTTCCTTTTAACGCCTTAAGGTTCTATCTGCAATGGCATAAAATCCCTCCTTGACACTTTCTGTTGCCCAGGCAGATGGTGTCCACATTGATTCATTTTTTTCTTTATATTCACACCCAAGCAGATTTGGCTTAGAATTACCCATCACTTTCCACAAAATTTGGATTTACATTTCCAAACAACAAACATTGTTAAAAGAGTGTGTAGGTACACACAGTCTTCCCTTCAGAGCAAGTGGTCTCCTTCCCACTACCAAAGTTCCCTCCCCAAGAGCCATGTCTTCATTATCGCAGGTGACAGGTTTTTGTCCACAGGGCCAATGGTCATGGCTTCTTGTGTGGCGTCTTACCCCATGCCAGACACAGTACCAGAAATACGGTATGTTCACTTCCTTATTTCTTACTGTTTAGAGATAGGATGTCCAAAGCTCCAAAAAGCTTCAGGATTTGCCCCGGATCACCCCGTGAATAATCCCCAGAACAAGGGGTTTCAGGACGTCACCCACGTGCAGCCAGATTCCATGCATCTGTGAAAAAGGGCCTTTTACCTCCCCTTCGTTGGCTGCGGGTAAGGATTGAGTGTGCAATCCCAGGGATGCTAGTGAATTTAGAAGAAGCAAAGGTTATTCCACAAACCGCAGTAGGAGAGCTAAGCAGGCAGTTCAGGAAAATATTCAAGTTAGGCTTCCTACTTGCCTTACACTGATTGGTAAGTGTGGTCCAGTTGTTGCAGGCTACGCTTGGAAATGGTTTGCTAGGAAAACACACTCGGTCTATGACCCAGTTGTTTTGCATCCATTATTGACGGCCCTTCCACTGCTTTAACCTTGGCTGTCATTCCCTTCTCTTTTATTGTAGAAAAAGCGTACTACTTCAGAACCCTAACCGGAAAGTCGACAGCCCTGAAAACGCATTTCATTCATGTTGTAGGGTGTGGATAAATCCATGCTCTTGAAAGAGGAGCAGAACGCCCGTCCGACGCGCCACACTTTGCTCTTGAACCTGCCGGGCGGCTACTTGAAAGGCCTCCATGTTCAACCAGGCTTTCTTCTTCTCCTTTTGTTCCTTTCTTGATGGCCTTGCATTCAGACGCAGCAGCGTCCCTATTAACGTCAGCTGCTGCCTTTTCATGACAGAATTTCTAGAGGACACCCGGACAGGGAAGACTTTGAAGGTGCTTTTCTTCTGGGGGCTTTGATGTGACTCCTTGTGACCCTGCCTGGTCCTAGGACAATGGCCATTCCCTCTTCCTCAGCAGCAATGCTGGTCAACACTCAGGAAGTCTTACTGTTAGCTGGAAAGAGGTAGAGTGGGACCACTGGGTAGGGGCCGAGAGCTCTAGCTCCCCGCGGCTTCTGCTCTTACAGCCGAATCTTTCTTGGTTTTGATATGCTTTTTGTAAGTCAGGTCTTATAGGGTTCAAATAGAAACCCCTGTGAGTGTTTGTTGCAGTGTTATTGAAGGTGACAGCCACTGTCCTTCAGAACAGAATAAACCAGATATTATTGCTTGCTGAGCTTAAGAATTCTCTTGGGACTGCTGTTTTTCCATAGTGCAATCCATTAGGGTACCATTAGAAGCCATGAAGGAAGAACAAGATAGTTAGCCATAGTAGGATCAAGCTTTCTAATGTTCTATGGCCTCCTCAGATGTGAAGCTGGGCTCTATCCAGAGGGAAGAGCTGCTGGAGATCGTTTTTGTGCATTTTTCTTTCCTTCATGTAGGAGACACATCTGAATGTCACATGCCCATAGTTCATGGGACTGTGCAGGACAGAACCCTTGTGTAGAGAGGCCTGATCCCACCTTAAGTAGGCACAGACTGGGCACAAGCCAAGTGTAATAGCTGGTGTTGTCAACTTAGCAGAATCAAGAATAACCTGGGTGAAGGGCGTTTGGTTGTGCCTGTACAGGGTTATCTTTGATTAATCCAAGTGAGAAGACCTGCCTGCTGTGAGTGGTGTCATTCCCTGACTGGCATTCTGGATTGTCTAAATGGAGAAAGGGGACTGAGCAGAAGCTTGCATTCATTGGTCTCCTTTGATTACCAGGGCACTGTGATCAGCTGTCTGAATCTCCTGTGGCCCTGAATTCCTAGTGGTGGGAGATGATAGACAGTAACTAACTGTGAGCTGGAGCAAGCTCCTCCATAAAGTTGCTATTGTCAAGACAATTTAACCATGGCAATGGGGGAAGGAAAGGAAGACACCAAGTGTCTGCATTGCCCAGGAACCAAGTGAGACTGAAACATCCCAGAGACCAGCCTCAGCTGTGGCAACGCTTTCTCTGTCTTCTTTCAAGAAACTTCTTTTTACCCATTTGCTTCCAGTCCTGCCTAGATATTAGGGATATTAGCGTGGCCCATGCACTAACCCCCAACTTCCTCTGTCTTCCTCTAAGTTGCCCGATTCACCCTGCAAGTTCAATCCTATTTTCAGACTTGTTGATTGTCGTGGCTGCTTCCTACACAGACCTTACATCTGATAGACCTCTCCCCTAGATCTCTCCCGCAGGGAAGGACAACCCTGCCTGGTTCATTCAAAGTCAGGGCGGCATCTCCAACTCCCCCATCTCTCCCCATGATTCTTCTCCTTCCAAGTTCCATCACCTTTGGGTTTCAGCTCACCCCTCAAAATGAGAGGAGCTGATGGTGCTCCCATCATTGTGATAGACATCTCTCCCAGGCGCACAGTCTGCTAAGTCTTCCCCAGGAGGGCATGGTTTCTATGATGCAGAGCTCAGCTGCTTCTCTGCCCCCCTGTAAACTCCTCAGGATTCCTTCATGGGCACTACCAGCTTTCAACATCAGGTTCAGATTTCTGAGTACATGATCCTTTCTGAACTGCCCTCTGCCCCGGTCTTCTGTTTTCCATTCCTTCTAACTCTGCCGGGCAACACAAGGGTGTTCTGGAGTGTGGGAGCTGGATCACATGGCTGTACCTTTGAATATCAAGTTCTCTCCCAGAAATGCCTTATTCTGTGTGTGTGTGTGTGTGTGTGTGTGTACTGAATTTAACATTTATAAATGGCCAGTGTCAGATGGTCTAAATGTGCATTTAAAGACTTGTATTATGTTGAACCTTTTTCTTTTCCTTTCTTTTCTTTTTTCCTCTCTCTCTCTCTCTCTCTCTCTCTCTCTCTCTCTCTCTCTCTCTCTCTTCGATAGGGTCTCTTGTAGCCCAAGTTGGTTATAAACTCTATGTAGCAGGGGATGACTTTAAGTTCCTAGCCCTCCTACCTCTACTTTTTGAGGGCTTCATTACAGGTGTGTGACATTACACCTCACACCTGGTTTTCTGAGGCGATAGGAATGGACTAAGTATTTTGAGCATACTTATTTTGAGATAGTGCCCTCTACCCCATCTAAGGTTAAAGCTTTGAAAATTCAGAGACCGATCTTTAAAACGGAACAGACCAGCCAGAGACTCATCTGGCTTCTTTTGAGGCTTCTGGGGATCTGGCCGTGGTAGTCTCTGGTTGGTAGGTCTCTGTGGTATTTGCTAATAAAGTCAACCGCGAGGAGGAAGCTCAGCCTTGGGGGCTTCTAGGATATGACCACTTGTCTGCTGCTCCCACCAGCATTCTTCAGGGTCCCTAAGGCTCTGGGAGGTACTGGGCTTGAAGAAGACTTCTCTGTCCTAGGGTCCTCCTGGCCACGTCCTTACTGCCTTTACGAGACGTCATGGGCATGCTCAGTGTGGAAAGCAGGAACTCCAGCCCTGTTGGTTTAGAGATCAGAAAGTGGCTTTCTGCGAGATAGGTCACTGTAACTCACAGCAGGTAGGGGTCATGTGGGAACAGCTCCGAGAGGACGGGAGTCTCCAAGGCTATGACCAGATGGAAGCTAATACCATGTATTTGAGTGAGGACTGGAGGAAGACTTCACTTTGACAGTTAAGGAGAGTCAAAACAAAACAAAGAAATAAAACACTACACACAGACAGACAGACAGACAGACAGACAGACACACACACACACACACACACACACACACACTCAAGCAAACATCCTCCTGGCCTTAAGCATGGAGCTGTAATTACCTACCCATGCCTTGGGTGCTACTAAGAACACACATAAGAAACAGGAATGGAAGACACCTCAGTGAAGTGTGTGTTTAGAGTGGACTGGGAAGGGCTGTTTTCTAGAGGACTAGGGGAGCCAGACTCAAAATGTACCCTGGGAAAGACTCTCTCAGGTGATTGACTAAAAGCCCAGTCCAGCCTTGTGGCTCAGTGCATTCCAGTCTTCCCTTCTGTAGATGGTGTTTCTATGCTCTGCCCACCCCAGTACGAGCTCACTGCATTGACCCTCCCTGTCCTCTCTCCCTCCCTGCTGTTTCAAGGTTGTGGCTCTGTCACAGGGCCTCTTGTGCTTTCTTTCTCTTCCCTCACGACCTTATTTTCAAAAAACAATGTATCTGTGTGTATATGTGTGTATGCATGCGTGCATGTATGTGTGTACATGTGTGTATGTGTGCATGTGTACGCGTGTGTATATGTGTGCATGTATTTGCATGTGTATATGTGTGCATGCATGTATGTGTGCGTGTGTGCATGCATGTGTGTATGTGTGTGCATGCTAACTGTCTTCCAAGATCCCAGGGATCTCCCTCTTCCCTCCTGCCTCCCATTGCACGGTAGGAGTGCTGGGCCTGCAGTCTCCTGTTGCCAAGTTTCCTGTGCAGCTCTGGTTTCATTCTGTTGCTATGACAAACACCATGACCAAAGACAACATAGAGAAGGAAAGGGTTTATTTGGCTTACACTTCTGGGACACAGTCCGTCACTGAGGGAAGTCGGGGCAGGAACTCAAGCAGGAACTTGAAGCAGAAACATGGAGGGATGCTACTTGCTGGTTAACTCCGTGGCTCACTCACAGGCTCATGCTTAGTTAGCTATTCTGTTTGTTTGGTTTTTTATTCTAACACAGCCTGGGATCACCTGCTCAAGGAATGAAGTGAGTGACAGGGGGCCTGGCCCTTCTATATTAAGTAACAATCAACATTCCCGAACCCCAACATGCTCACAAGTTAACTGGACCTAAAAGCTATTCCTTGGTCAAGGCTTTCTTCTCAGATCAAGACTTTCCAGTCAGATAACCCTAGGCTGTGAAAAGTTGAGAACTGAATCCAAGTAGACATATGTGTTCTGAGGATTTGAACTCAGGTCCTTACACTTGCCTGGCAAGGCTTCTTCCACTGAGCCATCTCCTCAGCCTGGCTTCTTTGGAAATCCACTTTTTTATTTGTAGACTGTTTCCCTTCTTCTGTCTCCTGCTTTCTCCTTCCTTCTCAAACCCCTGGCAAGGCCAGTCTACCGTCTGTAGAATCTCATTCCACCTGCCCACTCTAGTGAAAGCAGTCTCTCAAAGTCACCACACTTGATGATGACCCAACCCGAGGGTCCTGGGCACCCTCATCTTTAAAGGGTGCACACACTGGCAGCATGCCTCCCTTGCTCTCTTGTCCTGGCCTCCCTCATTGGCTACTCTGCCCTTTGACCTCTGCCACCTGGCTTCTGCTCCGACTCTCCAAGTTAGGCCACAGACCAAGGCTTATTTCTGGAGCCTTAGCTACTACAGAGGTTCATCTATACTATGGCTTTCATGAAAAATTGCTTTAGTCTCAGCCCCAATTGCTCTCTAAAATGCAATCCAATCAGCTCCTGATTCTTACCACTTAGGGGACTCTGGACAAGTCATTCACATCATATAATTGTTGCTATAATAATAATAATAATAATAATAATAATAATAATAATAATAATAATAATGTGGCCTCCTATGTCCCTCTTTGCTCTAATAGTTGGTGAACTTTTTTTTCTTTTCTGGCTATTTCTCAGGTGCCATTGCACTTTATTCTGGTTGACCCATCTTCACGACCACACAGATGGATACCTCTGTCTAAAACGATCAGGTGTGAAATCAAAGACCAAACCCACGCAAGAGTCATACAGAACAGCTTCTTTTCTCCATGCCTGAGCCTGCCCCCTTTGTCTGGATTATCCCCTGACTCTTCCTGTCTTTGCATGGACATCACCCCAGGTAGGCCCTTCATGCTGTGGCTCCCATTGGTAGTGTGGGTGGTCCTCTCAGCTCCCTTACTCTCCGTGCCCCCTAGTAAACGGCTTCTTGTTGGCACAGTCTTTTTTCAAAGCACTCAGGGGTCCACGGTGGTTCCTTTTTCTTTAAGACTCCTTTTGAAGCATATGGACCCTGTGCCTGTCATCTGGAGGGCTTCACAGAGCACCTAAGACCCACTACAGATTCTCTAGGGCTTCTGACTACTCCAATTTACATCAGAGACCTCTAACTTCCTCCAAATCAAATCATCCTTTAAAAATTATTTATTTTAGCACAGGAGCATTCACCACCAAGGTCAGGGGTTGCAGCTAGGCTGATTGCAGACCACAAGCATAGGCCCTATGCGATGAGTTTTTCCAATTGATTGCCAAATGAGGAAGGCTTCCCAAATCACCAAATTTAGCTATGTATAGTGGGAGCTTTCCTGTGTCTCATTACACACACTCATGCACTTCTCTGAAATGTGGTGTATGTTGATCATTATTTATCAAGAAGGCCAATCCTACTGTAATACAGTGTTTTCCCTGGTGACCCTGAGCGGTGACGGGAATACGAGAAGATGGATCCCCCCAGTTTGCAAATCTCTGAAGATGTTTCTCTGAGATGAGAAAGTGTCCCATGCCATAGTTGGCATGGTGCAGACACTGTAGCCAGTTTGACTTTCTTTTTCCTTGGGTGGCCCTCCCCCACCTTTCTACCCTCCACCTTTCTATGTGTAGCAGGTAGGAAGTGAAGATAGATCAGAATCTATTTACTGCACCATTCTAGCCTACGGGGTAAAACATTTAGACACATAACAAAGGACCTAGCTACCTCCAGGGAGTCTAAACTCTGTTCCAGGGAAGGTGTCTGTAATGGTCTGTAATGGTCACCCAATCCTGAAGATTCAGAACTAGGGAAAACCCTTGACTTTATCTAGACAGTGTTGCATGGATAGGGAAACCAGCCCTGAGAGGCAAGGGCCTGCCACTGAGGCGGCCTGTGAGTCTACAACCCGAATCCAGAACTCTAAAGGCTCCTCTCCTCTTTATCACACAACACCTCTGCTCAGCCAGATCACAGTTTCCTTGAGTCCCTCATCTGGGCTGTGTCCATATCTGCATGCCACTAGCATCTAGCGCAGAACTTAGAAGTCCCTGGGTACAGTGGGTCATGTGCACAGTGCACACACAACTATGTGATGATGTCACAAAGCTCGTGGAACTGTCACAGAAAGCAGGTAGCGGGGAGTTGACCCGACGCTTTCCTCCAGGAATGAGGAGAGAGCCATGGGAAGCTGCTGTGTGCACACTTGGTCAGAAATAGATGGCTTTTTGTTTCTTCTTCTTCTTCTTTTTGTCCCCAAAAGACAGGCTTGGGGTACATTGTCCTCACTGGTTTCTCTGAGACGCTGCCTTTGAAAAATAGTCACTGAACATATACAGAGCCATGCTCTGGGTCCACAGAGACGAGCAAGCACAGACAGGGACTCCTTCCCTCATGGAATATGATCTAGTGTGAGATGAAAGAATAAAAAAGAACGAGAATAAAAATAGACCACCCCTCATGCAGATGGAGCGAGGCTAATCCCTGCCTGCTTCTAAGAAAATAAAAACAACGCTGCACAATGAGAGTTAGATGAAGTCTAAAAAAAAAATCTAAACCCCAACACGCTTCACTCCATTTTATCTCAATAGATCTCAACTCCCAAATATCTGAGCTTCAAAAGGCAAGATTAGATACCATTAAGCCAGCCTGGCCAGCATTGATTTAAAACCCTTTTCTATGGCTCAGGATTGAGGGGGTTGTGGACCTCTGTTAATCTTCTTCTTATCAGCTGGATCTCAGCCTGCCAGGAGCCAGCATGCTTGATTCTCAATTCTGGCCACATCCCTCCAATCTTCTGGTTTCTGTATATGATGGCCGTGTGGAACCATGAAGCAGCTAGCTAGGAATACTAACTTCAACCGTGGGCTGATCTTTCTTCATGGAATTGGGAGTGAGTAGGTTTACTATATTAATAAGACAGAAATCAACATATGCATTAATTAGCTTTGTTGTGTTGTGAACAAAATATCTAACAAATAAAGAAGGAAAGATTTATTTTGCTCACTCTCTCAGTGGGTTCTGTCCACAGCTCGGCACAGGTGCTTATGCAGAATCTCATGGTAGTGCAAGCATAGTGAAAAACCTCTTCTCTTCAGGGTGGACAGGAAGCAGACTGTGAGGAAGGGCCTGGGCACCAGGTAGACCCATCAAAGGCGTGCCCCCTGTGGCCTGCTTTCTCCAGGTAGACTGTACCTCCTAAGGTTTCTGGTACCTCCCCAAATAGCGCCACCAGCTGAGACTGCATAATTAACAAACGAGCCTGTTGGGGGCATCTCATGTTCAAAAAGTAACGGTGAGTTTCATATCAGATGGCTGCAGAGCCCCATGTAATACCTCGCAGGTTTCCTCTTCACTGGCAACACAAAGGGGTATTTAAAGGATCCCAGAATGTATTTGACAGGGCCTTTCTGGACCTTCCTCAGGGAATTAGTTCCCTCTCCTTTCTTTCTCTGCCTTCCCTCTCCTTTCCTGGGTTTTCCAAACAAGCACATATTCTCCAGCAGGCACTGAATGGATAAGGACCTGGAAGGTCAACACAGCACAGATCTGAAATGGTCCTGTCTCTCTGTGAGATCCTGGGTAGCAGCCATGAAAACTACCACACGATAGATACGAAGTGGTACCCAGGAGAGGCAGGGCATTCCTAAAGAATGGCAGCCGGCGTTGGCCTGGTAGTGATGCAGAGAGAGGAAGGTCTTCTTTGAACCCAACTCATCCCGACCTTCCACTTGTCCAGATGGTACTGCCTGGAAGGTGATGGTGCTTGGAGGTTGCATGAATGTGCCAATAAGCATACACACACACACACACACACACACACACACACACACACTCACACACATCACTATTTAAATCACCTGCATGATTGTTTCCTGGGTACTTCCTCAAGTACAGTGAATGGACCATTTCTGTAACCAGGAATCCTTCTGGGGGAATTAACTCACTCTGTATAGAAATGCCTCAAGGAGTTGTTTTGGCTTCCCTACCTTTGGGTTGCTTAATGGCACAGGGAAGAAATCAGACTAGTGTGTTTCCTACATCAACCATAACATTTTTGGGGTCTATTCTCCTGTATTTTGCTAACTCAACTTTATTGACTCAACACTTGCCTTTAAATTGACTCACTTAAAAACTTAAATGAATTTATCACAAAAGACATCTTTATATCACTACCATAAATAGAATACCAATATCCCTCGCCCTAAATAGAAGGTAATAGCAAGAATAAATACAATTAAATTCTTGGCTGCCATCCTGCTCAGGGGCTCTCTTTATCAGGAAGAGCAGATGGGTTTTAAAAGTCTCCCCTATGCTTAGCCTCCATCACCCCTAGAGGCCTCCCCTCTCCGTTCATGACAGCGGTGTTTGGAATTAGACTACAGGCTGGGCAGGCCACCAGACCTGCTGAGGAAGCCCCAGACCTCTGGAGGAACTACTATGGTGTGTGTCAACTGTGAAGCCAGGCCATTTGCCATCTGAATGATCATAGCCAACCAACTCACCAGAGGGCTCAGTGAAGATGAGGACTGCTTTGCTGTCCAGCTTCTCCAGAAATTACCATCTGGTCCTACAGGCCTAGGTCAAGGCTGTACCTAGACGCACCGGAGCCTCTTTAGACTCCTGAGTCAGGTCAACCTTTGGTGACCATTCCTCCTGGCTTTACCTCATGGCCGAAGAACGCAGCCAGCTAGACTGAAAAAATCCAGGTCCCTCTTCTGGCTTTATGAAGCAATTACTGTACTCGGGTTTCAGTTACCAGTCAGGTTGTTCTTACAGGGTGTGTGTGTGTGTGTGTGTGTGTGTGTGTGTGTGTGTTCACCATAGCACAGCCATGGAGGTCAGAGGACAACCTTGGGCATTGGTCTTCACTTTCAGCCTTATGTGAGCTGGTCTTTCTGCTGTTTGCCAATGCATACCCCTGGCCTTCCAGGTTCTGGAGATTCTCTTATCTCTGCCTCCCAAGTTGCTGTAGCAGAATTGGGATTAGAGATGTGTGCTACTGCACCTAGTTTTACATGGGTCCTGGGGATTCAAACTCAGATCCTTGTGCTTGTGTGATAAGCAGTTTGCCCACCGAGCCATCTCCCCAGTACCTCCTGTAGTGTTTTTATAATAAATGTGTGGTCTATGTAAAAAGCTCTTCATATACACATGGGGATCTCACTTGTGCCTAGAATGAGTTACTTCTTTTGTTTTTACATCCATTGGAGAGTCACTCTAGGGCAACTCTGTTTTGGGCGGAGAGACATAGACAAATTCTCCCTGGCGAGTAGGCACAGGGTCACTACAGAAGGCAGGGAGGGCAGTTACACTGATGTATCCTTTAGTGACTGGGGCATGTCTGCAGAAATGCATCATTAAGCGATGTTGTGGGAATGCTACCAAGTGTTCTTGCAAACATGGGCGGCGCAGCCTTCTGTCTGCATGCTATGGCCTATTGCTCCTAGGACCAAACACCATGTTTCTATATTGTGTCCTACAGACAACTGCACACAGTGCTATGCATTTATTTATCCAAACACAGGAAGGGCACATTGTTTTTCAGCTCCATTACAAGCTTAGGGAGATGCTTTGGCATGTGCAGCTTGGGGTTGAGCAAAACATCATTTTGTGGAGTGTGACTATATTGCCGTGTGTGTGTGTGTGTGTGTGCGCACATTGCCTGGGGCCTTAGTACAAGGCAGATACAGACTTAGCAGGCCTGAGATTCAGCATGTCTTCCAGACCTCTAGGTGATGTCCAGAGTTGATGATCTAAGGACCACACTTGGAATGAAAAGACCCTAGCCTAGCATCTCTCAATTTCTCAGAGGGCCTAGCAGTGACAGGATCTCCCGGAACTTGTCCAAGATGCAAATTCTCTGGAGTGGAGCTTAGTGATCTGGTTTGGACAAGCCTTTGAGAATGTTTTTTTCTGGTTCAAGGGCCATTTTATGGACCTCATACCTCCCAGAAGCCAGACAAACTGCATAGTCCCATTTTCTTGCAGGTACTGTATGGTGTGAGCCTGACAAGAAAGGGACCATAGGACCCCAACTTTCCTAGTCTTGTGGTTGCCAAATCAGAAAATCTAAGGTTTTAGGCTCTTGTGGAATTCACTCTTGAGCCAAAGGGGGGGGGGGCAGTTTCAAGACACACCTCCCCCCCCCCCCGGCAGAGACAGAGCAAGGGAGAGAAGGAAGCTGTACAAGGCGTTGGGAGGGGTCTGAGTAGCTTTGGCCTTCCTCATCTCCACCACTGCACTGTGCCTTCCATGAACTTGAGTGTTTATGGGACCCCAGGGACCCCCTCCACTGAATTCAGACAGGCAGGCAAGCCAGCAAGTATTTACACAGTGGCCACACAGAAAAGCACGAGCCTGTACTTCCCATAGTCCTAAATCCCAAGGGTTAGGGATTTGGGCCACGTTCAGCAAGTCTAGCCAAACGCACTCATGCTATAGTGATGGTGTGCACTTTCAGATTCCCTGTTTCTGCCACTCCCTCACTCTCTGGCACGATTGCCTCCCTCCCATGCTTCTTGGCATCGTATTACCTTCCAAATGAAATAGTACCCTCATTGATGTTCCTTTGTTAAAACCACACCATGCTTTTAAAATAAACTAACATGCCTGAGCACCTGCCAGGCGTTCCCTCATTTGTGTGTGTGTGTGTGTGTGTGTGTGTGTATGTGCGCGTTTCAAAACTTGTAGTAAAACACGTGCAATATCTACTATTTTGAACTTGTTCAAGTGTTCTGTTCAGTGGTGTTTAGTACATTTCTGATTGCTGTGCAATCTTCACCACCATCCCTCTATAGAACTCTTTTCATCTTGCAAAACAGAAACTTTACATTCATTAAATAATAACTCCTCACCCCCCACCCCCCACCCCTGCCAACGGTGACAATCCCCATTCTCTGGAGAATCTGGCTGTTCTAGGAAGCTCCTGTCTGAGGAATCAGGCACCGGCTGTCTCTTACTGACTGCATTAATTTCACTTAGTTTAATGCCGTCAAGGTTCATCTGCACTGAGTGGAGCATTGTTAGACGTTCCTTCATTTTTAAGGCTGAATAGTATTTCATTACATGTGAAACACATTCTGATCGTCCATTCATCTGCCAATGGATACGGGCTGCTCCTACCTTTTGCCCATTGTGACTGACACCTCTGTGAACAGTGGTATTATTGGTATACCTATCTTTTCGAGTCTTGGTTTTCAATTTTTATAAAGTTTTGGGAGATTTTATTTATTTCCCTTTTATGCATATAAGTGTTTTGCTTGCATAGATGTTTGTGTACCACATGTGTGCTAACCCATAGAGGTCAGAAGAGGGAATCGAATTCTCTAGAACTGGAGTTGGAGATGGCTGTAAGCTGCCAGGTGGGTGCTGGTACTTGAACCTGGGTCCTCTGGAAGAGCAGCCAGTGCTCTCAATCACTGAGCCATCTCTCCAGCCCTTCTGTTTTGCTTTAAGCATACCCATTAGTGAGATTGCTAGACCGGATGGCATGGAGTCTGTATTAGGGTTTTGGGGAGAGACTGTTCTGTTGCTTTCCTTAGTGGCTGCAGCATTTTGTACCCTACTGTCTGTAGTCTGCATCATCACAAGGAGACTGTGGTTTAGGAAACTGAGGTTCAGAAAAGGGAGCCATTTCCTTGAGGGCACATGGGTAGCAAGCGTTTCTCCAGAAGCCAGCATTTCCACCACCCAATAATAGCTCCTTGTTGGTACTAAGGTGGAGCCTGGTGTCCTGCATCAGGGACAGCGAGCACAGCTCCAGCGAGAACATAGTTCAGAAGTGAGACTCTGGGTGGCATCAGGAAGAGATTCATAAGATGACCCAAGACCCCAGAGCCAGTTGGCACCATGGGTAGGAAGAGATTTATAAGAAGACCCAAGACCTCACTCTGTGGGGTCAGAGCCACGGTTGGCAGCATGGGTAGGCTGTGGGAAGGCCTGCGAGCCATGGCTTTTCCCACACTGTCCAGAATCTTTTTTGAAGCCTTCTGCAAGCATGTCCAGACACAGCCAGCAGCACTGTGGTTCCTCTCACCTGTCTCTTCGCTGCTCAGAAATAAACATTTTTGCTTAGGGCATTAGCTTGGACACCTTGCACAGTTCACTTAAAGTCAAGTCTTAGGAAGGCACTCTGAGTGCCTTCGTGACCTACAAAACAGCAAGCCAAAGCCACCGGTCCAGGCAAGCTCCCTCTCTCCAGACACCCTATGCCTTCACCTCTATTATTTAAACTGTCCTGGCAATAGTGTGAAAGAAGGCGTCAGTTACCTGAGGTATCGCTCTCCTGAGTGAGGCCAATGCGCTTAGCCTAGAAACTAGAGATTAGGAAACCCAACAGCAAACACTCAGGTCTTAGTGGGCAGAGAGTCCAGGAGTGTCTGCCCTTTCCTCAGCCTTGGCTGAACCACCAGACCCCAGCCCTGTCACTAGGCTGCTGGTCTACAGACCGTCCGTGAGTCTCCCCTACAGACTCAGAAGTTTCCAGTATCTTTTTGCAAACCTGCAGTGTGGCACAGACAACGGAACAAAGTAGAGGAGGTCCAGGGCAAGACTAGAAGGGCAGTCTAAACATCTTCAGTACCAAAAAGTAGCTAGGAGCAGCAAGCTGGGGCCAGGGCCAGATGAATGCAGCTCCTCTCGTGTGTGGTCACAAAGTCCTGGGACCTCTCTGAGCCTTCAGTACTTATCTGCAGATGGTCAAACAGCACAACTGGGGTACTTAGTGAGGCTATTAAAGTGAGCTCTCAGTGGGGGTCAGGCCCTAGAATGAGCCACCTCCCTGATGAAGCCCATTGTTTCCCTGCTGTGTATCTTCTTTACCAGGCTTCCCTGGCCTGGGGCAGTTGGCAATGTGAGCCCATCTTTTCTTCTCTGGAAGAAAATTCCTCCAGGCCTTCACTGTGTGCCTGGCTTCTCCTTCCCTCAGTGAGTCAGCCACCACCCCCCCTCCTTCCCTAACAAACATCTTCCATAGCTTGGGGGCAGAAGGCTGCTGGAGGGGAGGCAAAGGCAGTGGTGTTTCGAAGCTGCCCCCCATTCTGTATGGATCTTACCAGCTGTCATGGCCCATTATGTCCTGGGCACCAGCACCCCACTCCTGAAACCTTCCCCAGCCTTGGTGTGTCTGCACAGTCCTCTCTCACACAAATCTTGCTGTTTTGGTGACGACTCCCTTGGAGATAAGCGCATGCCCATTTAGTTACTGGTTGCCACTCAATGCACCACTTTCGCTTGGTTCTTGCCCTCTGGGGATGGGGTTCAGGTCTCACTTCTGCCCTTTACTATCCGTGTGACTCTGGATGAATTGTTTGATGACTCTGTGCCTTGGTTTCCTCGCCTGTGCCGAGGGGATGACAATGACATCGACCTTATCAGATTCCCGTGAGGCTTAGATAGCTAGCACTGGCAAAATGACTTAGTCCTTACTGTCTATCAGCACCTTCCCTCTGGAGAAAACAAAACCAAACTGTGTGTAGAGGTGGGTTGTGTCTTCCGCTGTGGTTCCCACCATGAACCGTTAGGAACCAGATCCCAGAAAGTAAGATTTTAAAAGCTCGTAGCATTAAAAACAAAAACAAGACAAAACAAACAAGCAAACAAACAAACTGTGGTTCGCAGACACTGGTCAAAGAAGAGGATTATTGGGCCATCTCCCAAGACTTTCTTCTAAGTGGGGTCAACTTAGTAGCCACAAGAAAAAGAGAGCAGCATCTCAGGGCATAGAGGCTCTGAAGCAATGGAAGCTGGGAACTGAAAACTGCCTAACTGTTCTGGATACATTGCACCTTTTCTTTCTTTTTTATTCTTCCCTTTTGCATCCTTTGTCCTTTCTGCACATTAGCATCTGGGGGACCACTGGTCTGGGGGATCATCTGGATCGCTAAGCTATGGATTAAGAAGCTACAGGAGCAGAAACTGCATCCCTGAAGTTTGGGGTGGGGGTTGGGGTAGTGGCGCTGGCACAGGGAAATCCCCTTGACAGAGTGGAGAGCCTCCCTCTTGCAATGCAGATTTACAACTCACACAGCAAGCCAGGCGTGATGCAGGATTTTCCAGGGAAACAAATCAGCTCCCCCCAGTGCTTGCAAGTGTATCAGGAGGAACACAGCTGCCTGTGTGTAGTGCAGCCGCGCTCTCTGCTCTCCTCCTCTGAAGCCATTCTCTCCGTGCTACTGTGCAGTAGGTGACAGCTGAAGCCGAGCAAATTCGGGGACAAACAGGTCCCGTCAGGACACTGGGCAGCCTCCTGGCTGGGTGATGAATTGCGGACAACTGGGGAGAATTTAAAACCAGCCCAGCTGCCACCTAAGAGAGTGACTAATCTCAACACTTAAGGACGAGACTAACACAGCAGAGATAGCAAGCCAGACCCAGACTGGCAAGAAGGCAGCCACTGGGGATGTCACCCTGACAGACCTCTATGGAGGGACCTGTCTCCATCACCCGCCTCCCCCCAGAAGGAGAGAGCCACAGCCACAGGCTCAGTGGGCCGTGGAGTTCCTGCTATCCGCCATCTGCCTGTCTAACTCAGTTTTGCTCTGGGCAGATGTGAGATCGGATCCTCCTGAGCTTATCTAGATCTATGCAGCATCCCCAGCCTTGACGGGTCATCACGATCCCCTTGTTCGACAGCACTTTAAAAAATAAATGCACTACTTTTAAGTATCCATAAAGAACATTTGGAGACGGTGGACATAAGGGTGGGGAACCTCGCATTTCCATGTGTGCCCTGTCTCAGAGATGTCACTTTCAGTGTCCTTCCCAGGCTGTACCTTTCATGCTGCTCATGGCAGACATGCCAGGGCTTTCTCATCAAGTGGGGGTGTTCAACTGTTAGTTGAACGGTAGGGCTCTTTTGAGCCAGAGAGACTAGGACCTGACTTCGCTAAACCTTAAACCTAGGTTTGTTCAATCAAAAAGGTCCTTCATGGGTTTCATTATTTCCAGCTAGGAGTCCTGGGCCACAAACACCCCAGGATAGCTACGAATACAGCTCACTGCAAACTAGCGCACTACCTTTTAAAAAAAAGTGATTTGTTTTAGTAACTCGATCAAGTGGCTCTTGAGGGTGAACTTGTAGATGGCAATGTCATGTTGCAATGTCAGAGGGTCAGGTATTCTTGGACCATATACTTCTCAGGAGGAGCTCGGACATAGGCTAAATAAAACACAATTGTGAACCCTGTCTTCATAGGGCACTTGCATGACGGGATGGTCAAGGTGCACACGGGATGAGCAACTAAGGAAGGTGGGGCTGGGAACGTGATGCCAAGGAAGTAATGGCAGAGCCGTGAGGAAACGGGACGTGGCGGGGGGGGGGGGCAGGGAGAGCAGAAAGGCTAGCGTGAATCAGAAGTCCCAGAAAGGAGGATGGGCATGTGCAAAGGGATAGAAACGGGCAATCATGGAACAATGCAGAAGCTTGTAAGCAGTATAGAAGGGAACAGGTAAAGCCGTGGAAGGATGAACGAGAGGCCATGAGCAGGTGGCAGCCACTTCTGTGCATTCTCTCTGTGAGAAGCTCTCTAGAATCCCACTCTTTGTGTCAAATAGTTATAATTTTTCACTTTTCACCATTCCCAGATTGTGAAACCTAAACAATTTTAAAACCTAGCAACTCTGTACTACAAGGGGAAAGAGGCCTTGCGCACTGAGTTGGTTTCCAAGACGGGTATCTATTTACAATTCAGATTTGATGCTGGAACAGTTGGCATCAAGGACTCAGAGCAAGGGAGTTAAAAGCAGAACGTCTTTCTCTTCTATTTTATCTTTTAATTGTGTTTATGCTTGGGTGAACTATACTAGAATGGAGGAGGAAAAAATATGAATGCCTCCCCCAGTGAAAAGGACCACCTTGAATAAACACAAACTCTTCTCACAGAGCGGAGGATGCAGCGGCCCAAGGCCATGTTCTTCTGCAGCCACCCAGACTCTTCCTCTAAGAAGTATATTTAACCTTGCTGGCCCTGGATGGCAGGAGCCACTGCCTGCTCACAGATGGGGTCTCATTGATGAGCAGAGCTAACTCCTCCTCCTCCTCTGTTACTTTCCTAGCCATGATTTGACATTTAATATGGTACTAGGACCCTGGCATGATGATTAGATGACATCAATCCTGACCACTCAGATAGCCATTCTAACACCATCAGTCCTCGAGGTGGATAGGTTTCTAAATATCTTCACTGTCACCCCTGCTCAGGATGCCTGGCTACAATCAGGGAAGTCTGATTCAGCTGCCACTGGAGTCCAGTTGGCAAGAGAACGAGAGCGCTACCTCCTGAAGAAGATTTAGCCCACAGTCTGCCTGACCTCCGGCCTATGTAGACCTAGGGTCAAGTACTAAGCGTTTCATTACTAGCGAATTAACTCACAGCTTCAGTTTCCTTCCGGATAAACTAGGGCTGGCAGCGGTCCCCACTGGAGATGGGTGGAGTGACGGGGTCAGTGAACAGATGCTCCCAGGTAGTCAGCGTGGGCCTGGTACACGGACCTCAGTGAACAGAAGTTCTTGGTGCCGCTGGTTGCTTGCCGTTGGGGCACCACAAGGACAGAATATGTGAATGCCTTGGACAGCCAAGAATAGCTCTCTGCTCACAAGTACTCCATTCATGCTACCCATCATTACCATCCCCCCTAGTGCCACAGCTGGGGTTGTTAGGGTCACCAGCTACGCATTTATCTTTTAAACCGGGTTCTGTAGTGCTCCTAGGCTTATAAAGGCTCATCTGGGTGACTAGAGCATTGGACGGCAAAGGTGGAGATCTGTATCAGGCTGCCTTACATGGAAGCAACCATGGTCTGGCTTAGATATTTGATATTACATCCAACAAAGCCTAACTCATAACCTAGGGAGCTGTTTCTACAGGAGGAGCCCTTTGGGGCCTGAGGACCTCCGAGTGCCACCTTGCCCAAGGATGTTGTGTGCCTACCCGTGACAAACTAGGAAAACCCATACTTCTTGAATGACTTCCGTGGGCCCATTGTGAAGACAATGTGCTTGACACAACGACCAAGAGCCACACTCCTACGGAGGTGTCACACTCAAGACCAGGATGACCCAGTCTGCCTAGTCGGTGTATCAGTGGTGCAGCCCACAGGTGCTATGCACACCAAAGGAGCTATGAACGTAGTCCAGCGCAAACTGTAAACGTATTTAAAATGTCGTAAAGTTTTTTTGTTTTGCCATTTCTTTTGGTAACCAGACAGCATATTGTGGACTTTGCAAAGAATAATGCCATGTCACAATATCTAAATGCTGAACATGCCTGATCCAACATGGGCCAGCCGATGTTTTAAAGCTCAGGAGGTGCTCCTGGGGCAGGTATGTATGTGGCTGATTCACCAAAGCCCCATTTGATTGCTGGTTCAGAACTCGCCTGTGTTCTTTGCTCTCAGGCAGGCCCTCCTTGGGTGCTTAGCAGAGAATTTGTCTTTGTACATGTTTTCCTGCCTGGTGCAGTCCCAGCTGAATGAGAACAAGAGTGTCAAGAGTGGAACTTGGGAGAAAATCACTCAGAAAGAAGAGATGTCTCTCAGACAAAACCTCTGAAAGAGAGCTTTACCCCTGGCCGGAGCATATGTAATGCAGGGGGCGGGTCAGAACCATGGAAGCCACTCATCTACAATATCATTTTCTGTCTCGAAAAACCAAAAAAAAAAAATATCATTTTCTAAGAAAGCATTGAGAGACTTAAAAAAAATGGGTCTCCAGGCCGTGCGTGCGTGCGTGCGTGAGAGAGAGAGAGAGAGAGAGAGAGAGAGAGAGAGAGAGAGAGAGAGAGAATTGCTTGTCTCTTTCACTGTTCCTTAATTCTTGGGAAACCTATCCCTAAAGTGATTCTCTGTCTTGCTTGCCCCATCACTAGATTTCAGGCTCCCGCTGTCTACTGCCTTCCAGAATCAGCATCCCCAGCACCCCAGGACCATGGTTCTCTCTGGCGGGTAATTGGTTATTCTTTCTAGCAGAGGTAGCAAGGGCTGGTACTAGAACACTATGGTCCTGAGTAGGATCCCAGGCTGTCCTGAAAAGCACAGGACATGGGAGAGAGTCCTCTTGACAACCTTCCCCAGTCTCTATGATGGGTCGGTTACCTACACCTTTACTATTCTCATCCGAGATGGTTCTAGGAGTCAGTGACTGTGGTAAAACCTCACTCCTTAGCTGAGTGAGGTTTTAACAAGGGGGATTCCCATCCCCCTTGCCCACATGGTTCTTCTCCATGAGTGGCCAATGCAATAAGCCTCCCCCCTCCCCCCAGGTTAAACATGGATGGGACTGACTGCAAATGGAACTGGTCTATCGATGCCAATCACGTGGCATAGATATAAGCCCAAGGCGACGACATCAAACTAGGAGAAAGTCATGATGACTGCCCAAGATAAATGTCAGTCAGCCCAGATGCCAGAGTCAGCACGCAGGGTGCTGCAGCAGAGCTCAGTGTGGGCTAGGTGGCGGTTTTCTTCAGGTAAGGGGCAAAAGAGAAAGAAGTCGGGATCCCCAGGTGAAACATATCACAGAGGATATGCTCACAGCACCGAGCCCCGAGTTTTCAGTATGCACTCTAAATGTAAACGCCCCTCTGGAAACTCCTGATGGCCTGCTGGAAAAATCTGACTGTGGAAAGTGGAACTTTCAAAATGCCTTTGACAGGAAAGGGAGACACTGTGTGTAACTGATCTTCTCATTACATTTTAAAAATTAAAAGTCCCTGGCAAAATAGAAGATACTCCGTAAGAAGTTCAGCAAATTGATGAGCAAGGGTGTTTGCTTATGGGAGAGGCAGCACATATTCTTATAACAGAACTAGTGGGCATCTGGGTCCTTCCTTTTCTCATCGCCAAAGGTCACCCAGTGGTCTGGGCCAGGCAGAAACCCGGAAGTGCAGAAGGCCCATCTTAGCATCACGGTATCTTCCGGTATCCCAGAATGTGACTTCACCAACTTTTGTTGCGACCGGTGGTTCTCTTGCAACACACCAGGAGAACAGCTATGGGAAAGTAGCCTGTTTCTGCTTGTGCTTAGGCGCCGGCGGCACATAGTGTGTTAACTGAACATTGGTGAAAGTTTTCAGAGTTCTTGGGGAAACCGAGGATGAGGAGAAGAATAACTCCGAAAGGGGCCCATGAAGCATAATGGAGTCCACAGGATGTATTGTGCTTTACAGAGAGGGATAGTGTCATAGCGAAAGCAGAGAGCGGGAAGAGACAGACACCTGCCTGCAGGTTAGGGTCCCCAGGGCTTCAGCATTTTGGATTCTGGTCGCTCTCCGTTTTGGAGGGGCCTGACAGCACGGCGCATCCTCTGTTCGTGTGGATAATGAAGTTGGACAAAGGAGGGGCGCACGCAGCATGGGACGCCCGTATGTTTGGCTCCTCACAAATCCCACAGAGGATCGGATTCGCCCACTGTCTGCCATCCTCTCTGAGACCTCACCCTTTTCCTGAAGGCCACCTCAGAGCCCTGCTTCCCACATGTCCACCACGCTTTGGAGGTTCCGGACAGGGGTCGGGCTCCGCGTGCAGAAGTCTGAAGGGCCGGGCGCCAGCCTCAAACCAGGGGGCACCCTGATGGTGTGACAGGCTCCTTCAGAGAGCGCATTCCAAGAAGTCCCGGACCAGGAGCAGCTCGAGGTTGTGGTCCCGCCCACCCATGAAGAGATGGGGACAAGCTGAGATCGTGCGCTCTTTGGGGACCCTGGAGCCCACCGGCCGGCAATGGAGACTTTCCGGCAAGGTCTCCATCTCTCTGCGCCCGCTGCGAGCGCACAGCAACCCAGGGTCTCCTGGGGGAGTCGCAGGGTTGGCTGAACATTCAAAGCCAGCAGAGAGCCCGGGTCTCCAGCCCCGCGCGCCACACCTTAAGCAGTGCCAACCCCCTACGCCGGGATCCTGAGCTGTCTGGCGGGAGGCGTGGGAGCGTGCCTGTGTGTATAGAGCATTTTTCCCTTCTCCGGAGTCGGTGCAGAGTCTACCTCACTCAGCTCCCGCCAGGGGATTCCCCTCCCCCAGCTCAGAGATCCCCGCGCGCCCCCTGCCCACTTTGCCAAGGCGAGAAAGCGGCCGAGCCGGAGACAAAGAAACTCCTGCCTCCCTCCACTCTCCGTCCTTCTACCCGCCCGAGACACTCCCCGGCGCCCTCCCTCGACCCCGGCGACACCGCGAGCGCACACGCCAGGGGAAGGGACCAGGGAACAGGGAACAGGGTGGGCGAGTCCGCTTTCTCCACGCCGTGTGGCTACAGCTGCCCGTGTACCCCGCCCGGGGACACCCCTCGGCAGCCGCGCCCCCATCATCCACTCCCCAAAGCGTCCCGGACCCCTGACACTGCCAACCCCAGCCCAAACCGCCAGCACCATCCCTCCAGCGGAGCGACAGGGGGGCGCGGCGCACACAAAGCGGATGGGGAGCGCGGAGCCTGGGGAGGGGAGGAAGAGATCCCGCCGGAGCTCGAGGCACGGGCCCGGGGTGGTTATTTACCCGATTTCTTCTTCGATCTCCGAGATGTCTGCGAAGATGAGGAAGACCACAAGCAGCGTGAGCGCGGCTAGCATCCAGCTCCGGAACTGCAGCTGCATGGTGGGGGTCGGCGCCCTCCGGGACCCGCGCGCGGGCCGGGGCGAGGAGCTGGGCTGGAGGAGCCTCCCGCGCTCCAACGCGCAGCGGGGCACACACCCTGCGCTCTGGGCGAGTCCGGGCCGGCAGCGGCCAAGGCGGACAAGCGGGCAGCGACAGACAGGGGTTGCTCAGGCGCGGGCGAGCTCTCTCTCTCTCTCTATCTCTCTCTCTCTCTCTCTCTCTCTCTCTCTCTCTCTCTCATCTCTCTCTCTCTCTCTCTCTCTCTCTCTCTCTCTCTCTCTCTCTCTCTCTCTCTCTCTCTCTCTCCCCTCCTCCTCTCCCCCTCTCTCCCTCTCTCCCTCGATTGCTCTCCCTGCTCCTGCCCGCCCCCTCCCCTTTTCCCCTCCCCTCCCTCCTCCTTTTCTTCCCTCCCCCTCCCCACGCCCCGCACCCGGCTCCGGGCGCAGTTTGACAGCTTTGCTCCGAGCCTTGCCTAGCCTCCTCCCACTAACTCCAGCGGCCAGCCAGCTGCCTTTGCGACTCCCACCCGGGAGGGCTCAGAGAGTCTGCCACTCCCGGCCTAGGCAGGCTGGGCTTGGGCTACCGAAAGCGATCCGGATACTGGCCTGAGCCCCGGGGTAACTCGGGGGACCGGGGCTGGCTGGCAAACGGCCTCCACCTTTCTCTCTTTGTCCAGCGCCCTCGCTTCCTCTCAAAGTTTTCTCGACACAAAGACTAACACCTGGGGACGGTCTCCAGCGCGCAGCGAGGAGGCTGCTTCCTCTGGGCTGTTTCAGCAGTTGACAAATTGGGAGGGGAAGTGGAAGAGAGGAGGGAAGAAGAAATGCCTAATACAGGTTAACTTCAGCAGAGATGCTCATGGTAATTTGTGAGCGAGGTACTCAGCCTGAAAAACATCAGCTCCTCTATGGGCGGTAATCTCCGTCCATTTATAGACCCAAACCTGGGATCCTGGAGGTCCCGGAGTTGTTTGAGGTCATGGCTAGAACCCTCGGATCCCCGTGTAGTACCTGTTCTACCTCCAATAGCAGGCATAGTATGCTCATTGTGACTGATGCTGTACGCCCATCTCCCTCGCTCTTGCTCTTTTCTGGTCTAATCAATAACCCTCTGGAGTCCTATCATGATCAAAGGCCTTCTAGAAAGATATGGTTCCCACGAAGGAAGATGCACTTTCCCACACACCATACTGGACTGTTCCCTCTTTCACACACTTTAGCTCACGTTGCATTTTGCGCTGCCGCATTAAGTGAAAGGACCCATTCATTAAGTTTTACTAGAACTAGATTACAACACACACACACACACACACACACACACACACACACACACACACACACACACGGCCCTACATGTAACTTTCCAGGAACAGGTGTCTTTTCCCAGAGGAGGGCTGTGCCCCTTGCACAGTACTCCCTTGCTTTCCCTCCCCCTTGCCGTGATCATGCATGTCTGTTCCCTTCACAATGAGTCCCTGAGAGTAGCACCCCCCCCCTTTTCTTTTCCAGACATCAGAAGAGGGTATCTCAGAGCTGAGGAGGTGGCTTGGTGTTCATGAAGCTTGAGGACCTGACACTGGATACCCAGCACCCAAATCTGCAGCTGTGAAAGTAACTGCGTCTCTACCTCCGGTGCCAAGGGGTAAAGGCAGAAAGAGGCAGGTCCTAGGGCTTGCTGGTCAGCCAACGTAGCTGAATCGACAAGCTCCAGATTCAGTGAGTGACTCAAAAATTATGTCTCAAAAATTAAGGTAGAGCATTACTGAGGAAGACAGCCAGCATTAACCTCTGGACTCCATATACCCATACAAACATATGTGTATGCATTTACAATAAATAGTACATTCCACATGAATATGAGAAATCAATACAACACACACACACACATACACACACACACACACACACACACACGGCTACCTTTCCTGTCCGTGTGACAGGATTTTCTAAGTACCTTTCTCTTTTTCTAATTTGATGGGCCACTCAGGAGGTGTGTGTTATTCTTGACAATATTTTGTCTTGTTTTTCTCCATTGGCTTCATTTGCCCAGCAGTAGTTATTGAACTGCTAACGTGTGCCAGGTTCTGTGCTAGAGACTAGAGATAACAAGAGTCAAGTCGTTTCCTGCCCTCTAGTAGCTGTCTGGGTTCAGAAGGAAGGCAAACATGCAAGTGTCTGATTGTGGCATAGGGTAGGAGCTGCAGGGGAGCGGTTGTCTCCTACTTGTAACTAACTGATTAATAAGATCACTCCAAAGAGCAAGAAGAAACCAGTTTGGCTCTGAATCTCTCTCTAGCTATACATTTTCCTTTTTTCTACTTTGTGTGTGTGTGTGTGCATATGTATGTATGCATGCATTTTGTGGAGGTCTGAGGTTGATGTTGGGAATCACCTTGTGTAACCCCACTTGGCTGGTCAGCTATTCAGGGTCCTCTGAAGGGGCGCTAACCTGAAAGAACATGGGCTGGAGAGAGAAATGGAGACCAAGCAAGATTCTCTTGTCAAGGTCTCGTTTATTAGGGTGATGGTTACAGCTTATATAGCCCTTGAATGAGGAACTTGGATTGGGGTTGGGGGTATGGGGTAGCAAAGGTCACCAGCTAGCAAACCCGGTGTTCCTTGTGCAAGCAGAAACATTCTTTTTGTGGTTCCCTTAACAAACAGTTCTCAAGATAGTTAGGATGTGAGGCAGGTTCCGTTGGATCAATCTTCTGTTTCGTGCAATGAGGCAGGGTCTCTCCATCAAACCCCAAGCTCACCGATGTAGCGAGCCTTGCCAGCCAGGTTGCCCTGGGAATCCCTGACTCTGCCTTCTGAGGCTGGAACTACAGATGGGCTCCTATACCCACCTGTAATTATGTGGGTTTCTGAGACTCTCATCTTCAGTCCTCATGCTTGCACAGCAAATGCCTTACCCGCTGCGCCATCTCCCTAGTCCCCAACGATTCTCCTTATTGTGACAGAACGTCATGAGCTAGTGCCATAGTGCTCAATTCATCAGGTCGGGAAACCTCACTACTGCGAAGGCCATTACAATGAAGTCTTTCCATTTTCTGTTTGGTGACTCATGTTCTCATTCCAGGCTCAGCAGTATTCCTCCTTTGCATCCACTAGAAAGGAACCATTCTGAGTGGCCAGCAAGCAATGGAAACTTGCATCAAATACCATTCCTTATAGAGAAATTCATGTGCCCAGGCTTTTGGAGAAGGCATCCAGGGCATATCTACTGGGGAAAAAGAAAGAACTTAACATTGTAGAGGCTCTCCTTCCAATGAGTCATTGAGGTGGGATTTGGCTTGTAGTGTAGTGTGGGACCTTGTGACTACTCACCATAGAATATTATTTAAGGCATTTAGGCACTCTTCTTGTGACCTTATCAGTGACCTGTGGGTTTTTTTTTTTTTTTTCTGCAACCTGAGTTCATTCCTGGGATTTGGAATGAGAATGAATGATCAGATTGGCAGCAAATGTTGATAGCTGCTGCCTTAGTTAGGGTTTCTGTTGATGCAATGAAACACCATGACCAAAAGCAAGTTGGGGAGAAAAGGGTTTCTTTGGCTTAGACTTCCTTATTGTAGTCTATCGTTGAAGAAAGTCAGGACAGGAACTCAAACAGATCAGGATCCCGGAGGCAGGAGCTGATGCAGAGGCCATAGAGGAATGCTGCTTACTGACTTGCTCATCATGACTTGCTCAGCCTGCTTTCTAATAGAACCCAGGTCCACCAGCCCAGGGATGGCACTGCCCACAATGGGCTGGGCCCTCCTCTATTTGTCATTAAATAAGAAAATGCCCCACATCTGGATCTTATGGAGGCATTTTCTTAATTGAGGTTCCTGCCATTCAGCTGACTCATCGAGCTGACACAAAACTAGCCAGCACAGCTACACAACACATGCTTGGTTGCTTGGTTTGACACACTGGTCCCTTCTCTTTTTCCATCTCATTTAAGCAGGTCCCCTTTCCTACACTGGATTTCCCAGGAAACCTGGATGTCCTACAACAATCTTTTTTTTTTTTTTTTTTTTTTTTTTTAGGCCAAGTCATTGAATACTTGGGTTAAAATGCAGGACTTATATGGGAATGTCAGCAAATTAAAAGTCATTACCACTCATTAACATTTTAATTCAAATTAATAGAGTATATTAGCTGTTCAGGCAACTCCGAGGGGCTGGGAAGTTTGTGTTAATGAGGGATAGCATAGAAGGAGGCCGTGCAGAAGTCTGGAGCACACGGCAGTCAGGCAGTCAGACAGCCCTTTGTCACTATTCAGGCTGAGGGTTGCAATGGTCCTATGAGACGCCAACCTCAAGAAGCAGAACTTACCCAGAGTTGGAATTCATGAGCACGCTTCAACTTTGCCGTCACTTACCTAACTAACCCTCTTAATACAGAC
Organism: Arvicola amphibius; assembly: GCF_903992535.2. Taxonomy (NCBI): domain Eukaryota; kingdom Metazoa; phylum Chordata; class Mammalia; order Rodentia; family Cricetidae; genus Arvicola; species Arvicola amphibius. The sequence continues at coordinate 145,846,237 of NC_052058.2, forward strand.
TGGCTCTGGAAAATTGACACTTGAACACACTGCCTAGGGACATGTCAGCTGGGGGCAGGAGCGTTCGGTAACACACCGACATTCATGAGCACACGTGACTGCAAGGCAGGCTGACAGGCATTTCCCTTCGCTCTCTCAGACTCCCTCTTTCATAAAGAGCGTCATCTCCACTTTCCACCAGACAAACTCAGGCTCGGAAATGCTAAATTGTCTAAGTGGCTCAGTTAGTGGAGGGAATTCCAATTCAGACGCTTCCAACATGATCCTGGAATGCCAACGCTCCCCCGGGACTCCGGCAGTCCTAAGTCTGTTTGTAAACAGCTTCTCCTTTGATTTGGACTGTATCCCCTTAGTTTTGCCACGTCTGGGGCTTGGGGAGCAAATCCATCTTCACTTCCGCACAGACTCCATCATCGACGAGACGGTAACCATAAATCTCCATTTTCGTCTTTCCACACGGAAAAGTCCTTTCAATTGTTACAGAATAAATAATGATTATCCAATATTCGAACATTGTACCTAACACCCTTGGAGCCACAAAACACTGATACTTTTGTTTGGTCATTATCTCTGAAAGAGGAGAGAGAGAGAGATGACGCGACGGTTGAGAGAGACGATTTAGAGAGGAGAGAGAGCGAGGAGAGGAGGAGCGGAGGGAGGGATGGGGGAGGAGGGAGGCGGGGGCGAGGGAGGGAGGGAGGAAGGGAGGGAGAGAGGAGAGAGGGAGAGAGGAGAGGAGGGAGGAGAAGGGAGAGGGGGCAGGGAGGGGATGAGGATGCCGAGAGAGGGAGGAGGGAGGGAGAAGGGAGGGAGAGAGGGTGAGAGAGGGAGAGAGAGGGAGGGAGGAAGGGAGGGACGAGAGAGAGAGAGGGAGGACGGGCGGGGAGAAGGGGGAGGAGAGAGAGGGCGAGGGGATGGGAGGGAGGGAGGATGGGGTAGGAGGGAGGGAGAGAGGGAGAGGGAGAGGGAGGGAGGAGGGAGGAAGGGAGGGAGAGAGAGAGAGAGGGAGAGGGGAGGGGGAGGAGGGGGGGGAGAGGAGAGAGAGAGGGAGGGAGGAGGGAGGAGGGAGGGAGAGAGAGGGAGGGAGAGAGGAGGGAGGAGGGAGGGAGGGAGGAGGGAGGGAGAGGGAGGAGGAGGGAGATCAGGGAGAGGAGGGAGAGGAAGGAGAGGAGAGAGGGAGAGGGAGGGGGGGAGGGAGGGAGGGAGGGAGGGGGAGGGAGAGAGGAGGGAGGGAGGGAAGGAGGGAGGGAGAGAGAGAGAGAGAGAGTTGGGAGAAGATAGACTGGGAGGGGAGTGGAAAGAGGCAAGATATCATAGTCTGGGTAGATTAATAAGTTAATGTGTTTCTGCACCTTCAATAACTGAAAGAGCCTGCCTTTTCATTTGGAATTTACACTACATTTGAGTGTTCTCAAAAAAAACGCCACGCTTCCCCCTTCCAAATCCGAATCAGAGCGGTGACTTTATAGAAACGGGAAGGGGTTCATTTGCATCCCATCCATAACTTTCCTGCATAGTAGAATTGTAGTTTAGCCAGGGAACGGAAAGAAATATACTCAGGCAATTGCTGCAAATGTCTCTGAAATGATCAGCCAGCGACGTGGGGAGGCCGTGGGGACACGCTCCACATTGAGCTGGGAGGAAGAGGAGTGTGCATGTTGAGGGGTGTTGTTGCATTTTTTTTTCCCCTTTGGGATTTTGACAAACCCTTCGGTGGAGGTGAAAGACATCTCAGAACCGAGCCATGTAGTCCAGTACCAGGTGGCAGAGAACAGAAGAGAATATTCTCTCATGGTTCTATAAGATGACCGTGACTTCTGAGTCCAGCCTCTCAGCCTGTCAGCTTTCCTTGCCGTCCAGCGTGACATCCCCATCCTCAGGCATCCAAGGCTAGGCGATGCTGGCCATCCTCGGGTCCATTTTGCATCTCTTCCCTTTGCTTCCGTTTGAATGGTGGATCTCTCATTCATAAAGTGGGAGTGTTTGCAGCAATCACAGTCCCTCTCCATTCACACACAGAGTTTGTTTCGTCACTGTTCTGTGACTGACAGACAGCTGGGGTGTGGTGACTGAGGCAGGTGGACTTCTTCCTCATGGAAAGTCTCGTGGGCTTTTCCCGATCTCCAGGTGTTCATTTCGGCTTGCTTGTCTCTGATCAAATGCAGTATTAGTTTTCTCTCATATACACCAGGTTCTTTCATCTTTTTCATGAAATTTCAATGAAATTAGAAACTTCCAAGGGATAAAGATATATATTACTTTCTGGTTCCACACTGTGATGTACGATGGACGAGCAATATAGTTTTTTTTTTTTTTAAATCATGACCTTCTTCAAACCATCCTACCCATGTGGTTAAAGTCGTAGTTGGAAAAAGATATGAGTGGCAGGCACACCATGACAGAGCATGTCTACCATGCCTGAAAGTAATGAAAACACCTCAAGAATACAGAAACTAGTAAAGGGTTAAAAAAGGAGAAAGTGATAGGTTCTAAGTGCTCACTGTTGCTGTTTCTGGTACAATTTATTGAATTGAAAATTTATGCATTCCATGTATGCTAGTATTTAATATTATTTAATATATTTAATATACTTAAAAATCCATTTCCATTACATTTATCATTATAATATAGATAATTAATACATTACATTGCAAATGTAATAATGCTTATTATTACATTTCTATTACATGTGTGCATGCCACTGTGTGTATGTCGAGGTCAGAAGGCAACTCCTGTGAGTTGTTTCTCTCTTCCCACTATATGGGTCTTGGGGATTGAACTTGGGTTTGTCAGCCTTGGTGGTAGTTGCCTTTACCTTCTGAACCACCTTGTTAGCCTCATACTTTGATTTTTCCATGACTGCACCAAACAGTGAGAGCAAGCTGTTTCTAGCATAATATTAGTTGCCAGGGGCAACATGGAGTGGCCACACTTCTGAAACTTGAGAGGCATTCTTAATGAAATGCCATCTCTAACACAAACCCCAGAAGGGTTAATCCACAATTGCATGTCACTACTGACCGCAATGCTGACCTGCCAGCATGAGAACATACAGCCTTGCGCATCTGACAGAGGTCCTAGGCTCTAGTTTGATTTCCGCTATCATTCCCTTTGGGAATTCCTTTTCTCATCTCTCCTGCTCAAACAGAGTCTGTAAGACAGCACATCAGCACTTGCCATTCCCATATTTTACTTGACAAATGGCAGATGGAGGACTACAGAAAGATCTAGGGATGAGTCGGTTTGCTTGCATGATTGTTTTAATTTGAATGCAATGACTAGTTCCCAAACCTTGTGCCATTCCTAATAGCAAGCCCTCTTTTTCATGGCTCATTTCATTCAATTTCCAGGTAATAAAGTGGGGGAAGAGATAAGAAAGAAAGTTCCTTCTGTCTGGAAAGCTTAAGCTGCACAGCTAGCTGCAAGGGAAGCGGGGAACTCGTGTTTATTATAGGTTTTATGTACTCAGCTGAGATTCTATCAGGGGAGAAGGGATACATAGGTGGGGACAGCCACTGCAGTTTGCCACAGTGGGAGAATCAAAGGCAAATTTTACACAGTGCAATCTTATTATTCTTGCCTTCTGTTTGTGTGGAGCAAGGACTGATCAGAGTCACAGACCATAAATAACTGAGCTATTTGTGGATCTGGGCATCAGTGCTACAGTGTCTTCATAATCCTTTACCATCCTTATTTTGCTGTTTTCACACATGGGGGTGGGTCTAGTGATTTAAAGCAATGCTTATCAAGAAATTTGTGGAGAAGAAACAGGTCGTTTGTTCTCAAACGTTTAGCGGGTTGTAGAATGGTATGTGTCTTAGGACAGTGCCCAAGCTTCACCAGTAGGAGTCACTGATTCGGGAAAGAGTCTTGTGAAACTCTTCAGAGGCTTCCAAATGCTGCTCAGTCTTCTTATTCACCTCAGAGTCGATGCACGGTACAGGGCTCCAGTGTAGATGAGTCCCGTACAGATCACACCTGAGTGCTGGACCCTGGGCCGCACATTGAACTGTTCCCATTTAGACTCACTCGTTCCTGAGATCATACGCATTGGGGGTTCAGAGCCCTCTTACTGTCTGTTCTTGGTCTAAGTTTCAGTCTCCTCGATGTTAAATGGAGAAGATTGTAGTACTTAACTCACAAACTTCAGTAAGAATGAACTAAAATCATATATCCAAACTGTGCATGAAACTCACATCGACTAAGTGTGCGGCACAAAGAGCTACATTTGTTATTTAGTACAATACAAAATATAAAGGGCATGTTTATACACGTATATATGAGCAAATAATATCTACTGCATATGCAGTATATGTGTAACAACAGGTACCTCTATTCAGTGAAATTTGGAATGGTCTTGATTTTTCTTCACACTATTTTCTGCCATAAAAATTTTCTCCACTGTTCACAAATTACTCTCTAATCAGAAAAAAAGCCATTAAAATTTGTGGTGTCTATTTTCTCTGCACCGATATTTTTTTTTGGCAGGGTTTAATGCTCTCTCTCAATAATCCAATATAAACACACATATTTAGTAAAATTGGTTTTGCAAACAGTTTGCAACCTTTCTTCGCTATTTTGTAAGCATCTACCTTAGACTTCACAGTGCGATTTCCAAGGGAGAAAAACACAAAACCTCCTTCTGCTCAAATGACCAGTTCTGGAGGGTGCTTCAGGGTTTCCTGCTGCTGTGTCCTCTTCTCAGCCAGTCTGACTGTCGTCCGACTTAGATTCTTCTGCTGCCGGCTTTGCAGGAGAGTGGGCCCCATCCAGAGGGCTGGGGTTTTCTCACTGCACACCGCTGCTTAAACGCCACCTTGGTGATAGTGCAGGGGAGAGGCAAGAGCCTCGACTTCTCAGATTGTCAGCCGTAGCGCCTTTCTTGAGGCCTCCAGGTCATCTTGCAGGCCTTGCCGTCTTCGAGAAGAGTAACCCTCGTGGCGAATATAGCTTTGAAACTACCATTCATTTAGAATAACTTCTAAAAAGATTGGCTAGGAGATAAAAAGGAAGACTACCGTTTTAGTTTCCCCAGATAGCTTGTTGGAGATGTATTAAAAAAAAAAGGCCAAATTATCCTAGCCTTTCCGAATTCGAAGAGGACAATATGGCTCCTTAACTTTATTATTGTTAACATGTCTGGGAAGGCTGTTTTATGACCTGGTAGTGTCACAGGCTCTTCTGTTTCAAATGTTCTTTAGAGGACATTGGAATGCGAAGTGTCACCGAAGCTTAGAGTAAATGTTTACTAACAGGGAGATAATTTTGGCAAATCTGAGTGATTACGGAGCTCTGTGGCTGTGTGCGTCGGCCTTTATGTCAACATGTTATTGCTAATAGCGATGATTTATTTACTTCCAAGTCCTCGGCCAGTAGCAGCGCCTCCAGTTAGAGCCTGAGTCCAGTGAAGAACGCGCAGTCTGTTCCTGGAAATCTACCACGATGACAAGAGAGCGCTGGGCTGCTCCTCTCTCCTGAAAGCAATTTAATACAATTTCCTGAGTGGCTCTGGGAGACGCTGTGGCCTCAAGCCATTTAACATACCCAGGGTTAGCTTGAGCCTGTCACAGCAGCCCCTTGTAGTATTTAAGTTACTCAAACACCGAGTTATCAAAAACACATGTAGTTTTCCAATGCAGCAGATCGTGGGGCTCAGGGATGGGAAATTCCACTGCCTGGACCCCAGGGGCCCATAGTCTAGATACCTGTCCCCAAGGTGGTATTATTGGAAGTCCTGTGGAACCTTAAGAGGTTTTTTTTTTTTTTTTTTTTTTTTTTTTTTTTAAAGAGGTTTGTGCGAAGTCCTGAGGTTATTTTGAAGGTGGCTGTGCAAGAGGTCATGGGACCTTGGTCCTTCTTAGTCTAGCTCCTGATTCCTGCTGCCCACTGTGGGTATCTAGTAGCTTTGCCAGAGGCACAAAGCAAATAGGCAGGCCGGTATCTCTGATGGAAACCTCCAAACCCAACAACTTACCAGCAGTTTCCTCTTTTTAAATTCATTGCCTCTTAGCTCATTAATGCAGCTAGTTCGGGCCTTTTGTTTTCTTCTGGAGGGAAAGTTTGGGGCAGGGGAGTTCAGATGTAGGGAAAACATCTTTAGAGGACTACCACACCTACTTAAATAAACCAGATTTTTTGGGGGGCAGAACTCTCTAAATTTTATCGGAGTGATCCACTTCCTGAAGTCCACTGATTTTTATAGATTGAGGCTATTGGCTGTGAGCATGGAGGTCAGAAGGAGTGGAGAACCAGATAGCTAGGGCACTTGGGGTGACTGACCATAGATTCTTCCTTCTCCCTAGTAATAATTTCTATTTGGATCGTTTAGGATCCTAAGTTGCTTCTCTGTGGCTTCAACCAAAAGAATAGCGAAAAGATTAGAGGGAAACAGTTGACACATGGACCAAATGTGCACAGACCTTTCCTTCCTCCTTGCTCCTCCCTAAATACCAAGTAACAAACCATGTGCATTTATGTTACATTGTGTCAAGTTCTTGTCATCAAGAGATGACTGAAGGAATGGGAGAGGATTTGGGGTGCTGTACCCATAGCACAATGTTTCCTAGAAGGAATTTGAGCATCCACAGACCTTGGCAACTACGGAGGGAACTGGAACCCATCTCTCATGTATCCCAAAGGGTAACTGTATTTACAGTGTGGTTTGTGGTGTGTGTGTGTGTTGGGGGGGAGATATCCACTCTTCATCTGTCATTTCCTGGTGACGGTCCAGGTTTCCAGCATTTTCTTTCTACCTTTTCAGCTGGATAAGTAACTCTCTAGCCCTCTTGCGTTTTTCTAGAGCTTTCATCCCCCCTGTCCCGTGGCTCATTTCAAAGGCTGCTAACAGCTGATGATCCATGGCCTAGCGGAAGAGGTGCGTTCTCCCTTCCCCTTTTTACCTTCGGTTTGCCAGCCTGTGGGAGGGGCTGCCTGCAGCCCCAGGGCCCCTCAGCGCACACCACAACCGGCCTCTGCCAGAGGTGTGCCAACAAAAGAAAACAAAAGCTGAGCTGCAGTCATTTCAAGCTCCATCGGGGCATGTGTTGGGCAAGGAAATGAATGGGAAAAATGAAGCTGGCAGGAAAAGCACTTTTCCCCCCCTCTGTAGAATGGGATTGACCACAAATAATGATAGGGCAGAAATCACCAGGCAAGAAGTGTTTTTTTTTTTTTTTTTTTTTTTTTTTATCACATTCAGCAATTTAAAAAAAATGTATTTCTGAAGCTTAGGGGCAAAAGAAATTGCCACTTTGTTTAGTGTTTTTCTTTGCATGACCAAGTAGGAGCTGGGTCCCAGGATAGCCACACACGGCTAGCCCCTGCAGATGGGTGCTTTCAATGAAACAGGAATTGCCCTTCTGCGCTACAGCAGCCATTGGAAAGGATAAACTCTTAAGTGTCAATAATATTGATATCCGTCCTAATGTGTGGCTAATCGAAGACCATTTTACAGCTTTGCTTCCAGAAGCCAGTCAAGAGAAGGGCTTCCACAGGGACTTGTTAACTCCAAATTCATCCCCATCCTCTGACAAAATACCATAAAGCAGGTATTTCGAGAGAAGATGCGGGCAGGAACGTAGTTGTGGTTTTCGTAAATAGTCTATGGAGAATCAATTTTTATTCTGTCACTCTGTTTTCATATAACTTGGGCACTTACAGGAAGGGTTCCTTTCCTGTCATTTGATTTCTTTGATAAACTTAATCCTGGGTTTTTCAGTTTTCTCTGGATAGCGTTTCTCTTTGTTGTCTTGTTGCGATGACTGGGAGTTGCCACCAGGTGGCACTGTGCCAGACGAGGCTCTCGGAGCCCGGAGAGGGAGATTGCCGGGTTTAGCTCCCGTCAGGAAAATTCCTAGCTAGGGAAGACTGAAGGACTAGTCTGGGACACGAGGAAATGGAGGGGAAGTGGATAAAGCTGCCTGGTGCATTTTGCCCGTGGACTGATCTTGGTGAAACTGACGGAAGCCACGTAGCTGGAACTGAGATGAAAAGGGGGTCTGTGGAAATCAGTATTCAAGGCAAAGGAATCAGGGCGAAATGCTCATGGATTACCCAAGATCGGTCGGAGAGTCCCGGGAATCGCTACAGAGAAGCCCTTTCATTTACACTCCATCTAGTCTTAGTGAAGAAATTAAATTTGAGCAGTTCTTTAAATAATCAATACCAAAATCAATAACAGATTGACACCTTGCACTGTCCCCGATATGGGCAAGGCTATAGTAAATGTGTGGTTCTGGCTGTTTCAATTTACAAGCTAAAAAATAAAATTGTCTCCACTTAGTACTGTTATTTATTTATTTTGTAATTAGACCAAGAGTCCTTTCCTTAATGCCTCTCACCCCATGAAAAATATACAAACCAGCAGATCCACTTCTCCAAGGGATGCCAGAAAGGGCAGCATTAATATGGCATTTATATACTTGAAGCCCACACACCAAGCACCAGGGAATTATAAAATAATGAAACACCTTCCCCTATGTGCCCAGCCCCATGCCCAGCAATTGGGGAGTTAAGTAATAGAAACCATAGCGCCCCAGGTTTTTGCAAAAAAGCAAACTCTCCTGACTTAATTCTGGGGTGTGCCCATCACACGTTGCACAGATATAACTGTACCCCATCTCTCATTAACTTAATGGATTCTCATTGTCAGTCCTCTGGGGATGTGGAGTTGAAGCCCCTAAGTTTCGTGGCAAGTGTGGGTGTGTTTGTAAATGTGTCTTCCTTCTCCCAGGCTCTGAAAGCCACAGCGCTCTCTCTGCTCAGGAAGTGGGAAAGGAGAAAGTGGATACGGTGGCAGGTAGCTGCCATCATCCTCACCTAGGCTTTCAAGTAGCCCCAAATGAAAGCTGTGCACTCTTTGTCCATCTCGGCCTTCCTGCTGGCCCTTGGCTCGGACTTCTTCTGTAGTACAGACTGATCACAGGTCACTGATGAGGCAGCAAGCTTCGCTTAGGGAAAGCTTTTTTTTTTTTCTCTGTTCAAAGTCGGAAACTCACTCTGGGTGAGGTGGTACATGCCTGTGATCCTAGCTCTTGGGAGATTGAGGCGCGGGGATCACGACATTAAGACTGTTTCAAAAATCAGATAAAAACATAGCCAATAATTTAAATTTTTATTGGCTGTCTCTCAAGGGTGATCATGAGCCACGAACTTATAGTTCAGACTTGTTCATTATTTCTGTGTGGGTTCATGTTTATGTGTGTGTTCATGCACATGTGTGCACATGCATGCAGTGGCCAGAGGACAGGTTTCATTTCTCAGGAACACCAATCCAGTCTAGCCAAGTTTTGAAACACGTTCTCTCATTGGCCTGGGGCTCTTCTCATTGGCTGTGCGAATCAACCTGATCCATGTGACTCTACCTCCCAGTGCTGGGATTGCAGATGTGTGCCATCACATGTAATTTTTTGCCTTAGGTCCTGTGGTCCCAGTTCAGCCCCTCTCATGTCTGCAAGGCAAGTACTTTGCCCAGTAAGCCATCTCCTGAGCCTTCATAGCACATGTTAAAAACACACAGCTGCTTTCATGGAAACCACAGCGTTTAAAGATGCACTGGAATCTGAAGGCTTCCAGTGGGCCACAGGCATCTCAGTTCTCCACAGCTTGGTATTTTACATTTGGTCTAGCTCTCATACTTGAGATCTCTGGCTGGCTCCTGTGGCATCCAACAAGTGGATCAGCCTGACACACAGATGTCTGTACTTTGCTGGGGGTAGGTGTAGAAGGAGCAGCGGGCTGCATTCCCACCCGGTTCCCGGCTGCCTGGCCAGTTTATGTCCCGAAATAACAACACACCAATTGTATTCATTCAAACACTGCCTGGCCCATTAGTTTCAGCCTCTTATTGGCTAATTCTCACATCTTGCTTTAACCCATATTTAGTAATCTGTATGCCACCACGAGGCCGTGGCTCACCGGGAAAGATTCAGCATGTCTGACCTGGCGGCTGGATCCATGGCATCTGTCCCCGAGAGGAGAGGCATGGCGATTGACTCACTTCCCTTCTTCCCAGCATTCTGTTCTGTCTACTCCACCTATGTAAATCCTGCCCTATCAAAAAGCCAAGGCAGTTTCTTTATTAACCAATGAGAGTCCTCCATCAGGTAGGCACCCTTACTCATAAAAGATTGAAAGTAAGCAGGGGACGAATCCCCCACATCGTTCACACAAGGGCAAATCGGAATGACGTCTGTCAAGGAAACTTTGTCAGCATGAAAGGAATCTTGATATGTGAGGACCTGGTCTATAGGGTGATTTGGTAGTTGGTGAGACAGGAATCTTCTAGAACTGTGAGGAGGAGGTCTGCCCTTCCTGCCCCTCTGGTACACTCTGGGTGTGGGCCTTTCCCACTGGGAAAACGGGGACTCATGACCATCTAGCCTATAAACAGAGATGGATTCAAACTCCTCACCCCACCGTTAGAAGTTCATCTAATTGTTCTGCTTTTCGGTTTGCACAGGGAATGACACTGGGGCAGGCAAGGATTTTCTGAACAGAACACCACTAGAATGGGAGGAGCCCCCCCCCCCCGTTCTCAACACATAGGACCACATGAGACAAAACTGTCTCTGCTGAGCGAAGGAAACTCTCAGTACAGCATGCAGCAGCCCACAGAGCAGGAGAAAAATCTTACCAGCTCCCCTTAGACGGGAGGATAATAGCCAGAATTTATGAAGAATTGTGGAAAGTGAATACCAAGGAAATAAAACTGCAAATCAACAAACGGGCTAATGAAAAGGCAGTTTTCAATAAACAGAACAGAAACGGCCAATAGCTATCTTTAAAAGTGCCCAACATTCCTAGTCGTTAGAGAAATGCAAATTAAAACTACTCCAAGATTCCTCCTTGTCTATTTCAGAATGTCTTCGATGAGGAAATCTGACAAGAAATATTGGAGAGTTTGTGAGAAAGAAGGGATCCCTTCCTCACTGTTGGCGGGGGTTCAAGTAAACACAGCTGTTGTAGAAACCAGTTTGGAGGTTCCTCAAAGAGTTCAAAGTAATACTACCCAAAGACCCAGCTATTTCACTCCTGGGTCTGTACTCAGGGGCCTCCATACCACAGAGATATTTCCACCCCATTTTATTTCTGCCTTACTCACTGTGGTAAAGAAATGGAGCCAACCTAGTTGGCCGTCAACAGTTGACCGGGTAGTGAAAACATGATTACTGCCTTCGTTTGTTTTCTAAAAGCCGTGGTAAACACCATGACCAAAGTAACTTGGGGAAGAAAGGGTGAATTTGGCTTAAACTTCCATACCACCAATTTGTCATCAAGGGAAGCCAAGCAGGAACCTTGAGGTAGATGCTGGAGCAGCGGCCGTGGAAGAACACTGCTTACTTGCTGCCTTGCTATTCCTGGCTTGTTCAGTTGGCTTTCTTAACAAGGCAGGATCACCTGTCAAGGCAGGATCACCTGTCAAGGCAGGATCACCTGTCAAGGCAGGATCACCTGTCAAGGGGAAGCACCGCCCACGGAGGGCTAGGCCCTTCCACATCCATCATTAATTAGGGAAATACCCTCACAGACTTGCCTACAGGCCAGTTATGTAAAGGCTGGTCCCTCTTTCCAGATGGTTTTAGCTTGAATTAAGCTGAAAAAAACAACAACAACAACAACAACAAAAAAAAAAACCAACCAGTACAGGTACATATGCAAAGTGGAATAATAAATACTATTCAGTGCTAAATAACAGTGAAGTCACAAAATTTGTGTGAGAACAGATGGACTTAGAATGTATACTATTAAGCGAGGTCACTCAGTCTTAAAAAGGAAAGAATGAACATTCTCTCTCATACTCAAATCCCAGCTTATAATGTATGCATGTGTATATGTACACAAACGTACATCTGGGTAAATACAACACACAGAGAACAAGAAAGGTTGAGGAAGATGACGAGGAAGGACAGAATGCAGGTTAAGGACATGTGAGCCATGAAAGAGGATATATTAAGTCAATTGTTTTTCTAGTTTTAACTCTCATGGATTTTTTCTCCCTTTCTTTTATTTTTGGCAGGTAAGTGCATAAAATGTACTAGTAGCTAAAAGAGTAAAATCCAAAGCAGCACTCACGGACTTAGAATGGCTCTTCTAACTGCATAGAGATTCATCTTGGAGATGGATAGACTTTGGGTCTGGCAAGTGCTTATTTGAGTGGTGATGTTACTCTGTCTGTGTGATATTTTTCATAAGCAATCTCTTAACAATAAAGTTATAGACAACACACACACACACACCCCAATCCACAAAGTAGTACAACTCTTAAAATCACAACAACATGCCTTTCAACCCAACAATTCCACCGTCTTTAGGACCTTTTCCATAAGAAAATGTATAAATGAGTAGGGAAATGTTTAGATACAAGGATATTCATAACAGCATCATCTTTAGAATTATAACTGAAAGCTGACATTCCAGCAGTAGGCTTTGTCAATAAATCACCTGACAGCCTTCAGTGGGATCCTAGGCAGTCATTACAAATGACACACTGTGATCTTCTGGGATGGAGACTACTTGCGTTTTTCTAAGCTAAAGAAGACCCAAGTGTTTTGTTCGCATTTGTATCTGCATACATACTTATGTGCATATTTGGAGTGATGGGCAGCCTCTGAGCTGGAACTGAGCGATGCCTGGCCGCTGCATCCCCGAGCCCTCTTCCCTTGAGTAATTTGTCTCTGTCTGATAGAATACAGTAACATGGAGCTGTAAGCTCACTCATGATGAGGTTGTGCACGTTGTGGCTTCCACTTTGCTCTCTGTACTAGTTATTTTATTTGTCATGTGACAGAGTAGCAGACATAGGAGCTAAGAGAGAAGACTGATTCTGGTTTGTGGCTTGAGGGTATAGTCCACCATGATAGGGAAGAACAGGAAAGCCATGGTAATGGGAGTGTCTCTCAGTTCTGGTGGCAGGAATGTGAGGATGCTGGTTCCCATCCAGGGAATCAAGAAGCAGAGAGGGTGACACCAGGACTCTCTTGGCTTCCTGCTTTCTTCCATTGTTTTTTGAGTCTGGGCACCCAGCTCATGAAATGATGCCTTCCATGTTCAGGGAAAACATTTTTTATTTAAACTTCTCTAGAAATGCCCTCACAGCCTTTCTTTGATGTGAGTTCCCTAGGTGATTTTGAATCTAGCCAAGTTGGTGATGAAGGCTAATCATCACACCATGGAGCTCTCCCTACTGCCTTCTTGGTTACTTATTTTAATGAAACCAGCTTCCACGCTGGAAATGCCCATGTGGCAAGGGTCCGAGGGTGGTCTTCAGCCAACAGCCACAGGGACGCTAATGTCTGTTGTCTGTCCCATAGCGGAAGGGAACTGAATTCTGCCAGCAATGGAATAAGCTTTGAAGTGACTCTTTCCTGGCTGCATTTGGATGAGAATGGGCTCCAGTCAGCACCTTGTTTGCATCCCTCTGGACCCCCTGAGGAGACTCCAGCCTTGTTGTGCAGGTTTCTCGTCCTCAGCACCTGGGCTGAGCTCTAAGTTGGTTGGGTCCTAAATGAGGACTCACACTTAAGGCAAGAGGTTCGGAGTTCTAAACTATAATGTATTAGACATTGTTACATCTGGGTAGCACAAATATAGCATTCTTAAAATGTCTGGGGCCTAGAGATTCCTTCAGTGTGGCACTGGCTGTCTTTTACATTTTATTCTAATGAGAACTTGCGATTTGACACTGGCATTGACTAAACAGAAAGGTGACTTAACAGCTTACAAATGTATCTGTCTGATTTCATATACTTAAGACAGAGTTATCGCCGCTCTGAGACACACCCTGGATCTATGGATTATTTAAGACACATAGAGTGTGTCTTAGGCTTTCTATTTCTCTGATGAAACACCATGATCGAAAGCAAGTTGGGGAGGAAAGGGTTTATTCGTCTTACACCTTCACCTTGTGATCCATCATTGAAGGGAGTCAAGACAGGAACTTGAACAGGGCAGGAACTGATGCAGAGGCCATGGAGGAGTGCTTCTTACTGACTTGTTCATCATGGCTTGCTCAGCCTGTTTTCTTATAGAACTTAGGACCATCAGCCCAGGGGTAGCCCCACCCACAATGGGCTGGGTCCTCCTTCATTAAATACTAGTTAAGAAAATGCCTTACAGCAGGATCTTATGAGTACATTTTATCAGCAGAAGTTCCTGCCCCTCTTTTCTGATAACTCGAGCTTGTGTCAAGTTGACATAAAACTAGCCAGCACAGGGGTTGTTATGATGTATAATTTGAGGTGACTTTGATTCACAGTTTTCTCTCTCTTTTTGTTGTAGGTTGGGCTCTTGGGAAGCAGACTCGGATATTCATGGGCACCACCAGGTGTGAAAGAGGCAGGCAGGGAGCAGAATGGAGCCAGAAAAGCTGCATGATGGTGTCCCCTACGACTCTGCGTCATGATGGTACTCCCTACCACTCTGTGTCATGATGTTGCCCCCTACGACTCCCTGTCCTAAATAGTCAGGCCTCTATAGTCCTGCCTCCTTCAGCCAGTGGATGCTGGCTGTTCCCAGAAAGGGAGTGACACTCTGCTCCTGAGACAGTCCTGAGATAACCTGGCAACCGAAGACTGTCTTCTGACTATACTTCCTGCTCTGGGCAGTAGGTCTTTATCTGAACATGCCTGTGGGCGCTTCATTTCTGAGTAGACCTCAGTGGAAGAGACACTATAAATTCAGAGCTTGGCTAGCGGAGGATTGAGCTGCTCTTCAGACCTAACAAAAGTTTGTCCATCCACACAGGGAAGTCTGGAGCATATTGGACCCAGGTAAGTTTCTTCTCATTGAGTGTAAACCCTTTGCAGTGGGTCAGTGTGTGCTCATAGCCATCAGAATGGGCAAGCCCGCGGGGGAGTCCAGTTTCATTGGCAAGGCCGATCCAGAAGGATCTGGCAGCCAGACCCCCACCACCGCTACAGAAAATCCTTCCTCCTATAAGAACCTGGGTGGACATTTTGGTTCATAGTCTGCCATTTTTACGTCTGCCATTCTTCTGTATGTGTGTTCTGCTGGTATCTTCTCTAGGACTGTAGCAAGCCTCAGCCTTTTTTTTTTTTTTTTTTTTTGATGGATAGAGAAGATGAAGAGTCTCAAAGGGACAAAAGCCAATATCCTATTACTTCCCTCCATAGCACTGTGAACTCCCTGTGGGTTGGATTATGTTGGGCTGTGCTGCTCCCCTGATCCTTACTGTGGTATTATGTCCATCTGGCTTCAGGTATTTTATTGCTCCTGGTGCTACCATGCTCACTGCCTTCAGGAAGCTTAGCTCTGAAATAGCCCCTCCTACCACCTTGGCTCGCAGTGATTCTGGTGCCACGATCTCTGGCCCCAGGCAACGACATTGTCCCTGAACTGCACTGAACGGTGGCTCTTCTACTGAATGTGCTGGCTTTTCCTGGAGCCTGGTGTCTCCCAGTGTCCCTCCTGGAAGGCTGAGCACCTCAGCTCTCCTTTGCTTTCACTGTCATGAGTTCTGTGCTTTTAGATGGCATCCTCCCAGCCACTTTGCATCATTCCTTGGGGTCTTTGACAGAAGGGATCTTGGAAGAGAAATCTCAAATCGATAACCCCTCTGCCCGATCCAGTCTTAAATTCTGACCCTATTGATCAGCACTAATGAATAATTCCTGGGTCTTGTTGGCCCAGGAGGGCTAGGCTTGCAGCTTTGGGGTGGTATGGTCTTTCTCTTTTTGTCAGGCACAGTTGGTCCACAGCAGGTTATGTGGTAATTTAGACAAAATAACAGCCCTAATGGCAAGAAGGAGACACATGCATGATGTCTTGTCCAGGAGCTAACATCTTCACTGAGCCCTAAACCATATCAGTGAGGGTGAGGATTTTTCTGCGGGCTGAGAGAGTTCAGAGGAATCTGCAGATTCAAAATTGCAGAAATATCTGCCTAAGTATTTTCAGTGTTAAAGTTTGGGTCTATTTATTTAGTCATCATTTGCTCCTATTTATTCACTCATTCACTCATTCATTCATTCATTCATTCACTCATTCATTCATTCATTCATTCATTCTTTAGGTCCTTGAACTTGACATAACAGAGCCGTATAGGTTGGAGTCTGGATTTCTCATGATTTTTTTTGTCTCTCAAAAGACTCACACACACACACACACACACACACACCCTGGTGTAGGTATGTATACAGTGTGCATGCAGTGTTCTAAGAGGTCAAAGAAGAAAATCAGATTCTCTGGAACTGTAGTTATAGCTACTTGTGAGCTACCCAGGGTGGGCACTGGGACTTGAACCTGGGTCCCCTGGAAGGCAGCGGTGCTCTTAACTTCTACGCCATCTCTCCAGCTCCAGGAGTTCACCTTTTCTTACCATGACGTCCTGAACCTATTTCTGCTTCTTTCTTCCCAGCTGAGGCTATAAAAACCTCTTTATTAAGAGCCAGGGAGGTCTCGTGGCTCTCACGCTTGCCTTCCAATTTCCGATCTAAGTATTTTTTCTAAATATAAATGGTGCTTATCAGTAGTCGTTCAATACACCGTTGTTAGAGTTACAGCCTTGTGGAAAGCCGATGAAGTCCTGAGAGAATGTGTCTTGTTGACATGATCATGGCCATGTCATATTGAGCACCCCCATGCATGCCTAAGACCCACAAGAAAGCAAAGCCTTCCCCTGGTCCATGTGCAGATGTTGACAGAGTGTGCAGATGTATGTGTTCCTCCCCCTGGATGTTTACAGACTGAGATTGCTCCCCTAGAGAGACCTCAAACTGAGAGATTAGTTAAGCCCCTCCTTGTGCTGTATATCACAACCTTGCTGAGTTTCTGGGTTGTGTGGTAGGCACCCTCCATTAGAGGAAGCACAGCCTACTGAATCCCACATTTTCTGTATTTGTGTCTGTCATTTCTTCAGTGTCTGTCATTTGTTCATTCCTGTGTCAGACCCGTCAGATTTCCAGGATCACACCATGCTGGACAAGGCATACCCCCACACCACTCCAGGACACATTTCTGATAAATTGCACCAGCTATACCATTCCTTTCTACCAGCATGCCATCCCCAGCTTATCAAGAATAAAAGGTTTAACAATTGAATTCTCATCTTATGCCAGAGGCTCTTCACAGCCCACCTACCACTGAAGATGGAGTCACGAACAGTCAGCCGTCAGCAGGTTTTCTCCCTAGTCTCCGTCACTGCCTCTTTCTATGACCTTCCAGTAGAATTATTCCTCATTGGACAGGATGGCTGGCTTCTTGTCAGCTTGACGCAAGCTAGAATCATCTAAGAGGAGGAAGCCTCGACTGAGAAAATGTCTCCATAAGATCAAGCTGTAGGCAAGTCTGTGGAGCATTTTCTTAATTAGTAATTGGTGGGAAAGGGCCCAGGCCATTGTGGGAGGTTCCACCCCTGGGCTGGTGGTCCTACAGTTTATAAGAAAGCAGGCCGAGCAAGCCATGGGGAGTAAGCCAGCAAGCAGCACCCCTCCATGGCTTCTGCATGAGCTCCCGCCTCCAGGAGGAGTCTGAGTTTCTGTCCTGACTTTCTTCAGTGATGGATTGTGATGTGGACGTGTAAGACAAATAAAGCCCTTTCCTCCCCAACCTGCTTTTGGTCACAGTGTTCTATTACAGCAGTAATAACCCTAACGAGGTTGCTAGGTTTTCCAGGAGCAGATGATGATATGGGAGTTTTTATGGTGACAAACACCAGTGAGAAGGTTGAATAACTGGGCTAAAGAGGGAGTGGAGACAAGCGTGTAGCCTTGACAAGACCTTAGCCCAACTCCTGGGGAGCTCTGGACTGAAGAATTTCCTGCCTAGTGTTGGGAATGACAATCCAAATTTTTTTATTTCGAAGTGAAATTCAAACCACATCTCCTTCCTCAGTTTGCTTTGTGGGAATGCAGCATTTGGTTCTAATTTGAATCCATAGCATCTGTGTTTAGAAGCTAGCTAATGGCCAAACTGATGTCCCAAGCTCTGGTAAGTCAGGTTATCAGATGTCCTTAGCGAAGACAAGGAGCAGCCTTCTCCTGATCCCATCTTGGTGCTTGGTTGACTGACTCATGTTGCGCTCACTTTTCGAGTTATTTCTTCTCCACTAGTTTAGATTTGCGCCTCCATTGAAGTTGATCCATCCCCCAAAATGCTGGCTTATTCACCTGCAATGATCAGGAGAGAGTGTCAGTCTTTCTCCCCCTCCTCCTCTCTTTGAAAGTTCCACTTCTGTGAAGGTGCTTATGGGAGGGAATTAGTGATGGCTTTTGATTTTGAAGCTATAAACACCAGCCCGAGGCCTCATTCCCACTTCTGTCTAGTATCATCCCTTTTCCCATAAGAAAAAGTCTCCTTTTGACAAGAGGCTTTGAGACCATAACTAAAGAATTTAGTTTCTTTCCTGTAACTTGGAGAAAGCAAGCCCACACAAACGACAACTTGAAACTTGTAAAAGGTCCGCAGGAGAGAAGACAACATGGGGTCGGGTGACAGCCAGCCTCGGGGGTGGATGGATTGAAAGGCTGCCTCCTGCTATAATCTATCATTATATAATAGAATTATATATATATAAATATATATAAATAATATATATAATATATTATTTAATCATATATATTATATTAATATATAATATATTATTTAATTATATAATAAATAATATATATAATATAATATATATAATTTATTATATATATAATAAATATATATAAATATATATAAATAAATATATATAAAACTCTCTGGACACTCAGTTTCTTCAGGTAAAGATCATAGCCCATTTTTTTTGTCCTCTTTGTAGTGATGTCCTTGAATGGATTCTGTCTCTTACGCTCATGCATTTTCCTAACAATCCCAAACAGCTCCATCCTCATGGTTCCTCAGAAGGCCCGTGTTGACCTCCTGCTGTGTGAGATGGTTTCCTAAGGGAGACACAAATGAATGTCTATAAAGACCTAATGGACTGTAGACAGTGTAATGATTCTATCAATGTCTGACTTGGTGAACCAATGAGTTTATGGGGTTATGTACAGGAGCCTGGACCACTCAAAAGTAGCCCTATCATCCAAACGCCCTCGTCGGCTTGTGTATCCAAGCATGGAAAATAGAACCCTGGAGCGCTCTGCATGTGATGTGTCTTTCCCCACCAGTCCTTAAAATATGCTTATATAAATGCATGTATATATGTATATATATATATAATGTGTGTGTACATGCATATGTATATGTATATATATATATGCTTATATATTTGGAGGAAGGAACCTTATGAATTTGGTAAGTTTCAGGGATTTGAGATTTGTGAGTTATTTATTTCCTGAGTCTTAAGGAATCTCTCTCCAGTGAGGCTTGTTTCAACTCAAAGGAAACTGCTCCGTATCTTGTGGGACCGATGACCTCCCAGCTGCATCTACTCAGGTCACACTCTCCCAATTCCTGGTTTCCAAGCAACCGCTTCATCTAAGACATCTCGTTCTTCTCTGGATCCTTGGCTCTTGTTTCTTCTCTGGCCAGAGCTGAGTCTCTAAGTATCCTGTAACTATATGTCTGTCTGACGCTGTCGTCTTGGGACTCCGGGGTTTTTGATGCCATCCATGTGCTGAGGACCCTCGCATTTAGATCTCCAGCCTGACCTTGCTCGTGACGTTCAGTCTCAGAGAGTCAGTCATTTATGTCACGTCCCCTTTTGAGGGTGCCATCTGCACTCCTTACTCCTCCACTTCCTACCAACAGCACCATAAAGTCTGTTGGAAAGCCGATGTTTTTCTTCCCTTTCACGCTCTGTCCTTTCCTCTAGGGACTGGAATTGACCAAATATATTTCTCAGAATCCCTGCCTGTGTATATCCCGTTTCCTCAACACCCTGCGATACTCCCCCTCTCTGCCAGGAGAGCAAGCTGGCACCAGTGCCCTCCCATGGCTTGTGCTCCTTCCCTCTTTGAGAGGCTTTTTTTACCCCCAACCTCAAATGCCCAAAACGTTTGCATGAGCTTCACTTCCGAGCTACCCTCTACATCCCTGACCCCTGTGTCACCTTGCACCTAAACAGAAGGATGGGAGGCACTGCTGTGTTAGCCCAAGATCCAAACCCATGGAACTAAGCCTTTTCCATACATCTATGGAGCCTCTTACGTCAAAAAACATAAGGATAGTTGATTCCTGTCCTTCATCATCAGAATCTCAGTTATTTAAACGATACACCTGAACTTCTGAAGGTTTAAATAACCTGGGGGAGGTCCCATATAACTGGTGGCACCACGAGCCACTTATCCCTGAGGCTGAATGTCACCAAACACATGCTGTCTCTTGACGGAACCTGACTGACAGTGTTTTAACAGGGAAAACAAGCTCTTATATGCATCTCGTTCTCAATGAAGCTTACAAAGAAGTCTCTGGCTGAGAGAAATCAAAGGTTTATCAAGTGCAGGGCTGGCATGCCTGCCATGTGCAGGACTCGAAGGCCCTGTGTGCTCAAGGAAGGATAATTGGCAGGGTTGGGGTGCAATTTTGAGTTCTTCTGGGTTACAGTTTAAACCGAGCCTAATCTGTGCAGGTGTAGATTTTTTTTTCTTCAGCAACATATATACTGCCACTGTCAATTTTGGACAAAGTCCCAGGAGTGGGATTATGTACATTCTACTCTGTGGTAGCCATTGCCAAAAGAGAGGTCAAAGCGAGAGAGGACGAAGTACATCAAAATGTCTGGCCAATGATCTCCTGAGTATATTGGGAGCATGGGGACCATGTGAAGAGGAGGGGAGAAGAAGGGAGGGGAGCAGAGAAAAATGTATAGCTCATTTATATAAATATAAAATCAATTTTTAAAAAATATAAATCAATTAAAAAATATAAAATCAATTTAAAAAAAAAGGTCTTCCATAATGGTTAACCCAGCGTCATTCCAAACGTCTTCATTATCACCATCTGCTGGGGGCCAGAAAGCTATTCCATGGCGTATGAACGAGGAAACCTTTTCCTGTGCTGTTTCTGTGGACTGCCTACTTGTGATGGGGCTTTCTTATAAAGTAAGGATAGACTACAGGGGAATACTCTTTGTTCAAACCCACTGAGCGAAAATACAGACATTGAGTTGGAGGTCCTAGCACCCTAAGGAAAGATTTTAAACACTGGCATCAGAGGAGGGTGTTTTTCTTTCTAGAAAACGTGGCCTCCTTTTGCCTGCTGAGGAACATCCCATTGAGGCCATCGCTCTGCAGAAACACCTCCACCACACTCGGTGTTGGGCACCTTCCTTCCTGAGGTTTGTCCTCGGGTTCCTAATCCTCACCACTGCAACCCCATATCCAATCGCATGCAGTTTTACCTGTGACACGGTGCTGAGAACCACAGAAGCAGAGGCAGTGAGAAAAACCGAAATGATAAAATAGATCCTCTTGCTTATGGGTTCAGTGGGAACTGTGAGTCAAAATTATGCATTTGGCAACACAGAAATGATACTAATGAATGCAAAACATATGAATCATATGCTTTTCAACCCATCAAACAACTCTTCAAGTGGAAACAAGACTCCGAAATCTAGTAAATTTGTCTAAGCCGAGATCCATGGTGTATTCATGCATGCCTACCCCTGGCACTACTCCAAATTTTTAACCCTGAACATGAAAGAAAGAAATCTTTTGGATTTTTAAGGGCGTGATATCTCACAGGTTATGTTGAGAGGAGACTTGAGGGTCAACCTAAATCCATCTATGGGGATGTAGTCCTGGCACTGATGTCAGAGAGGGAGCTCAGGGCATTGGGATTAAAGGCTGGTACAGGTGCAAGAGAGTGGATGTGGCCCCCCAAAGTCCACCTTTCCTCAAGAGTCTTTGAGTGTGCGGTAACTGTTGGCTTTCTATTGTAGTGACAAAATCCCTAGGATAAACAAAAAAGGAAGGGTTTTTGTTTGGTTGTTTTTGTTTTTGTTTTTTGGCTCACAGTTTCAGAGGGCTCAGTCCATGGTCAGCTGTCTCTATTGTCTTAGGTTTGTGGAATGCACAGACATAATGACAGGAAGCTGTGGTGGAGGAAAACAGCCCACTTCCTGGTGGCCAGGAAGCAGAAAGAGCCAGAGAGGAAGTAGGGATAAGATACACTTTTCAAAGGCATGCCCCAGGGGCTCACTTTCTGCTCAGAAGCCCTTATCAGCCCATTTGGCTATGAACTCACTAATAGATAAGACAGTTGGTGGAGTGGGCACCCTTATGATCCAATCATTATCCAGTAGTATCACCAACTGTAGTCCAAGCCTTCAACATGTGAGCCTTTTCAGAGGACATTTTTAATTCAAATCCTAGCACCATGTCATCAGATGCACGCTCCTTCTGTAGGATTTCTAGACGGCATGATGGAAATGGCACTCAATAGCTGCAGTAGAGAGGTATCAGATGAACGGCAGTTGAGCGGCGCTCTGTGATTCCCGGGTATGGGAGATGCAGACGGAAGGGCAGTTCTGTTCTTATAGCCTGTTCATTTGGTGCTTCTGTCTGTGAAGTGGCTTGTTGGGGGGGGGGGTGTGATCTAAGGTGTCTCCTGTAATGATTCTGTGGGAGAGAGACCTTGGCAGCGGGTGGGTCCAAACCACTGCAGGCAAGAGCCCAAGGCAGATGAGGGACAGATATGATATTCAGACAGAGCTTAGTGGGGAGTTTTATTGACGTAAAGAGTGTGGGGGAAGGGAAGGGAGAGAGAGATAGACAGACAGAGAGAGGGGAAGAGAGAGAGACAGAGACAGAGATAGAGACAGAGAGGCAGGCAAAGACCCACTTGCCTCCTCAGAAGAACAGCAGGAAAGAGCGAGAGAATGGGCAGAGCTTGTCTCTTAGAGGGACCTTTTGCGCCTGCCTACAGACTACATAGTGACGTAGCAGTTGTGGGCTGGCCAGGGTACTGTCTGAGTGCATCCTGCGAGGTGACAAGCAGGATAATTCCTGAATCCCAACATCTCCTACGTGTCCCATGTTGAGAGCTCTATACTCTTTAGCTCAGATAATTTTGACAAATATCTAAGAAGTCTCACTATATTTGACAAATTTGAGACTCAGAAAGGGAATGAGCCTCTCTCCCATCAGGCCCCAGCTAAAGAATAGTATGTTTAACTGAATCCCACCCTAACCCCTGTGTTGAGATCCCAGCCCTCCATGTGATGGTATTGGGCCGTGGGGATTCTGGGAGATGATATTTAGGTGAGGTCAGGAGAATGGAGCCTTCATGATGTGATTTGTGTCTTTTCGGGATATCACTGGAAAGTTTACTTCCTTCTCTTTGTCTCTGCTGTATGAGGCCACATCGAGGTCACAGTCTATAAGCCAGAAAGAACATTACTTAGCACCAGAACCCAGCCATACTGACACTGTGATTTAAACATTTCTATTCCTAAATCTGGCTAGCCTGCCCTAGAATACCCCCACGACATTATCTGACTACCGGAGCTAGGATACTGAATTTCAACACAGGTCTGTTGAAATGCAGCCTGTCCAGCCCGGAACACTGTTGACATCTCTCCAGGGCCATCTATAACTTTACCTTGTCTTTTAGCTGCTAACCACATAGTGCCGGTGAAGTAACTCACAATGAAGCACACACAAAATTCCTCATCTGAGAAGCCCGTAGCACTTAGGGGGGTTGTTTGTAGTGTTCAATTATGACGTCGGGGTACTGTTCAAAGGCAGGTATTTAATTTTCTTCCTTTGAATCCATCATCTCAGGAAGCCCAGGAACACTGCACAGTCCTGGGTTCTATGGAGCTGTCTCTCACAAAATTACAAAGTCCAACATAGCAGGGGGCACTCCCTCAGAGAAGCTGTCCTTCCAATATTCACCAATTTTTGCCTTTAGAAAACAGGCTTGACTGAAAGGAACACTAGGCTCGTTCTGAGTTGATCAGACATCTGTCAAAACATCTAAAAGCGAAAGCCATATTAAGGGCTTCTCAGAGAACACAGCAGTTCCCAAACACCTACAAAAAGCTGAAAAGTGCCCCTTGTAAAAGAAAGGGGACTGAGCGTGTACCAAGTTCATGTTCTGCTTCTCTTCTAGAATGATCTCGGGTTGAGACCTTTGCCCCGGGGTGGTTTCACCATTGGTCATTACTTCAGGGTTCTCTGACCACAGGGGTCCTTGGCTCTCAACTGTGAAAACCTACCTTAGTTTAGGTCCAACCTTTGTAACTTCCCTTTGTTCTCTAAGTTACGGCTTGAAAGACCAATTCCGTTCTCTGTCTAGCCATCAAGGCACTGAATGGAATTAAAGATCTGTGTTCTCAGAAGATGTCCTTCTGTGGGTAGAGGAGAGATGTAAGTTTCCCTTTGAACAAATGTGTTGAATGCATGAGCGCCATGGAAGTCATGGGCTATCTACCTCCACTATGTGGGTCCTGGGGCTGAAACTTAGGCTGTCAGACTTGCTGGCTATGCTTTGCTGCCTGGGCTGTCTTTCTGGCCCAGGAAATTGCTTTGTTGTTTGTTTGTTTAAATATATATATATATATATATATATATATATAAATAATATATATCTATTTATATATGATATATAAATATATATTATATATCTATTTATATATGATATATAAATATATATTTAATATGATATTTAAAATATATATGTGTGTGTATGTGTGTGTGTGTGTGTGTGTGTGTGTGTGCAGGACAAGGATGATGTCAAATGTGATCAAATGTGAGGAAGTTCAATCACTTCCCACCTTATTTATTTTGGGTACAAGGTCTCTCACTGAATGTGGAACTCAACAATTTGGCTAGAGTAGCTGGCCTGCAAGCCCCAGCGATTTTCTGTATCTCTCTGTCACCCCAGTGCTGGGATGATTGCCAGACCACATACAATAACCCGGAGACTTATTATTGATTATGGAAGTTTGGCTTTTAGCTTAGGCTTGTCCCCAACAAGTTCTTATAATTCAAATTAACCTGCTTTTATCAGTCTACATTCTGCCATGTGTTGGCTACCTCTCCTCTGTACTCAGTGTATGTCTGTGTCTCTGTCATGCCTGGATTCACTCAAAGTTCCTCTCGCTGCCTGGAAGTCCCACCTATTCTCTCCTGCCTAGCTATTGGCCATTCAGCTCTTTATGAAACCAATCACAGTAACACATCTCCACACAGTGTAAACAAACTTTCTGTAAAACTCCCCCCTTTTTTGTCTAAATAAAAGGGAAAGAGTTTAAAACAGTAAACTATATATAATAAGAACAACTATCAGGTAAGAATTACA
This sequence comes from Arvicola amphibius, assembly GCF_903992535.2. Lineage (NCBI taxonomy): Eukaryota > Metazoa > Chordata > Mammalia > Rodentia > Cricetidae > Arvicola > Arvicola amphibius. The sequence continues at coordinate 145,871,425 of NC_052058.2, forward strand.
TTCAAAATGTCCAGCCCTTGCGTATTTGGCAATTTTGGAGAAAAAACTCCATATCTATCCTATCTTGATGAGTCCAAAGTTTTATGCCTAAATAATTTTCTGTTATAACTTGTATTACCCTCATAAAAATATCTTTTTAGACCTTAAAACATTTTTTTAGGTAAACAGCTTAAGCTTTTTGTCTCTCCATCTTATAGACTTTGCATCTCTTTTGTAAGTTTTTTTTAAATCTTGTATCAAGGAAAACTGTAACTCGAACTATCTTTTCTTCAACCCCACCCCCAGAGACCTGAAAAGGCAAACTATTACTTGAGTAAACAGGAAGTACAGAGTAAACACGTTCCCAAGCTATAGAAACAACTGAAACATCAGGCTGTTTGGGTAGTCACCCAAATTTTCTCTTCAATGTTGGGTCACCCATCTTTTACTTAACAGACCTAGAATATCTGATAGACTTTTCTGTGAAGCAGAAATTTTGAAAGACTGTCTTACTTTGTCTCGGTGAGGTTCAGCAGTTGCTTTCTTTGGTGTCTTGCTTGTTCAATTTGGATAGCATTCTGTCAGCAGTTGAGGCAAGGGCAGTTTCTTGCCTGGTGGCAAGATCTTTTTTAATTTTGAAGAAATCCATAGCTTTTTAGTTTTTTTTTTGTGGAAACAAAGGCATAACCTTTCCCCTAATGCAACATATTTCCTGACTTCCATTCTGAAGTTAAGACATTCTTAACATATATAAGTTGGTTTAATTTAGTGGTTTTTCTACAATCCAGTGTTTCTCAGCAGCATTTGCCCTTTGCTCATCAGTATTCCAAAAATTAAATTCAACAAAGCAACATACAGGATCCAGGTACCCTGTGTAGTTTACATCCTTATGTAGCTATTATAATTACTATTATTATTACTACTACTACTTTACTCTTTCTTTAAATCTTTTCTTACTTTTAAACTATTTACTTAATTTATTAATTTACCTTTTATGACTGACTATTTGTCCCCCCCCCCCCCCCTTTAGCACTTAAGAATTTTTTTTTTGGCCTAGACCTGGACTTTTTTTTGGTACATTGGTAACATTTCTATGGCTGCTGCATGGCTGCTAAACACATGATGCTGGCGGCTGGTTTTACTCCCTTCAGGTCCTGCAGGCAGTGGCAGGAGCTGCACCTTATTGTCCTGGCTCTGGGAAGCTGCTGTGTTGGCACCATGGCAGAGTAGCACATTGGCTGCTCACAGCAGGGACTCTCAAATGAGCCATGCTTCTGTATCCATAAGCACTGGGCCTACCTGGTGGTTGCCAGGAAGCCATACCCAATTCTGTGTTCAGAGCTTTTTTTCCAGCTTTCCCAGGCCCTATGTGGATTTATATGCCATACGTTGGGCACCAAATGTAGCAGTACTTTTTCTGTCGGGACTGCCAGCCCACAAATAATGACCCAGAAACTTATCAGTTATGAAAGTTTGGTCTTTAGCTTAGGCTTGTCTCCAAGTAGCTCTTGCAACTCCGATGAACTTTCTTTTTTTCTTTTTTCTTTTTTTTTTGGTTTTTCAAGACAGAGTTTCTCTGTGGCTTTAGAGCCTGTCCTGGAACTAGCTCTTGTAGACCAGGCTGGTCTCGAACTCACAGAGATCCGCCTGCCTCTGCCTCCCGAGTGCTGGGATTAAAGGCGTGCGCCACCATCGCCCGGCTGAACTTTCTTTTATTAAGCTACATTCTGCCATGTGGCTCTGTACCATATATTCAACTTCTTCAGAGGCTCACTGACATCTCTCCACCTGTCTTCTACCTAGAGTTCTCTCTGTCCTTGGAAATGAGCTGAGCTATTGGTCACTTTAGCATGATTAATAAAAACCCAGAGACAGACATTGGGGTTCAACCTGAAGGTCAGAAAAGCAAAACAGCCAGCCACTGGCTCTTACCTCTACCTCAGTCCAAAAGGGCGATCCTGCCTTTAGGAATCCTCAGAATGGAGACTGCGTCTGAGAGCTGTCTTATAGTCCTCTCTAGGGCTGGGATTAAAAGCATGCACCCTACTGCCTGGTTTCTATGGCAAACTAGTGTGGCTACTGGGATTAAAGGTGTGTGTCACCACTGCCTGGACTGTAAGGCTGGCCAATGCTGCTATTTTACTCTCTGATCTTCAGGTTAGCTTTATTTATTAAAAGACCAATGAAATATCACTCCAGGTTGTTCAGCTCCTTATTACATTAATCATAGCAATACATTTTCACACAGTGCAAATATCCCACAACACCTAGCTTTTTATATGGGTGCTGGGGGGGGGGGGTCAAACTTGGGTCCTCACACTGATATACCAAGCACTTTACCAACTGGAGAGTAACCCCTCCAGGCCCTTTCAAATATTTTTTAAGGCACTTAAAACATCTACAGTATGAATCGATGACACATGCATGTTTATTTTCTAATTTTTATGAAGCACGTATGCTTTCCAGATTATTATAGAGACGTCATGCTGTATGTTTTAATCACTGCAGAGCCAGAGAAACAAGGACATCCATTATCAAGGAGGATACAAGGCTTAAGAATCAGATTTGTCTTCAGCTAGATGCAACCGCTTAACAGTTGGCATGACGTATTTTCTCTTTGGGCCTCAGTTTGTTTTTTTTTTTAAATTTTTAAAGTGAAAGTATTGTTTACCTCTTATGGTCATGGTGCTTCGCTGCCATTCCCAGCATAACTACAGAGTGGAAGTGTGGTGGGGAGTAATTCTGTAGTTCTTGGGTGTTCTGTGTGGTGTGTCTTCCCACTAACTCCTGCTTAGCAGGCTCGTGTTTCTCTGTGACGTTTTCCTGGGGCTTTAAGGAGCTGGCGGGATTCTGGTTGCTGCCTTAGTCATGGCACTTCTGGGCAGCTGTTAAAGAGGTAATCATGAGAGCAAAGCCCTAGGGACTCAAGGGGCAGCTGGCCTCTTAAAATGCTCCAGGAGAGTTTGATGCTGAGAACGATGCCTCTGGATTCTAGAGGGACCAACGAGCAGCACACGTCAATTTCATTCTCCTGAAACAGGTCCGTCAGAAAATCCAGTATGCTTTCTGAGGGGGCAGGCTTTGCTCTAAATAGGGAAAAAGACTAGATCCCTGATCTTGATAGACACCTGGAAAGCAGAAACCAAATCTATTTCACACAAGCTCAGCATTCAGGAAGTGGTGAGAAGCAGAAAGGGTCAGAGGGCGAAGGAACAAGAATGGGACATTTTGCACTGCAGGGCAGCCAATCCCTGTGCTACCCAAGACCAAACCAGTCATTTGGTTAGATTGTTTCAGAAGAAACAGGAGCACCAATGCTACTGGGAAGGAAAGTAGATAACACATTTAGGATCTTTCCAGGTGGAGGAAGTTATGGCTCCTGATGGAGAAAAAAGAAGCAATCTGAGCCAGTTCAGACTTCCAGGTTGGGTAAGGGTAATTGAATCATCCATCCATTCATCCATCCTTCCTTTCTCTTCCTTCCCTCCTTCCTCCCTCCCTAACTCCTTCCCTTCCTTCCTTTCTTCTGTCCCCTTCCTTCCTTCCTTCCTTCCTTCCTTCCTTCCTTCCTTCCTTCCTTCCTTCCTTCCTTCCTTCCTTCCCACTCTTCCTTCCTTCCCATGCTTCCTTCCTTCTTTCCTTCCCTCCCTACCAATTCCTTCTTCCTTCCTTCTTTCTGAAGCAGGTAAACACAGGAATAATTTAGTAACCTGGCCTTTAAGTAAACTTCTAGAAAGAATCTCTTCTGCTTATGCATAATTAGGTATAAAATCAGATGCATTTGGAGAAGCAGAAAAATGATTATCATGACCTAATCTATTAATCAAAGCAAAAGCACCTGCATTGTGCCCCCTCAGGAACCAAGCTCCTCCTTCCCTTGGCCCCAGATGCTAACCAGGGCCCCTGAGTAATTTCGCTCTTCTGACCTTCCTCCCCACTGCAGTCTATTCTGAGATCTTCTGTCGCTTTGCCTTAAAAACTTTTGCAAATTTGTGTGGGCTTTTATCTCAATTAATAAAACAAGAGGACTTACCTCACCACAGGTTACAGATAGCTCCATTTTTCCTTCCTTCCCAGCTATTTCTCTCCCTACTTCTCTATTTCCTTTCTCTTCCTTTGTTCTTTTTCTTTTCTTTATAAATTTAAAAAAATATGTGTATGATTGCTTTGCCTGAATGTAAGAATATGTACCACGAGGGTGCCAGGTGCCCCTGGAGGTCAGAAGAGCACATCAGATCCCCTGTCATTGGAGTCACGAATGGTTTTAAACCACTAGAATGGGGTCCAACCATTCACCTCGGTCTCAGACTTGCTATGAAACCAGCCTGGCCTCAGCCTTGTGATCTCCTGCCTTGCCTTTCTGGGCACTGGTATTATAGATTTGTACTTTGACTCTGTGATCCCTGAAAATGCTTCCTGTATAATTTCACTGGGCAGTCAGGGGTTGAAACTATCAATCTGGAGCATCCCCCCTTTAGCTCAGTAGTCAGTTGGTGATTCTTTTATTTGTATAGGTATTTCTTAAAGCCCGTTCCTGGACCCTGCATGGGAATACATTCTTGGGTCCTACCCCGGACCTACTGAGTCAGATTCTATAGAGTGGCCAAAGGATGTATTTGAACACACACTGTCTTAGATCATTTGTAAACTCCCTTAGATTTTTGAAAGTCTGACTAAAAGATCAACTGACTCCCATTTCATGCCACCCTGCACTGATGATCCTTCTATCTTCTTAATAAACGCAAGCTCCTTCTGCTTGCCATTACAAGCTTGAGACTTTAAAATGATACAGCGAAGACCTTGGAAGGAAGAATCTCATTTTGATTTAATGCAGGCGGTTGGGGGAAGCCATTTCTTTTAGTTCCGACACTCTCTGATTTTATACCATTAGATCTGTCATTATGATCTGTGAACCACAGGTATGAATTGGTTCAAACTGTAGCTACTGCAGACAGAAGGGCAGGCAATAGCTTCAAGCAGGGTTCACATATCCCCACGGGTCCTGCCTTGGACTTTAAATCAAGCTGACCAATGGAGCTATGGACTGAGCTTTGGACTGAGCTGTGTCTCCACCAGGCCATGCACTTGTAGCTGCCATTATGGATCATTGTGGCTCTTGTTTCTTGGTTACTTAATTGCTGTTAGCATATGTCTGTTGTGCAGACTGATGGGCCTTGGTATGACATTCTCACATTCGCATGCCGTATGCTTTGTTCTGATTCAATGTGTGTCCCTTAGGTTTATCCTCCCCGGCTGCTAGCCATTGTTTGAACCCATGTGCTCCTTTTCTCAGCTCTTGGCTCTAAGTCTGAACTTCTTTCCTACTCCTGATCCTTTGAACTTGAGGTTAACATTTGTTTCCCCCTGAATGTTGATCTTATTTCTTCCTGGTGGACTCTTTTTTACCTCACCTGCGGAGTAAGTACCAACCCTGGGTCAGGTTGCCTATGGAACTGTCTCCACAGCTCCATAACAACCATAGGGAGAGAAAATTCCATCAGAGACTTTTGAAGTGGGCCAGAGGTGTCAGATCTTTTCCCCGTGCTCCCTAGGGGATCCCAGCGGGCAGCAAGGGTTGACAACCACTTAGAAGTAGACAGCCACACCTCCCTGCGGCCCGCAGTCCCCCACCTCATCGCAGCCCCAGTTATGCTTCTTCTGCTTCTTCCGCTTCTTCCGTCACTCCTCTGGGCCATGGAGGGACTCTTAACGACTGCCCCAAGCCAGTCGTTGTCACTCCTCCCTCCAGGAGGAGAACCTGAAATGTGCCACCAGTCACGAGGATGCAGGCTGAGGGAGAGGCAGCTGACCAAAGAGAATAGAACGCTCATAGGGGAGACTCCCAGGCAGAGAGCTGGCAGGCCACGCGGAGCAGGAGCAGACCGAGGAGCCGTTTGCCATAATGAGTAACCTGCGGTGGGTGCTTTGCAGAGCAATACAGTTGATAAATACTCGGTACTTAAAGTGAACTTTAAACAAATGCAGGAGCAGAGATCGAGTGCTTTGTGCAAGGAGCAGCACATTAAGGGCTTGTTACAAAGAAACCGTGTCCCTGCCGCATAGGCCGAAGTGGAATAATAGCCAAGCTGGGGACTCTGAGACGACTCAGTGGGTAAGAACATGTACTGCTCTTACAGAGGGCCCAGAGTTCAGTTCCCAGCATCTTTGTGAGGCAGCACACAACTACCTGCAACTCTCGCATCAGGGGATCTTCTCTGGCCTCCACAGGCGCTTGCACCCAATGTGCACATATATGTGCACACATACATAATTAATTAAAAATAAAATAAAATTTAAAAAGTAGTTGCAGACTCAATGGAAGTTGCCCAGAAGAACTCAGGCAGAGAAGTACCTTTCCTCATACCCTGATGACTGATGTTTCTGGAACGTATCTAGTGATACTGAATTGGTGGGTCACAGTGTTTTCAGGGTGAGATGGTGATGGGGAAGCTCAGCCAATCACTTTGTCTGTGGGGTATGTCCACCCCCTCCCCTCCCCCGCCACAAATAGTCTATAAAACATCCGTGTGCGTTTGTTTTTTCTCTTTGTTTGCGCTCCTCGCTGGAACCTTGGCTTTTGTAAGTTCCCTTTTCTTTCCTTTATTAAAGCTGAATATTATATATTAAAGCTAGTCTGCTTAATCATAACTGCCGATCGACCACGCCCCTTCAAGATGGAATTGGAGGTTCCTATTGTGAGCGCACTGTGGGTTATTTGTAATTTGTGGGCCCCACCCAATTTAAATTGTCTGTATAGTAAGTTCTTTATCCTTTTAATTCCAGAGGACATTCATCATTTTTAATTAATTCTTTTGCTGTTGCTATGCATCCCAGAGCTAAGGAATCCTATTATGCTCTTTTATAGAAACATACATGGGCAAGAGAGTTTGGGTGCCCAGCTTGGTGACTGGGAAGGGAAGGAACTCCTGCCATGGAACTGGTACCTCAGTAGCATTCAAATTTCTCTCTAGGATGCTACACACAGTGCTAACACCATCAGGCCAGAGCATACGCATCAACTGTGAGGCCCAAGAAATTGAAAAGCCATGGGAATCGTGCATCTGGGAGGTTCTGTAATGAGACAGGAGCCGGAAAGATGTGGAGAGCATTCCAGCTGTCAAACTGGAAAGGTTGGGGGATCAAGTGGAGCGGTTCAAAGCAGTCATCCCTGCTTTTCATTAAGATGAAAACCCGGATACACTCGTCCCTCACAGAGTCAACTGATCTCCACAAGACAGCCCAAGCTCGTCGGCTCATCACTTCCTATGGTGGCGTGCCAGCGAGAATAAGATCCGGCTCCCTTCATCTGCTGTGTCTGAATGTTGATGGTAGTTTCTGATGGGAAGAAATCAACTGTGTTTTTTCTCTGTGATTTCAACGGACCTGCTTGAGAAAGAACCATCAGAGCAGAAAGTAAACCCTGGCAGCGGGAGAATACACTGCCTTCTCTCCTTCCTCTTTTTTCTTTACTGGCCAGGAGGCACCTGATTCTTAGAAGTCCCACCCCCTCGTGCTTCTCTTTTGGAAGAGCTTGTTTGGAAACTCAGCAGAGGAAGGAGTTCAACTACATTGCCACTGAAACCAGATTAAAAGCCAGTGATTACCTGGGAGCTGGGTGGATGCTGAGCCCACCCTGGCAATATGCTCCCGATAGCAGCAGGCAGACACATGTAAGGTTTCCTTGAATCTCCTCAGATGAGGGCAGATTAAAAGTACACAGAGGGATAAAAAGCCCAAACCTTAAACAGCTAGAAAAAAGCAGGGTGGGCCTTTGCCAGGTCCCATCTCTTGGAACTTTGTGGCCAAATTCCATTTCACACCAGATTTAACAGATAATTTTTCTGAAGGTCAAAACTCTGCCCAGTGCCTTTGAACATCTTCCTCTAAAGCTGTGTTAATGAGCTTGGCTACTTCAGGACCACGGTCCCTCACTGCGGCTCCTGCAGGCTTGAGTCTACCCAGGACCTGGTCAGGAATTCTCTCATTCGGAGTTCCAGTTTTATTGCGGACTTCTCTATTCCTTTATCTGAGAAGAAAGAAATATTTAGACATGTAATTGGCATATAATGAGATAACTATAACAAGTTAATTAGTTCTCAATTAAGTTGCATTTGCCATACTTCCTGGATGTGTTCTCAGCAATTAGGGACATCTAATGAACTTGGAGGAACTGCTCGGCTTCTCACAGTCAGCAGGAAGACGAGAGCATCTCTCTTTGAGTCGGAGGCAAGCAGAGCTTTTCCTTCTTGAAGCCAGCATCAGGGGATGCAACCAGCCTGTCTCAAGATCAGCTAAACAGTAGAGCCAGCCAAGTCAGTGAGACAGTAGGCTGGAGCAAGAAAACATGTCAACAGAGTGACGGATTAGTGCTAGTGTACTGTAAGGATCTTTGCCTGTGGGAGCCCAGAGTTATGGGTTCAAGTCCTTGCTATTGCTTTTGAGTTATGTGATCGTCATAGTTTGTTTTCTATTCTAAAAATTCTTGAGAATGAGTAATCTCCAAAGAAGAGGATTTTTTAGTCCTCAGAAAAACAGAAATGAAATCTGCATTGAGAGTCCATCTCTCCCCTGTCAGGATGGCTAGGATGAAGAGAATGAATGATAGTAGTTGCTAGAAAAGATATGGGGCAAAAGTTAGTCACTGGGGTAGGGAATGTAAGCTGGTGAGCCACTATGGAAATAAACAATCAAACTGGAACAGCACGATCCAGCTATGTAGCTCCTGGGTATATAACCCAAAGGAAGTTAGGTTAATACACCCCAGAATTATTCACACATCCACAGTTATTGGAGTTTCCAGTAGTCAAGATACGAAACTAAGATAGATGTCCAGTTAACGGAAGAATGGATAAAAATGTGGTATATACACAAAATGGAGTTTTATTCAGCTGTGAAGGGCAAAATTAGTTTATATGATCTGGAATAAAACTGGAAATCATCATGCTAATCTAAATAATCTAGGCTTAATAAGACAGATCTCATGTTTGTCTCTTAGATGCAGAATCTAGATTTAAACAAACACACATATACACACATTTACACACACTTATACACACATACATACACATATACATACCTCACACACAAATACACACATATACACACAGATATACACATACATCATAAACACACAGACACACACACAAACCACACGTACATACATACATATATACACACACAAATACACATAAACCATACACACACACACAAACACACACATACACATACAAACACACATCATACACATACAAACATACACACACACACCATGAAATGAGCTTGGAAGTATTACTATTTGGCGAGAGAAAGGAGACCAGTGAGAGACGGCAGGAGGAATGATGGGGAAAGAAAGGAAAAGATGAGCAAATAAGAACAAGGTCCATGATGTCCATGCACGAAAGCACCATAGCGAATCTCATCATCTGTGCACTAAAAGTCCTCTTAATAATACACTAAACTAGGACGGTGTCTCTTGGCAGTGTTCCTCTCAACAACAACAACAAACAAATAAAAAGATTGTGCCCCCAGTACCTGTTGAGAGTCTTCTTACCACACCATGCTACAGTGGAAGGCATCACATGATGAGAAAGTACAAGCAACACTGGAGCTAACGTTTTTATGATGAAGCCACTCTTGAAGAAACCAAATACCCCACCCATTAGCCTCCAAATGAATGAATCTGCTCACCTCCCAAAAGGTCTCTTCTGAAATGCCATTAATATATACATGTGGGGATGAAGTTGCCAATGCATGGATTGTGGAGGACACTTTCAAACCCTAGCAATGACTTGGGAAAAGCCCCTCAAATCCTCCAGCCTCCATGTTTATGCTAGATATAACAGTGCAGAACTCACACAGTTGCTGCGGAGACTGACCAGAGCATGAAAGTTTAAACCCTCTGTTTTCCACACACAGGAAACTTTGTCATTCACCTCTAGACGTTTCTCTGTGACTTCTGTCATTCGGAGGGTTTGACAAAGACTTTACTTGGATAAGTCCCAGAGGAAGGGGTCATTTGTCATAGTTGGAAACCGCTCCCCCTGCCCCCCTCCCCGGGCAAATTTCAATGCAGTGCCAAGAGGTGAAGTCTTCAGGAAAAAGCATCATCAGTACACAATGAGGTGCCCAGGTAGCCAAGAAATGTACACGGAGAAGGTCCATCAGTCATTTCCCCATTAGGATCACGCCATGCAATGAGATTGAGATAGGAAAAGCACTGAGTTTATCTATGGAGCATCTTGTAAGAGTAGTAAAGTGATCCTCTCTGGGGAGGACACAGGTATGGTAGGGTAAGGAAACAGGCGTAGTAGGGTAAGGAAGGGGTTAAGCCTCCATAGCAGCGTACCCTACTGAGGGTGGCTCTCCCTAGATATTCCTTTCTGTCCTCCCAGGGCTCCCCTCGTCTTTCGCACCAGCTATGATTAAAAAGCCACATCGAGAAATCCGTCAGAAGGAGGGGAAAAAAATTTACAAACTAATTTGCATTTTAATGAATTTTTAATTGAACCCAAATCTGTTGTTTCTGTTTAAAGATGCAGGGCCGACTCCGTGGTCTCTGCGGCTGAGGGCCAAGTGGGAGCTCCGTGTGATAAAAACAATAATAACGCTAAGCTTAATTAGCTTTGAAGACTTGTCTGGAAGGGCTGTGTGGAGTCTGGGAATGTGTTTTCCAGCAGTGGGTTAAGAAGCAGGATTGGATGGGTGGATGCTTCCTCCCCACAGATCAAGATCTCAGCTCGGAGAAGCCACGAGCCCTTTGCGTGAGGCAGCCTACTGGGGTGCTGGCGATGGTGGTTTTTGTTTCTAGGCACAGGTACCTGCCAAATTAGTCAGGGGTAGGTGGGTCATAAAATTCTACCCTGCTTTGGTGGTGTGGTACCCCCTGCAGCTGCTCCTTTTTCTTCTTCTTCTTTCCCTATTTATTATTTTATTTCTTTCTTTTTTATTAAGAATTTTTAAATACAGTCTTTTCTCATTTTACATAGCTATCCCCATTCCTACTCCCTCCACTCCTCCCACCCAGCCCTTCCCCCCATCTAATCCCCATCCACTCCTCAGAAAGGGTAAAGCTTCCCATAGGGAGTCAACAAAATCTGACACTTCACTTCAAGGCAAGACGAAAGCCTTCCCCCTATATCTAGGCTGAGCAAGGTATCTCTCCATAAAGAATGTGCTCTTAGATGCCAGTTCAAGCACTAGGGGTAAATCCTGGTCCCATTGCCATTGGCCCCATAGACTGCCCAAGCCCCACAACATCTCCAGTATTCAGTTTGGTCCTATGCAGGTTTCCTGGCTATCAGTCCAGAATCAGCGAGCTCTCCTTAGTTCAGGTCAGCTGATCCTGTGGGTATCACCATCATGGTCTTGACCCCTTTGCTCCACCCTCTCTTGGATTGGTCTCTAGCAACTTGGCCCAGTGCTTTGTTGTAGGTCTCTGTATCTGATTCCATCAATTTCTGATCATCATGAAGGTTCTATGATGATAATTAAGGCAGTCATCAATCTGATTGCAAGGGAAGGCCACAGAGAGAAGGTGTCCTCTCCACTGTTGCTTAGAGTCTTAACTGGGGTCATACTTGCAGATTCTTGGAAACTTTCTCTAGTGCCATGTTTCTTGCTAGCCCTTTAATGGTTCCCTCAATCAAAACATCTCTTTCCTTTCTCTCCCTCTCTGAACTTCTCCATTTTTGAGCATCCTGTTCCCTCATGTTCTCTTCCCCCTCCCCTCCTCTTCTACCCTCCCTTTTACCCTCCACGCTCCCAATTTTCTCAGGAGATTTTGTCTGTTTCCCCTTCCCAAGGTAATCCATGTATGTCTCTCTTAGGGTTCTCCTTGTTACCTAACTTCTCTGGGAACGTGGACTATATGCTGACTATCTTTTGCCATAATATTCTCTTATGAGTGAGTACATATCATGTTTTTCTATCTGAGTCTGGGTGACCTCAGTCAGGATGGATTTCTTTCTAGTTCCATTCATTTGAATGCAGATTTCAAGATGCCATTCTTTTTTACCACTGAGTTGTACTCCATTGTGTAAATGTACCACATTTTCTTTATTCATTCTTTGGTTGAAAGGCACCTACATTGGTCCAGGCTCTGGGTACTATGAATAATGCTGCTATGAACATAGTTGAGTAAATGTCCTTGTGGTATGAGTGTGCATCCTTTGGGCATATACCCAAGAGTAGTATTGCTGGGTCTTGAGGTAGATTGATTCTCAATTTTCTGAGAAACTGCCATATTGATTTTCAAAGAGGTTGTAAAAGTTTTCATGCCCACCAGCAATGGAGGAGTGTTCGCCTGACTCTACATCCTCTCCAGTGATCTTAGTCATTCTGATCACTATATATTATATATATATTATTATATCTCTATATAATGGATATCAACTGATGATCACTGCATTTTGGAGAAGACCTTGAAACCTTGAGAGGCCACCATTGAGAAGAACTGTCAGTGCCTGCATCTTCATCCTACGTGGCAAGATGGTCCGGGTTGTTTTCCTCTTACATTTGGGTCAGAGATGGTAGATTTTATCACCCAGTACACAAATCCACAGCAGGGATCACAGAGAAATAATGGAGCTAACAGATGTTATGACTCGAGTAGAGCTAATAGACATCGATAGAACATGTCACCCAAACACATAAGAATATGCCTGCTTCTTAGCATCTCATTGAGCATTCTCCAAAACTGGCCACCTCCTTGGTTACAAAACAAGTCTCAACAGATACAAAAAAATTGAAATAACACCCCGTATCTTATCAGTCCACAACAGACTAAAGCTGTATTTCAACAACAACAGAAACAGCAGAAAGCCTACAAATTCATGGACACTGAACAACTCTCTACTGAATGGTGCTGGGTCACGTTGGAAATAAAGAAAGAAGTTAAAGACTTCCTAGAAAATGAACACACAACATACACAAACTTATGGAACACAATTGAAGCAGTGCTAAGAGGAGAGTTTATAGCACTAAGTGCTTTCATAAAGAATTTGGAAAAAAAAATCTCATACTAGCCACTTAACAACACACCTGAAAGCTCTAGAACAACAACAACAACAACAGAAATCAAACACACCCAAGAGGAGTAGACGGAAGGAAATAATCAAACTGAGGGTTGAAATCAATAAAATAGAAACAAAGAGAACAGTACAAAGAATAAATAAAACAAACAGTTCGTTCTTTGAGAAAATCATCATGATAGACAAATCCTTATCTAAACCAACTAAAAGGCAGAGAAAGACTTTCCAAATTAACAAAATCAGAAATGAAAGGGCGGGCATAACAGCAGACATGGAGGAAATCCAGAAAACCATCAGGTCATTTTTCAAAAACCTGTACTCCGTAAAACTGGAAAATCTAAAAGAAGTGGACAAATTTCTTGATAGATACAACATACAAAAATTAAACCAGGATCATAAAACTCTTTAAACTAACCCCTGTTAAAATCTGTTTATAATTTAAACCTATAAGGAAATAGAAGCAGTCATCAAAAGTCTAACAAACAAACAAACAAACAAACAAAAAACCAAACCAAAGCAAACAAAACCCGGTTCAGATGATTTCAGTGGAGAATTCTACCAGATTTTCAAAGAAGAACTAATATCAGTACTCCTCAAATTATTCCACACAATAGAAACAGAAGGAACATCGCCAAAGTATTTTTTATTTTTTTATTCAGCTATATATTTTCTCTGCTCTCCCCACTTCCTCTCCCCCCCTTCTGCCTCCTCTCTGGTCTCCATGCTCCCAATTTACTTAGGAGATCTTGTCTTTTTCTACTTTCCATGTAGATTAGATTCATGTACATCTCTCTCAGGGTCCTCTTTGTTGTCTAGGTTCTCTGGGATTCTGAATTGTAGACTGGTTTTTCTTTGCTTTATGTCTACAAGCCATTTATGAGTGAGTACATATGATATTTGCCTTTCTGGGTTTGGGTTACCTCACTTAATATGATGTTTTCTAGATCCATCCATTTGCCTGCAAATTTCAAAATGTCTTTATTTTTTCTGCTGTATAGTACTCCATTGTGTAAATGTACTACATTTTCTTTATCTATTCTTAGGTTGAGGGGTATTTAAGAATGGCCAAGATCAAAAACACTGATTGCAGTATAAAAGCAACACTCTTCCATTGCGGGTGGGAGTGCAAACTGGTACAGCCACTTTGGAAATCAGTATGGTGATTTCTCAGAAAATTAGAAAACAACCTACCTCAAGACCCAGCAATACCACTTTTGGGTATATATCCAAAGGATGCTCAATCATACCACAAGGACATGTGCTCAGTTATGTTCATAGCAGCATTATTTGTAATAGCCAGAACCTGAAAACAACATGAATGACAAATTCTTTTTATGAGGCTACAGATACCCTGATAGCCAAACCACACAAAGATGCAACAATAAAAGAGAATTACAGACCAATTTCTCTTATGAACATTGATGTAAAACTATTCAATAAAATACTGGCAAACTGAATCAAAGAATACCATGATCAAGTAGGCTTCATCTCAGAGATGCAATGATGGTTCAACATATGAAAATCTGTCAATGTAATTCACCATATAAAAAAACTGAAAGAAAAAAAAATCACATGATCATCTTATCTTTGACAAAATCTGACACCTCTTCATGATATAAGTCTTGGAGAGATCAGGGATACAAGGACATACCTAAAAATAATAAAGGCAATTTACAGTAAGCCTGTAGCCAACATAAAGTTAAATGAAGAGAAACTCAAAGCAAATACATAAAAACCAGGAGAAAGATAAAGGTGTTCACACCCTCTGTATCTAGTCAATATACTTTGCAGTTCTAGCTAGAGCAATAAGACAGCTAAAGAAGATCAAGGAGCTTTAAATAAAAAAGGAAGAGGTCAAAATATCACTATTTGCAGATAATATGATAGCATACACAAGTGACTCCAAAAATTCTACCAGGGAACTCCTACAGCTAACAAACACCTTCATTGACCAGCTGGATACAAGATTAGCATATACATGCTAAAATATATATGTATATATATCACATATACCAGTAATCCTCTTATATACAAATGACAAGTGGGCTGAGAAAGCTATCAAGAAAACAAGACCCTTCACAACAGCCACAATAAATTTAAAATATCTTGGGGTAACTCTAACTGAGGTAAATGATATAATAAAAACTTCAAATCTTTGAAGAAGAAAATTGAGGAAGATGTTAGAAAATGGAAAGATCTCCCATGCTCATGGATTGGTAGGATTAACCTAGTAAATATGGTCATTCTACCAAAAGCAATCTACAGATTCAATGCAGTCCCCATCAGATTTTTAACACAATTCTTTACAGACCATGAAAGAACAAGCTCAACTTCATATGGAAAAAAAAAAACCTAGGACAGTGAAACTAATCCTATACAATAAAAGAATCTCTGGAAGTATCACCATTCCCAATTTCAAGTTATATTACGGAACTGTAGTAATAAAAACTGCATGGTATTGGCATAAAAACTGGCACGTTGACTAATGGAATGGAATTGAAGACCCAGATGTAAATCTACACACCTGTGAACACTTGATTTTTGATAAGCCAAAAATATACAATGAAAAAAAGAAATCATCTTTAACAAATATAACTAGAAATTAGTATCTAGAATAATGCAAATAGATCTATATCTATCACTGAGCACAAAACTCAAATCCAAGTGGACCAAAGACATCAACATAAAGCCAGATACACTGAACCTGCTAGAAGAGAAAGAGGGGAATAGGCTTGAGCACACTGGCACAAGAGACAACTTTTGAGCAGAACACCAATAGGGTAGGCACTAAGATTAATCATTAATAAATGGGACCTCATGAAACTGAAAAGCTTCTGTAAAGCAAAGGCTATCAGCAATGGGACAAAAAGGCAGGTCACAGAAAGGGAAAAGATTTTCACCAACTCCACATGTGACAGAGGACTAATATCTGAAATACATAAAGAGCTCAAGAAACTGGGCATCAACAAACTAAATAATCCAATTAAAAAATAGGGCACAGATCTATCTATACCTAGAATTCTCAATGGAGGAATCACAAATGGCTGAAAAACAAAGAAATGTTTACCATCCTTAGCCACCATGGAAACACAAATCAAAACAAGGTTGAGATTCCATCTTACATCTGTCAGAGTGGCTAAGATCAAAAACACAAGTCATGGTTCGTGCTGGTGAGGCTGTGGAGCAACCTCCACTGTTGCTGGGGGTGCAAACTTGTACATCTCGTTTGGAAATCAATATAGTAGTTTCACAGAACATTGGGAGTCCATCTACCTCCAGACTCAGCTATATCATTCCTGAGCGTATACACAAAGGACACCCCATGTAACCCCCGCTTGGCGGGTCAGCTATTCAGGGTCCTCTGAAGGGGCGCTAACCTGCAAGACATGAGCTGGAGAGAAGAAGGAAACCAAGCAAGATTCTATTGTCAAGGTCTCCGTTTATTGGGGTGAATGTTACAGCTTATATACCCTTGAATGGGGTGGAGGTAGGTAGGCAGGAACTCTACCGGGGTAACTGAAGGTCATTAGCCAGCACCTGGAGTAAGCCGAAGCATGTGATCCATTAACATTGGAGTAAGGGGCGGGTTCTGTTAACAGATGTGATCCATTAGCATTGGAGTAAGGGGTGGGTTCCCTTAACAGAATGTTCTCAAGATAGTTGGGATGAGGGGTGGGTTCTCCGTAAATATCCTTAGGGCAATGACCTCTGCTATCCCTGTAAGGATGATGGTCCCTGACAAATCTATCCTTAGGAAAATGGTCCCTGATAACCCCACCCTATCACAACACTTGCTCACCTATGTTCATAACCTCTTTAGTCATAATAGCCAGAAACTGAAAACAACCTAGATGTTCCTCACCCGAAGAATGGATAAAGAAAATGTGGTATATTTACACAATGGTGCATTACTCAACTGTAAAAAGCAAGGACATCATGAAATTTATAGGCAACTGGAGGGCACTAGAAAAAAATCATCCTGAGTGAGGTAAGCCAGACCCAGAAAGACAAACATGGTATAATTCCTAGGTCGTTATTAGCTGTAAAGTAGAATATAATTACACTGTGCTCCATAGACCCGGAGAGGCTAAGTAACCAGGAAGGCTTAAGAGGGACACAAGGATCCCCCTGGGAATGGGAACTAGAACAAATTTTAAGAATGGTCTTGGGAACAGGAGAAATCAAGGGGGGGATGTAGAAAATACTGGGAGAAATGACTGGAATTGGGGGTGCTTGATGGCCAAGGTGGAACCCCCCCAGTGCAATGGAAACTCTATGGAATCTATAAGAGTAACTCTAGCAAAGATTCCTAGCAATGGGGACACCAAGCCTGAACATCTTTTGTAACCTAGCAAGACCTCAAATGGAGGGACTTGGATACTAACTCAGTTACAAAACTTTTGACCTACAGTTAGTCCTGCTCGCAAAGTATTCTGGGACTGGAACCTAGCATAATCTTTATTAAAGAGACCAGAGAGACTTCATCCAGTAACTAATGAGAACAGATGTAGAGTCCCACAGCCAAACATTAGACAGAACTCTGGGAGTCCTGAGGAGAAAGGGGAGGAAGAATAGGAGAGTCAGAGGCATTAGGTACACCATAGGAAAACGACCCACAGAATCAATTCACCAGGACTCTTAGGAGCTTGCAGACATCAGGGGGCCTGTAGAGATCGGACCTAGGTCCTCTGGATATATGTATATGTCTGAGCAGCTTGGTGTTATTGCAGGATTCCTAACAGTGGGAGTGGAGGCAGTGGTTGACTCTTTTCCCTACTTTTGGAACACGTTTCTTTCTACTGGGCTGCCTCGTCCAGCCTTATGTCATGATATGTGCTTGGTCATATTGTAGTTTGTTTCACTATGTTTGGTTGATGTGCCTGGAAGGCCTGCTCCTCTCTGAGGGAAGATGGAGTGTGTGGATCTGGTGGAGAAAGTGGGTAAAAAGAGGAGAGGATGGGGGCGGGGATGGAGGGGAAATTGTGATCTAGATGTAATATATGAAAGGAGAAAGAGGGAGAGAGAAAGAGAGGGAGGGAAGAAGCGAGGGAGGGAGGGGGAGGGAAGGGACTTATCTCAAGTATGAACATTTTTCATGGTTTTTTTAGATTCTGGTATTATAAACCAGGGAAAAAATTAATTTTTTCTTCACCCCATAGTCTGTTCTTCACTTTCTTTCATATTCCTGCTTGAGATAACAAAAGCACATAGGTTCTTGTGTTTCATGAGGCTCCTGGTATGTCTTCAACCATATGTTGATTATGGCTTACCCACAGTGACTCACTCCTAATTCATGGAGGAAATCATATGCATAGAACTGAGAACCACCTGTCAAATGCAAGGATTTTAGAAGACCAACAAAACTTAGGGTGCATATAAATGTATGTGTTCTTTTTTTCAGTCAAAGAAATCACTTGGACACTTCAAAATCAAAACTCATCAGCATGACCCAAGATATAACTGGATAGCATACAAAAATAGGAGGCAAATTACATAAACCTTAAATTATGCTTAGTAATTAATGTTTCATTATTCCTTCTTACTTTGTAAAATATCTAGATATCTAAAAATACATTAATTAACTTGGTATTTGTTCAAGGTTTCAATCCACCTAACGATGTTGGAAATTGTATCTAACCTAGTTCAATGTGAAGCATAATTACTGTTGATAAAGTTCGTCAGACTAATGATTCAATTTGGTTGAATACAAATTTATGATTCTCATCACGTTAAACATCATTTATGAGTAGCATTAGCTTACTTGATTAGTAAACCTGTATAAATTTAGTAGACATTTTTTCTTGAGCAAACAAGCCCAAGGAAAATAATGCACACCACTGTATTATATTTAACATTTAAAAAAATCAGAAAAATGTAGCTGCTTGTTCCTTAGATCAATGTGATTGGTCAAATTTTACTTAAACTATGAAAAACTGGATCCTTTTCAGTGATAACCAAATGACTAACATGTAAGACAGCTTGCCATTCCTACAGCAAATACCTGCAGTGCTCTACTTACCTGAAGCAAACAGTCATTTGGCTCATAGGGTCTCAGAGGTTCTAGTACAAAGTTCGCTGGCCCTGTTGCTTAGGCTCTGTAGTGAAGGGATATATCATGGCAGGAACATGTGCTAGAGGAAATGGAAGAGAATACAGGGTCTCCAAAGGCATGCCTCTAACTATCTAAAGGCCTCCCACACAGCCCCACCCACTACAGGTTCCGAGGCCTCCTAACACCACCATGCTGGAGACCATCCCTTTAACATATGGACCTTGCAGTGGGGGCATGCAATGACCAAATAATAGCAGTTGAGCTATAAAATCAAATCTGTAATCTTTAGTGCTAGCATGGGGAAGCAATTTACTAATTACACATCAATCAAAGACCACCCAAATGTACCAGGTCAGTAGAACGGAAACGGCTTCTCATTTTGCCTTTCTTACTGACTAGCCCCTCTGTTCATAGCTTTCCTATTGCTGTGCTCTGGGTCACACAGGCAGCTCCAGGCTGAGCAGATGGTTCAGAATGGCCCTTCACTGATGGACAGCAACGTGGCGAGTTGGATGCTGTTAGTATGACATGCCAACACCAAAATGAGAGCTAATTGCCACATGCCTGAGACTTGAGGCAATTGGGAGGGTAGCAGGGTTTGCCACAGATGCAGGTTTGGATGAGATCTTAGTTATCTGCCCAACCACTGTTCTCACTCACTAGAGGACAAACTCAATCTCTATGAGGACAAGGGTCTTGCTCAGGATTCTACAAGAAGTTATTGGCAGAGCCAAGACCAGGAATGGAGGCCTTCCGCCTTCCAGCTTCTACAGTGGGTGATGTTTACAGTAAGCTGTGCCTTACGCCCGTTCGATATCTGATGTTGAGTTGTGAAAGCTTGCCTAACTTCTCAGCGTGCTAGTGAGCTGTCTTCACACTTTTTTTTTTTTTTTTTTTGGTTTTTCGAGACAGGGTTTCTCTGTGGCTTTGGTGCCTGTCCTGGAACTAGCTCTTGTAGACCAGGCTGGTCTCGAACTCACAGAGATCCGCCTGCCTCTGCCTCCCGAGTGCTGGGATTAAAGGCGTGCGCCACCACCGCCCGGCCTGTCTTCACACTTTTGTCACAACCATGGCTTTGACTCTGTCTCTGTAGAAGGTTTTAAGGAAAGCAGGTTCCACGTATTGAGAAGCTGCCTCATTTTTACATCAAGGCACGGTAAAGTAGACACTCTAAAAACAGATGTGCTCATAGATGTTGACAGAGCATCGTGCTTGGCCAGTCAGTTTGATATCCCTTTCATCATGTCTATGCTGACTTGTGCATATAACTGTGACCGAAGTCAAGGATGTCCAGAGAGAGAACCCGTCAGCTCTACTGCTGGATATTTCATAGGCTGGCCCTCTAAATCCTCACAACAATTTGAACCATCCCCTAATTCTGAGGTGTAGATGAGGGCACAGATAATTATCCAATGCCACAGAGCCAACCTTTCAGGAAAGAGTTGAAACCTGTGTTTCAAACCTGTGTTTGGCTGCAAAGTCCGGAGCTCATTGCCAGACATCAAAAAGCTTCATTAAGCCCACCTACCAGGGACAAATCTGTGGAGGTAGAAGTCACACTGTGAAGGGGATTAAGACCCCAGGAGGTACCGAGACTGGTTGTGGAGGGACTGAAAAGGGCAGGGAGTGGTTCTCATGACAGGGAGAAGGGAAGAGGGACTGGGAAAGATGCCTGTGGTGACTGCCCTTTGCCAGTGAGCCTGTGATTCAAATGATGAGGAGTTTGGATATAGGGAGGTGGGGAAGAGAGGGTATGGCAGGTGGTCAGTGCTTAGAAATTTGGATGCATATGGCAGAATTTGGAGGAAGACAAGCAGATTGGTTATGGTGAGTCACAGTGAGTTATCAAAGGGACTTTAAAAGATAATCATAGTAATAGAAATTCATCGAGCCCTTTTCTGTGGGCTGCATTCTCTACTGTGGGCTGTGCACTTGTTATCTCATGCAGTCCCTTCAACCACAACCCTTCAGACAGATGTCATTACCACTTGTAGCTAGGGAACTTGTAGTACAGAAAAGAATAGAAATGAAGCCAAGGCTTGATGCTACTATATTCTAGTGCTGGGATTTGAACCTGGATCTTGAGCCTTATCTCTTAACCACTATATGTTTCATTTCATTTGTATTTTATTAAATAAAGTTTGCCTGAAGATTAGAGAGTAAAACAACCCCACTGACCAGTCTTACAGACCAGGCAATAGTAACATACACCTTTAATCCCAGAAACCACACTAGTTGCCATAGAAACCGTGTAGACATGCCTTAAATCCCAGTGGTGCACGCCTTTAATCCCAGCCTGGACAGCTCTCAGTCTGAGATTCCTGGAGACAGGATCACCATTTCAGACTGAGGTCGAGGTAAGAGTCGGTGGCTGACTGCTTTGCTTTTTCTGGTCTTTAGGTTGAACCCCAATTTCTCTCCCTGAGATTTTTTTTTTATTAATCATACATCAATTATAGCTACTATTGGAGAACAATGTTATGGTAGTATTTTAGAAGGTTTTGAAGAATACAAACTTTATGTTCTCCAAAGGGGAGACAGACAGACAGACAGACAGAGACAGAGAGACAGACAGAGAGAGACAAGAGATTTGCATACATTCCCTAATGAACATTCTGGGCCCCACTCATCCAGATTGCCAGGGTGTCTTCAATCTTCATTCAATTAAAGAAAGTAATTGTCTTGAACCGTCTCTTAGGACAAAGCGAAGTGCTGGGGTTTGTGGTGGTCTAGGAAGAGGAATGGCCTCGAGAGACCCATAGCAAGGCAGCTCCTGGAAAGAGTGATGCATTGGTATCGAGGGAAGCAAAACATGCTTGTGAAATCCTGAGGTGAGAGAATGGGGTGGATTAAGGCCTCGGTGTGTTGGTCTGGGGAAGGACAGTGGAGGAAGAAAAAGTGGCAAGACAACATAGGAACTAGAATGATGGCTTGGATCCTTTCTGGTCTGCTGAGGAGTGAGGAAGTAGGAGAAGCGGTGGAAATAAGGGGAGTGGGTATGTGATGAGGCCCGAGTTTGATCCTGAGGAGCCTAAACAGCAGCAACTACAAAAGCCCCCACGCACCAGGAGGTGGGGTATGGGGGAGTCTTGACAGTGAGGCCTTCAGCTTCTAGTCACAAGAGCGCTATGACTTGGTCAGGCTATTTCCTGCCTCTTCCTCAAGTCCCTCTCTTGTATAAAATGGAGACAGCATTGCCTAATTCATAGACCTCTTGACAGGAAAAAAAAAATGAGATAATGTGGGTAAATTTAGCAGTAAACCTGAAACAGTCAAATTACACCAGTTCCCAAGAGCTGTTTCTCCTAACTCCATGCCAGTAGCTCCACGATCATTTGAAACCAGCCACAGTTGCGATGTGTACCCCATGGAAGGAAAATGCCACAAACCAGGGTATTTTTTTTTGTCAGAGATTTCACAATGAAACATGTGCCAGACGATGCTGCACAGAAAGCCTGGTTGGTTAGGAAAGGTTATTTTATATGCGTTTAGGGTAGGAGATGTGGAGTCTGTGCCAGTTAGTTGTGTTTTGTCAACTGATCACAAACCAGAGTCACCGGGAAAGAGGAACCTTCCATTGGGGAAATGCCTCCCTCAGACTGTGGGAAGGTCCAGCCCACTGCACAGGTAGTTGTGGGTTGTATAAGGAAGCGGGGCTGCAGAGATGGCTCAGTGGTTAAAATACTGACTGTTCCTACCAGAGGACCCTGGTTCAATTCCCAGCACCTACATTGCGGCTCACAGCTGTCTGTAACTCCAGTTCCAGGAGACCCAACACCCTCACCCAGATATACATGGAAGCAAAACACCAATAAAAAAAAATTAGAAAAGAAAGAAAGCAGGATGAACAGTTAATTCATGGAGAGCAAGCCAATGGGCAGCGTTCCTCTACCGTCTTTGCTTCAGTCCTGCTTTGAGTTCCTGCCCTGACTTCTCTCAGTGATGGACTTTGATGCATAATTGTACACTGAAATAAACCACTTCTCTGCCTTGTGGTCATGGTGATTTTCACAGTAGCTGAAAGCAAGCAAGGAGAAGCTCTCCAGGAGGTCAGATGAGAACGTTTCTTATGGGAAGTCTGCTCTTCCAGGTCTTCCAAAAGGAGCTAAGGAAGGGCATTTGTAGATGGATTTACCCATTGTTCTATGACAAGGCACCCAGGGCTCTGGACCACACTCACTAATCAGAGAACCCACAGGGCTCTCTGAAAACCACTGATGTGACATCATACAAGCACAATGAACTCTGAGAAAATCTAGTAATCAAATTTATGGATGTTTTCTAGTAAATTAAAAATGCTAGACATGGGGGAATTGTTATTCAGTCACTCCCAGAACACCTGGGCACTCCCACTGGATGGCCCAGCCTCACTTTGGGTTTCTACAGTCATGATGTGTGTGGGGGACCAGGAGGTTCAGGCCTCTACAGCCAATTTCCATTTTCTCCTCCCTGGCCTCCAGTATAACAGAACTCTCAACTTGAAATTCAGTACAATGGGAATAGCGTGGTTCCAGAAGGGGGACAAGAGAAATATTTGTGGACATTTAGGCATTCTGTATATATCAACTTATTTATTTATTTATTTATTTATTTATATTTATGTATTTTTTTGAGACAGCGTTTCTCCTGTGCAGCTTTTGGAACCTGCCTTGGAACTTGCTCTCTAGACCAGAATGGCCTCAAACTCAGAGAGTTCTGCCTGCCTCTGCCTCTGCCTCCCAAGTGCTGGGATTAAAGGTGTGTGCACCACCACTTCACTGAGAGTTCTGAGTTACATACTTTTATCTCTATTTCCTGGTGAAGAAATGGAGGCCCAATAAATTAAGTAACTTGCTAGTTTCCCTAGGGAGTATGAGGTCAGGGCTTGATTCTGGATGAAAGAGATTCAAGGAGTTTTTCTTATCGTATACTGTTTCCTTGGCTCCCCCCCAAAAAACAAATATTCACTTCCCATTCAAGGAGCACCATTTTTCTCATGCCTAGGAGGAGGTTTGTTTATTGATTAAAACAGTGGACAGCAAGAACAAAATGCTAAACCCTGCAGCACACACCTAATCCCAGCGCTCAGGAGGTCGGGACAGAGGAATCTCAAGTTCACAGTCACACTGGGCTACAGAGTGCATGTGAAACCCTCCTGAACCATATAGTGGCATCCTGTCCCAACAATAAATGAATAAAAGAAAGTAGACAAAAAGATGTGGGCTGGGCGTGGGTGGAAACTTGATGCGACTCTTTTTTTCCATCTGCTAGGTCTGAAAGTGTTGTTTCAAAAATTCTGGTTGAAACTTAAACCCAAAATAACAGAATTAAGATGTGAGACTTGAGAGGATGATTAATCCATGAGGACCCCACCCTCACGAGTGCCATTAATGCCTTAGACACGATGGAAGCGGGCAAGTCCACGGTTTCATCTGTTGTGAGAACACAACCTGTGTCCCCTCTTGAGGACACAATGACCGAGTGCTCTCTTGAAGTAGAGGATATCCCTTAGTTGACTCTGACCATGCGGGTAAACCTCACCTTTCCATTGTGTATAGATTATCCAGCCGGGGCGTTTTGTTGTAGAAGTGCAGACAGATTAACATACCATTGCAGATAGGTCTGAGGCTTAAGTAGCACCCTCATAGTGAGTGGTTTGCAGACTACAAAGAACCCTAACCAGGGCTAGACTGCAGAGACCCAGGGTAAGGATGCTGGCAGACTCAAGGCAGAAGTCCCTCCAGGGACAGCACACCAACCCACAGCCTCTGCATGGACGCCAGCTGTAAACATGTGTGGTTCAGAAACATTGACTCCCACCCAGCCAGAAAACCAGAGGGGTCGGAGCCAACATTCATTACCCCTGTGGTTCACAGCTCTTGTCCATGCCAAGGTTAAGCTAGCGCAACCTGGGAGGTCATTGATGGGAGAGTGTGTCTCTGTACCACCGAGTACTCCACCACCAGGGGAACACTTAACACACTGGGAGGCCTTTGGCTCACTGGTCTCATCCCTCGAACTCACTTCTTGTTTTTCTTGGCAACTGTGCTGGCGTGTTTTGTTTCTTTCTTTACATCTCATTACGCTTTCTTTCCATGATCACAGACCGAGCAGGCTTCTCTGGCTTGTGGGTGGGCCTCACTCAAAGCGGGCCTAATTTGGAATGTGTCTTTGGACCATGGCTTTTGTGAGTTCCTTACAAAGCAGTCGTCAAAACAAACCAAAGCAGCAAGTAGTGGGCACATCTGGACGAGCAGTCTACTACTCCTCCCCCAGGGAATGGGCACACGTGGTGGAGGAGGCAAGCAAGGGCTTTAGAACCAGGAAGGGCAGATGGGATACCTAACCTTGTGTCTTGGTGCCTGTGTGACCTTGGACAGGCTACTGACCCTCCCTACAGCTATTTCCCAACACACACACACACACACACACACACACACACACACACACACACACACACACAAAGGGAATGTTATCATCTTTCTGCACTGAGCATGAAAAGTCAAAGGGGGCATAGCGTTCAGCAAATGTTAGCATTTAACATCTGCCCACGGGGAGGGCTTGGTGGGGAGTATGATTGGCTTCTGCCATTGGCACACATCTCTTTCAATTTCTCTTCGCTTTTGCCAATGAGTTAGTACCTAATCATGTCCGGCGGTTCTAACAGCCAGGCAATTGCCTTGGCTTGCTTATCCAGATGTTCCAGCACCAGCCACAGCTGATTCATGTCTCCACGCTGGGGATTTAAATGAAAATTGCCCTAGTCTTCCTTTCTAAAGAATATGTGTTAATTCTCTCAGCTCTGGGAATTGCTGGGCTTCAGACTCTCCCTCCAGGGAGAGACTTTCAGCAACGTGGCTTAGATGATAGCTCGGCTAATGTTTAGTGAACACCTGCTATGTGCTAGGCTTTATGCTCTATGCATTCACATGGTGCCTCATTCACACCATAGAAGATGTAGAAAACATTCTAGGAAAACCATACTCTTACACACACACGTGTGCACACACATCTGAATGTGTGTGTGTGTATATTATGTATATATATTTGGGAATATATATGGATAAAACTTCCCTGTCTTTCTTCTAGGCACTGTGTTTAAGATACTTATCAGAGACTATAACTTGGATAGCAGCCGATCAAGATTAGGCATCAAAGGATGGCACTATTTGGGGGATTAGAGACAGAGGGTGTTTGTCAACCAGATGAAAATATTTCAACAATTCAGTTATTTAATATTTTGACAGTTGCCCTGGCTGATCTAGATAACCTAGGTGAACATCAGCCCGGCTTTCTTCCTAAATGCCTTGTACAGTCCAGGGATGGTAATTTTCTTTTATATAAGGCAGTTGCTTTGGAGGGGAAACATGGCATGTAAGGTGTTAGGGAGAGCAAACGCCAGGTCCATGGCTTCTGGGATTTGAAGGCACACACAGGCTAGATGGGCCCATCAACCTAGTGCAATAGAGGAGCCAGCAGTTGTGATTTTGAGTCACATGGACCAATACTTGAGGCTTCCCTCTGTTTCTTATAACTGTGATGCTGGGCATGTGGCTGGGCTTGCTGGGCCTCGATTTCCTTACTTGTATCATGGTTAGCAGTTCCACCTCACCGGCTTTTACTGTATTTCATAACGAGGCACACAAGTCTCTAACATTGTTACCAGCCATTAGTACAACTGGAATATTATTTTAAAATAGCATTTCAAGTTTTCCTCATTCATGTTGCTTTCTCTCTCATCCAGTTTTCTTCCTTTGATTTTTCTGCCTTCAGTCCCATCTGTGGGGCTCAGGGTGGGGTGGGGGACCAGTGTACTAAGGAAGAAAGAAGATGTGGCAGAAGGCAGCTACTGCCAGAAAGGAAAAGGAAGAGGAGTGAGCGTTCCTCCTCTGTGGGGAAGAAAGAGTCAGGGAACACACAGGATGACGGGGGTTGGAAACACATGTTCTTGATGTGTCTCTGTCTCCCTCCTCCAAATTCTTTGGAAGGCTGAGGACAATTTACAGAAACATCTATACCATTTGGGGGGCATTTCCAGAACAATGTGGCTTGCTTCTCGTGTCTCATAATGTAGCTTGTGAGAATTCATCTTGGCACTGGCTTAGAATGGAGTAGTCTGGAAGACAGAGGGAGCGGAGCTAAGAACACTGGGCACTAAGATAGCATCCAAATCCTCTACTGCCCCAGAAATTCCTGCATGCCCCCGTGGTTGATTTCAAAAGCTGAGAAATCTTGCATTTCCAAGAAGGCAGCTATGAAGAGTATCCACTATAGGGAACTCCTAGTGGAAGCCATGAAAAAGGCTCCAATTTTTACCTTGGGTCTTACAAGGTAGCCAAGATAGATGGTAGCCCGCCCTTCCACACCTAAACCCTGGCAGGGAGGCAAGGGGAGGGAATCCTCAGCATGAGGCTGTGAGGACAGTGAGTGAGCCTATGGCTTTGCTCCCCTCTTCTCCCACATACCAGCTTGGGAAGGAAAAGAGAGAAGAGGGACTTGTCAAAGGAGAAAGTAAAAAACAGAGCCAGACATGGAACATTTTGGTGAACACAGAGACTGCTATCTTTAATCAATAATGATGCAATTTCCTCCTCCGCTGCTTCTTTAAAGGACAGCAATGTCCTCTCAAATGAGGGTTCTGATGATGCTAGAGGTACGGACACGGCAGACTGTAAGTCTGGTTTGCTCACACTGCCTGTCAGTGGTAGCAGACAACAAAGCAAGCGTGACTCCTTAGGCCTGTAATCTCAGGTCTGGCAGTGGGTGTGCAGGAGGCTGGAGAACACAGCGTGCGCACAGCACAGAGAACTCTTGGCATTTTCCACACACGGAGACTCATCATGCCTTGCTGAGGACAGTCCTGGGGGCTGGAGGGCCACTCCTATCTCCCCTCAGTCTCTTTAACTGGACCTGTTGGGATTAGTGGCTTTAACTGATGCTCTTTTCCCTCACTCTGACCACACACTGCCTTTGACTGTCTCCGGTCAAGCCCTAATAGGATCCACATCTGTTCATGCCCCACCAGGGTTCCCCCAAAGGAAAAAGAATACCTCTTTGAAGCCACGGTATTTCATGTTCTCTGAAACCCTTGCTTCCTTCCCCAGGTGCCACCAATTTCTTTTATCCTCACACGTACAGCCCATCCCCTGAGCTATCCATGTCCCCCCTTCATCAACAACCCCCCATCCTCCTTGCCTTCCTTTCCACCTTAGACCAGAGGGCCTCTCCACAGCATCAGGGCTCTCTTGCCAGCATTCTCAACACCCAGTAGAACTCCAGTGCTGGATGCTGTCTTCCACCCTGCTCTGGTGAAAGGGAGGGGTACCATGATGCACACATGGACTGATAGCAATGTTCATCTCCATGCAGGGCTGAATTATGCCCTGCGCTGCTATTTTCTCTGGGAGGGTCCCTGTCTTGCTTTGTCCACAGGGACTTGAACCGACTGGGCCAATACGAATCCAGTCTCAGCAGGAGACAAGACCCTTGGCCGCCAGAGAAAAGCAATCAAAACAAACATCTTGGGGACTGCACAGTCCTACAGACTTGTACCAGGGTCTGGCAACTTCTCCTTCCCCTCAGCAGTCATGACTGCCAGTCCACGTCCTCTGCCCTGGGCTCCATGCCTAGGACTGCCAACTCATCCCCTCCTTCCCCTCCTTCCCCTCCTTCCCCTCCTTCCCCTCCTTCCCCTCCTTCCCCTCCTTCCCAGTCCAGTGACTCGCTACACCTCCGTTTCCTCACTCATTTGTAGTGATAGTTCACTTGTATTTTAATGAAGAAAGCTTGCCTGAAGCTCAGAGAGTAAAACAGCCGCACTGGTCAGCCTTACCAACCAGGCAGTGGTCACACACACCTTTAATCCCATAGCCACGCTAGTTTGTCATAGAAACCGGGTGGTAGTGGTGCACGCTCCTAATCCCAGCACTACAGAGAATTATAAAAGGGGAGGATGGGGCTGGAGAGATGGCTCAGAGGTTAAGAGCACTGCCTGCTCTTCCAAAGGTCCTGAGTTCAATTCCCAGCAACCACATGGTGGCTCACAACCATCTGTAATGGGGTCTGGTGCCCTCTTCTGGCCTGCAGGCACACACACAGACAGAATATTGTATACATAATAAATAAATAAATATTTAAAAAAAAAAAACGGGAGGAGACAGCTCTCAGATAGTCTCATTCTGAGGTCCCTGAAGGCAGGATCACCATTTCAGACCGAGGTAGAGGTTAAGAGTCAGTGGCTGGCTGTTTTGCTTTTCTGACCTTCAGGCTGAACCCCAATTTCTGTCTCTGAGTTTTTATTAACTGTGCTATACTTATTACTGCATATTCATTGTATAAATAATGAATTAATAATATTTTCACGGAGTCATATTATATACTTTGTATTCGCACACCATTGCCCTGTTCTGTAGCCCCCTTTCCCTTCTCATGGGTCCTTTTTCTCAATACCTTCACTTTTGCTTCCAAATCATATGTGTGTACATGAATAGTTATAAAATGTAGGTTCCACATATGAGAGAAAACCTGAGGCCCATCTTTCTGAGTCCAACTTAATTCAGTTTAGCATCATGGTCTCCGGTTCCATCCATTTTTCTGCAGATGTCATAATCTCATTCTGTATGACTGAATAAAATTCCACTGTGTATGTGTACCACATCTTCTTTACACACGCACCTGCTGATGGATACCTGGGCCGATTCTATAACATGGCTACTATAAATAGCGTGCAATAAACATGGATACACAGGCATCTCGTAGATGCCTTTGGTGTCTTTCCAGGAGTAGGACAGTTGGATCAATTGTAGTTGTATTTTTAGTTAGTTTTTTTTAAAACAAAATTTTATAAAGAAATTTCATACCGATTTCCACAGTGGCTGCCTCAATCTACTCTCCTGTTCCAGCCAGGAATAAAGACCCCGTGGCCCATATCCTTAGCAGCATTTGTTACTTCCTGCTTGTAATGACAGCCATCCTGACTGGAGTGGGATTGGAATCTGTGCAGCTTCTACTTGCATGTCCCTGAGGGTTAAGGATGCCGAACATTCGTTTCCTATATTTATTGGCCATTTGCACTTCATCTTTTAAGAAGGGTCTGCTCATTTCATTTGCTCATTTATTGATTGGGTGTTTTGCCTTTAATTTTTTTTTTTGAGTTGTTTATACCTTCTAGGTAGTAATCCCCTTTGAGATGTATAGCAGGCTAAGCTAATTGTTTCCTTTGCTTTGCAGAAGCTTTTTAATTGCATTTGTCAATTCTTAAGATTATTTTCTGAACGATTGGAGTCCTGTTCAGGAAGTCCCTGCTTATGCCTAGACCTGGAGGTGCTTTCCTGCAGCGGCTTCAAAGGTACAGCTGTCTGTCAAAGTCAGGCTTTGTGGTGTCCGACCTACTGGCAGCAGCGTTACTCCCTTAACAACAACCAACCAAAAACCAGAAAAATTACAAAGAAATACCATCCTCTTTGTGTGCAAACTTCATGCTTTCCTGGGTCCCTGGGAACCCTGTGGACCGCTTCTATTCCTTTCTCAGGAGAGGCTCTGCTCTAACCACCCTCTAACCCAGCACTTTTTAGATGCATCCACACCCCTGCAGGGCCTGCGACCATGCGTCCTTTTGGGCTGGACTTCAGGTTTTTTAGTTGGTCTGGCGTGAAGCCTGGGGTTGACAGTCTATCATGATTCCAGGTGTTGCTGTTGTGTGAGCTTGGGTGTCACTCTTCAAAACTCTCTCTCTCTCTCTCTCTCCCTCTCTCTCTCTCTCTCTCTCTCATTTTTCTTTTTAAATTTTCTTTTCTTTTTCTTTCTTTCTTTTTTGGTAGTCATGGCCAGAGGCATTTGTGGTACTCTCTCCCCTGCTCTCTGTATCAGTGTTTCTTGACCTGACTTGTATATTAATATCATTGATGGGGAACTTCAGCCAATCACATTCCGTTTAGGGTGTGTCCCCCTGGGGCCACAGAAAAACAGATAAAACATCCAGGTGCCCTTGCCTCTGCCCTTTTGTTCCCTGCGCTCCTGGATCGCTGGAACCCTGGTTTTGTAAGTTTTCCTTTCTTCCGTTTATTAAAGTTGAATATTTTATATTAAGCTAGTCAGGTTAATTCTAACTACCGATCGACCACGCCCCTTCATATCACCTAGAGGCTTTTGAAACTCCAGCAAGGACCAAGTTAATGAGCCTCTCTGGGAAGGGTACTCACTCAGCGGTTGTTGGGTGGAAAAGCATCCTAGATGACACAAACAGGCCACCAGGACTGAGAAACCCAAGGCTAGCCCTTTGTTCCCAGTGTTCTAAATGCTAATATGGCTGCTATTCCTCTGACTGTTAATAACTTACAAATTTCAGACTTTAGCCTAGACTTTGGGCAGCAGCTCCATCCTTTTGTACTCAACTATACCCACCCAGACATCTGCTGTGCAGAGGCTTCACTCAGTAGACCACTCTCGAACCCATATCCTGCATCATCCTTAGCATTTCGCAACTCGGTGAAAGGTTTTTTTTCCCACCTAGTTGCTCTCCAAATTGACTTATATTTTGTTCCAGCTCAGCATTCATTCCTTATGGCTCCTGTAGCAACGTTTTATAAGATCGTAACTTAAAATAATAGAGAAATTGTTTTCACTGTCTCAGAGGAATGAGTCTGAAATAAAAATGCCAATAGAGTGTGTAACGGCCTGTTCTGTCCCTTTAACAGACAAGCCCCGCCCACTTCCCCAGGCAAGTGGATCTAAACCCCGCCCACTCCCCCCATTTCCACTGAGGCAAGCTGATCTTCCTTCCTCTTCCAGCCTGAGACCTTCTTGCTTTCCATTTCTCTCCTGAAGAGGCAGAGATGCCTCTTTCCCTTCTACCCACTTTTCCCCTTCCCCCCTCTATCTCTCTGTTTCTCTCTTTCTGCCTCTCTCTCTGCTCTTCTCCCTTCTTCCCTTTCCCCTTTCCCCTCCATAATCCACTAAATAAATATCCGCTTTCTCTGCATGGTGCATCTTTGTCTCTCACCCTTCACATGGTTCCCTGTCCGGGACTGGCTGCTTTTGTGGCCCTTGGTCTTGGGCCTGCTGCCCACTGCCGCCACTTGGGGACCTGCAGCATTTTACCGTAACAGAGAGGTTCTCCATCTGGGGATTCTTGGGAAGTAAGCTGTCTCTTCCAGCCTCAGCCAGAATTCCTTGGCTTGTAGTAACATCGCTAGAATCTCTGCTCTATATTCATTTGTTTTCTCCACCTGTGGGTGGTAAAATCTGTTTCTCTTTTATGAAGGTATTTGCAATTGTTTCTCAGGCTTGCCTAGATACTCCGTGATAATCTCCATCTATAAATATCAATAATATATAAAGGCCATGGCCTTAGGGCTTGATATCTTTGAGGGACATTATTCAGCCTTAACATGAGATCCTTCATCCCCATTCACCATCTACTATTAATATGCAAACAGTAGTTCCTAAATCACTCTGGAGCCCTGGACTTCTTTGCTATATTCAGATTTCTATTCCATTGTCTCCTGCCTGAACTCCTCGGTGTTAAAAGGAAAATGTCTTAGACTAACTCAATTTAGTAGTTATTTATTTGAGGGAAGCATATCAAAATGAAGATGATTTGTGAACTGGGAAGCTCCTAGAGCCATAGCTCCCAGAGCCTTAGAAAGCGCTGAGAACTTCAGCCAAGTGATCTTGCAGCCTTTCTAGAGAAATAAAAATGAAGCATAGAAAACAACTTACTTGTCCACATCTTAGTCAATTGACAGGTCAACTGGTTACACACAGCTTAACTATTAGCTGTTTGCAGCTTATTGGTGACAGAGTCCTCTATGTCTGTGATTGAACACTGGGTTCACTGATGTGCCCAGCTAGGTACCGTGGCCAAAACTCTGGCCTTCCACAAGCAGTGATCCTTCAGCTGGTGCCATCCTTTCCTGTCTCACTAACTGTGCTGCTTAATTTTTGTCGACTCAACAAAAACTTGAGTCACTTGGAGAGAGAGAACCTCAGTTGAAGCATTATCTTAGTCCAGCTGACTTGTAAGCATGTGTGTAGGTCATTTCCTTGCTTAATGATTTATGTGGGAGATGGGCAAGTGGCCCTGAGAAAATAAGATGAGCAAGCTATCCATGAGCAAGCCAGTAACCAGCATCCCTCTATGGACTCTGTTTGAGTTCCTGCTTCCAGGTTCCTGCTTAAGTTCCTGTCTTGGCTTGGCTAGTTTTATGTTAACTTGGACACAATCTACACTCATCGTAGAGGAAGGAGCCTCAGTTGAGAAAAATGCCTCCATAAGATCCAGCCTTAGGCAAGTCTGTAAGGCATTTTCTTAATTAATGATTCATGGGGGAGGACCCAGCCAATGGTGGGTGATGCCATTCCTGGCCTGCTGGTCCTGGGTTCTATAAGAAGGCGGGCTGAGCAAGCCACGAGGATCAAGCCAGCAAGAAGAACCCCTCGATGGCCTCTGCATTTGCTCCTGCCTCCAGGTTCCTGCCCTCTTTGAGTTCCTTCAACGATGGACTCCGATATGGAAGTGTAAGTTGAATAAAAACCCTTTGCTCCCCGAATTGTCATGGCATTTTAATCACAGCAATAACAACCCTTACTAAGACAAATCCCCTCAATGGACTGTAACTTGTAAGCTGAAACACACCCTTTCTTCCCTGTTCTAGCTGGTTTTGTGTCAACTTGACACAAGCTAGAGTCATCAGAGAGGCTGGAGCCTCAGTTGAGGAAATGCCCCGGTGAGATCCAGCTGTAAGACATTTTCTGGATTGATCAATGGGGAAGGGCCCACACAATTGTGGGTGGTGCCACCGCCAGGTTGGTGGTCCTGGGTTCTAGCTGAGAAAGCCAGGAGAAGCAATTGATGGCTTCTGCATCAGCTCCTGCTTCCAGCTTCCTGCCCTGTTTGAGTTCCTGACCCGACTTCCTGCAATACTGAACAGCACTATGGAAGTGTCAGCCAAATAAACCCTTTTTCCCCAACTTGCTTTTCAGTCTTGGTGTTTCGTTGCCGCAATAGAAACCTTAATGAAGACATTCCCCAAATTACCTTAGTCACAATTTAATCACAGCAACAGAGAAATAGCCAGGACTCTAACCTTTCCCCAAAACGATCCCACTGCTTTATGTCTTGTGATGGCTGTCTGGGTTTCACACGCTGCCATTCACCTGACTGCAGCATTGGGAGTTCCTTTCCTGCCTGGAGCCACCGCTCTACACACCCTGCCTTTTACAACAGCGTGACACCCCCATGCCCATACACGCCAGTCTCTGTGACCTCGTTTCCCCGGTGTACACTGTTTCTGTTTGGAGCATCCTTCATACCCTTGCAAGGCCCTCCCTTGGTCTCTGGGATAGGTTTCCATGGCTACCTATGCTTGCACAATGGCAGGCCTGGCCACAGGTCAGTCGTAACTGAGGTTTAATTTTCTATTTCCCAACTGGATGGCAAGCTTCAGGAGAGCCAGGCTGTGTTGGTATTTGGAAATAAAAGCAAATGTTTTTCTCTGTGTTCTCAAGCTCACATTCCAGGCATTACCACTGGTCACCAAAGTGTGGGCGGTGGTGAATTTTCCCAGTGAAGACTGCAGCAGGCACTGGCTGGGTGCTACATATCCTATTTCAGTTATGTCCTGGCTGCCCTGGGGTTCGAGGGAGACCCCAGAGGCAAGGAGTTCAGTCCCATAAGAGTTCCTGCCCACACACTTCACATTCCAAATAGTGTGGCCTATGCATTGACCAACAGACTGGATATCCGTGCTGCAGTCCCTTTGTCCTCAGGTCTGGTGAATTTGCTAGAAAGGATTGTAGAACATAAGGAAATATGTAGGCTTACCACTTACTCTTTTTTTAAATATTTATTTATTTATTATGTATACAATATTCTGTTTGTGTGTGTGTCTGCAGGCCAGAAGAGGGCACCAGACCCCATTACAGATGGTTGTGAGCCACCATGTGGTTGCTGGGAATTGAACTCAGGACCTTTGGAAGAGCAGACAGTGCTCTTAACCTCTGAGCCATCTCTCCAGCCCCACCACTTACTCTTAAGGTTGGCATAGAGGATGCAGGTGAACAAGGGCAGGGAGAGGTTCACAGGGCAAGGGAGCAAGTTTCTACACATGGTATCCTGCGGGTACCTGCATGCCTTCAGCCATCCAGACACCCCATGAACTCAGCCTTTTGAGGTTCTTAGTGAGGCTTCATGGTATAGGTAGGATTTTTTTTTTGTTTGTTTTTTTCAAGACAGGGTTTCTCTGCAGCTTTTTTAGAGCCTGTCCTGGAACTAGCTCTTGTAGACCAGGCTGGCCTCGAACTCACAGAGATCCGCCTGCCTCTGCCTCCCAAGTGCTGGGATTAAAGGCGTGCGCCACCACCGCCCAGCTATAGGTAGGATTGATGACATCATTGTCCACTAATGCTCAACATAAAATTCACTCCCTTCTTGGTCCCTGGTTCTAGGTATGTGTAGTAACGAGGCCGCTAGTTAGTTCCCAGCCCTTTAGCCCTGAAATAACCACACAGACACTGTATTATTTAAATCACTGCTTGGCCCCTTAGCTCTAGCTTTTATTGGCTAACTCTTACATCTTAATTTAACCCATTTATGTTAATCTGTGTATCACCATGTGGCTGTGGCTTACCTGTTGAAGTTCTGGAGTCTGTCTTGAGCAGGGCTACATGGCTTCTCCCTAACTCCTCCTTGTTTCTTCCAGCCATTCAGCTTAGTTCTCCCCACCTAGCTCTGTTCCCCTATAGCTCTGCTATAGGCCCAAAGCAGTTACTTTATTTATCAATGTTAATCACAGCACACAGAGGGAAATCCCACACCAGGTATGAAAAATCTAGTCCTCCATTCACATGGTTGTTTCCCTGGTAAGAAGTCTTGATTCTGAGGCCATCCAGGAACCCACCAAGAGTCACCTCATGAGGACCAAAGGTGCCAGGATCACTTAGGAAATGACAAAGGTCTTGTGAGCTCTTTGTGGGGAACCAAATATTTTTTTTTTTTTGGTTTTTCGAGACAGGGTTTCTCTGCAGCTTTAGAGCCTGTCCTGGAACTAGCTCTTGTAGACCAGGCTGGTCTCGAACTCACAGAGATCCGCCTGCCTCTGCCTCCCGAGTGCTGGGATTAAAGGCATGCGCCACCACCGCCCGGCTTGGGAACCAAATATTTAAAGAAAAAAAATTCTCCTATTTCTCTTATTTATATGGATTTTAGGAACTCCAGAACAGGAATCAAATGTATAATATAAACTAATTCTATAACACATATATCAATACAGCATATATCAACAGACCACTATACATATAATATTTAGTATAATAAATATGTAATTATATATAGGCCTTTCTATTACTTCTTATTCAACACTGAATACAGAGCATAACTCAGACTAGGGATCAAGCTGTATTTATTGGGTTGACTACAACAGACTTTTCTACAGCTCATTGCCCTTCAGGGCCCAGAGCCACCATTCTGATCATTTAGACAACACCAGAACACAACAGAAAATCAGTCCTGTTTGCAGAGGCTCAGGTACACATTTCTCCACATCACCGACAGGGCTCCCCTGGGTGTTCTCTGTCAGAAGCCAAGTGGGCATAATGCTGGTTTTCCCTGCCGGGCTGGAGAACTATCTTGCATCTGCTATAATATCCTTGCTCTGGTTCCCCTACTTATCCCACGCCCTTGAGCAGGGCTGGAGTCTACAGAACTACAGCTATAAACTCAAATGATACCATCTCAACAAGACCCAAGCATTATTCTCCTTGGAGCTCCTTGCTAATGTATTTCTGGATATCAACACTTGCATGGATGTAACAGTACACAGATCATATGGTGTTTCATAACAAGTGAATCCCAGTTATGGGTAAGGAGAAGGGGACCAGTCTACCTAATTGGTAGATCATAGGACAATAACCCTGTAGAAAACATGATGAGGGTTCCAGACCCTCTCACCCCTCATCCTTCCTTCTACTATGTCCCATGTGCCCAGATGTGTGGATGATATGTGTGTATTCACATGTGAAGCTTACAGAGTAGAGATGAGAGTACAATTTTGGATGTCAGCCTTTGATTTCCTCTTGGTTTGAGTAAGTGTCTTTTGTTTGCTGCTGTGTATATCAGGCTTGCTGGCTCATCCTGCCTCCCCAGAGGTGTGCTGGGATTACAGATGGCTGTTACTGCATCTGCCCCACATGGATCCTAGGAATCCAAACTCAGTTCATCATGCTTCTGAGGTGAGCACTTTGCCCACTGAGCCATCGACTAGGCCTTGTGTTTTGAGACAGGATTTTTCTATGATGCTCAATACGGCCTTGAACTTGTAATCCTCCTGTCTCAGCTACCAGTGCTGAGATAGTGGGTGTGCACCCCTACGCCTGAACTCATGTGTAGACCTAGAACTTGATAGAAGTGCAGAAGACCAATGAATGCGGCAGAACTGTGATACTGGAGCTCTTCTGGAGAAACTCTCAGTCGAAAGCCCTTCTGGTTTTTTACCTCCCATCCTAGTTCCTTGTCTTCCCCATTGATCTGAGAGGATCTCAGAGTCTAGTTCTTATTCTCTGCTGGAAGCTGGATAGATGTCAACTCTCCAATTCCTGGAACTTCATAGTCTTGCATTCTGCTGACCCCAGGCTTACAAAATAGGCAGGGTAATGTGATGTGTGTGTATGTGTGTGTGT
Source organism: Arvicola amphibius (assembly GCF_903992535.2). Classification (NCBI taxonomy): domain Eukaryota; kingdom Metazoa; phylum Chordata; class Mammalia; order Rodentia; family Cricetidae; genus Arvicola; species Arvicola amphibius. The sequence goes on from NC_052058.2 coordinate 145,909,138, forward strand.
GTGCTCGAGAGTACACACATAATAGGGAGTGCCTGTACCTGTGTGTACGTCAGAGCAGAGGGGTTTGATGGTTTCCCTTCATTAATTGCATCTACAAATTTTCCCCTTCCTTTACTCCTGACTAACGCCATCAACCAGGAAGATCTTCTGAGTCCAGCTCTTTATTTCACTGACTTCCCTTCCCTCTACGTCCCTCCTCTACACTGCTTTTTAGGACTCATTACCATGCATGGCTCCTCTCCTGGGCATGCCACCTTCTCTGTAAATTCCCACCCACTCTTGAAGAAGCAGGTCCAGTGCATCTTCTGCCCTAAAGCGTCTCCCATCGCAGCTGGCGGTTAGTAATTTCTTCCTTCGCACACTTTCTCATCACCGCGTTCTCTCCCCACCCAGAAGAGCACTTGCCAGATGACCTGACCAGTGCCTGCTTGCTGGTCCATCACCATTAAACTGTGAACTTGCTCACTGGATCCATTCATCTTTGGATTGCTTACAGCTGACCTAAAGCCCAGCAGATAATTGCTGCTCAACATTAATCTGCTCCAATAAAGGAAGGAGTAAAAAGAGAGAAAAAAAAAATCTCATCTATCTAGGTTGGAAAAGCCTCAGGCAAGTGAGGTGAGTGGTCCTGGGAGAATCTAACAGAGGCTCTCCTCCTCCCAGCCTCCCTGCTTGTCCTCCCGATGCTCCCACTTCTTCTGTGGTTTAATTGGGATTTGGCACTCCAGCCTCTTGGCTAGGCCCTCGGAAAAAGAGTCATCAGCAGTGAGAGCTCTCCATGTTGCCTGCTTCGCACCTACGGGGCTTGCTGAGATGCCACCTCTGCCCCCCTCACCCCTCCAGCACCTGAGCTGGAAGCCCAGGGACCCTACAAAGGACTGGATGACACACAAAAAAAGTACTTCAGAGATGGCCCTGCACCTGGCAGAACCTTAGCCCAGCAGTCTCGGAGCTTAGGAAATTAATGAAAAGGGACTCACTTGGATTTTAGGCTGGCCATCAGAGGCCCCAGTGACCCCCTGAAGCTGGCAGTATTACAGGGCTAATCTGCTGACCGCAGGAGCTCAGTTGGTATCCATTTGCTGGGCTTGCTTCTCAGGGGCAGCCAGGCCCTGGGTCCTCATGCCAAACAATGAGCTGCTGTGGGGAGGCAGCAGACACCGTAAATGCCAAGTAGGGCCTTCAGTGCCAGGATTCAAGGGAGCTACAATTCCCTGGCAGCTTACTAGACTGAACCCTTCGGGCTCCCCTCACTGATTCAAAAAGAGATCTGGAGAAAGCTGACATGCAAAGAGGCCCTTTGGAGGGATGGTTTCTTTTGGTCTATTCCAGATCTACAGGGGCCAATGTCTGCTGTTCCATCTGAAAAAACAAAACAAAACAAAACAAAACAAAACAAAACACTCGGGGCTCCCAACCAAGTTGCTGCTCACAGTAAGGACCACATCTCCGCTTCCTACCAGCTGTGCCCTGCAAGATGGCTCTTGACCAAACAAGACTGTCCGTGCTCTTGAGCAAACAGGCTGTGCCCAGGGGACCATTTCATCCCTAGCATCTTAACTCTTTGAATCTAGAGGGATTCTCTGTGGGTCTCTGCAGTTGCTGCCTGCTTCTCAGTAGAAACGTTGGGCCATGGTCCGAGGAGACAGTTCAGTATGGTGACAGACTTATAAGGGATGCTTGAGAATCTCAGTTCAATCCTCAAAGCCTATGGGGGGGGAAAAGCTAAGCATGGTGGCAAATTCTCATAATCCCAGTGGTGGGAAGGCGGAGACAGTTGGATCCCTGGGACTTGCCAGCCCTCCAGTTTAGCATACTAAGAGTTGTACGTTTCTATGCTCTGATACCATGACCAAAAGCAAGTTGTGGAGAAAAGGGTTTATTTTAGCTTACAGTTCCACATCATTGAGAGAAGTCAGGGCAGAAATGTGACTGGAGCTGGAACCTGGAGCTGATGCAGAGGGCATAGAGTAGTGTTGCTGACTGACTTGCTGGCTCATGGCTTGCTCAGCCTGCTTTCTTAAACCATACAGAACCACGGTCCAGGGCTAGCACAACCGACACTGAGTTGGACCTACACATCAATCATTAGTCAAGAAATGCCTCCATAGACTTGCCTACAGGGCAGTCCTATAGGTTCCCTGATGACCCTAGTGAGGTGGTTTGAATGAAAATGGACCCCATTATTAGGAGGTGTGGCCTTGTTGGAGTAGGTGTGGTCTTATTGGGGAAATGTGTCACTGTGGGGGTGGACTCTGAGGTTTCAGAAGCTCAAGCCAGGCCCAATGCCACGCTGTCTTCCTGCTGCCTGCCAATCTGAATGTAGAACTCTCAGCTACCTCTCCAGCACAGTGTCTGCCTGTATGCCTCCATGCTTCTTGCTATGCTGATAATGGACAAAGCCAGCCAAACAAAAAATAGCTCTGAGCTCTAGGAAAACTTTTGAGGCTTTGTTTGTTTAAACTGCTTGGCACCCATGCTTACAGGACCAGAATTTCTACAGGCATAAGGCAGACAGCTTGATTGGTTTGTTCCCAGCTGATAAAATTGGGGCTCAGAGGTCAGAATCTTCATGGAATTGTTATAATTGGACAATTAAGCACCTCCAAATAGCTGGAATTCTGACTTTAGTGGTTCCTTCTCCCCCCCCCCCCCCCCCCCTTAGCCACTACCACCATCCCTCTACCCATTCCTGTCCATCCTGCAGGTCGGCCTTCCTAAACCAGGTCATCTGCTTCTTCCCAGCTTTCAGGGTGCCCCTGTTGCTTAGAGAATGGATTTTCTGTGAATAAAATTACAACTTTATCCAAAAGTGTTTCTCTAGCATGATTGCTCAGATATTATCGCCATCGCCATCATCGCCACTTGGGAACGGATGAGAAATGCAAAAATTTGAGGGCTCCAGCTGTTTACTACTGAATGTGTATGGCATCCATCGGTGTGTGTGGGAATAAGCCCTATGGGTACTTCTGATCTTGGCTAACATTCACCTTATCCTAAATCCTGACCTACTTCAATCTTGACCTAAGATTTCTTCATCACCACCCCCACCAACTAATTCCACCTCAGGATACTTGTGGCCACAGGGCACTTGTCTGTTGTAATTGGTTGTCCATCAAGCTCCACCCTCTTCCTTTTGGCTGGTAGATCTATGTTATAAAGATGGCATTTGTGCCCACTTGACGATTCCTTTCCCTCTGTAACTAGAGGAACCTAGTTACATTCTGTCTTTTTGCTGCTCCCTCTTCCTGCTGATGGCTTCCCAGAATACAGATGTAGTGGACGACACTAATACAGCCTTTGGAGACTGTGAGTTAGTTAGCTTTCATGGGGAAGCATTACTCAAGAGAAGCAGAAAAGGCCCAGGTTCCTAGTATGCATGGAGCCAACATAGTGGCCTCGAACATCTGACTTCTAAAGAAATCCTCATCTGTACAGGCCACAGAAATTACATTTTTGTGACAAGGAGCATAAGTGTTTTTTTAACTTCAGATGTGTGCAAATATTCCATTTAAATATTCATCCAGCTTGTGTTTTAGGTCTGGCTTGTATCATGTCTTTCTCATATAATTGGTTCATTAGCAAATGACACCCCACACCGACGAGACTGGGGATATGTCTCTCTTCTGTCTCTAAGGACAAAGGCTCCAGACTTAGCATCTTTGAATCTTCGGTCTCTGAGGTAGAGCTTGGTGCTTATTAGATGCAACGTAGGGTCCTCCCCGCCCCAAAACTACGCTAGGGTTTTAGGGACCACACGGTTCAAAGTAGAAGAAACATTTACTAGGTGTGGTAGTTTGAATGGAATTGGCTCCCATAATTCCATAAAGAATGGCGCTATTAGGAGATGTGGCCTTGTTGGAGTGGGTATGGCCTTGCTGGAGGAAGTGTGTCCCTGTGGTGGTGGACTTTGAGGTTTCCTACGCTCAGGATACCATCCCGTGTCTCAGTCTGTTCCTGTTGCCTGCGAGATGTAGCCCTCCCGGCTTTCACTCCAGTACTGTGTCTGCCTGCATGCTGCCTTGCTCACTGGCATGATGGATTGAAGCTCTGAATCTGTAATCCCGCCCCAATGAACTGTTTTCTTTATAAGTGTTTGCCATGGTCCGGGTGTCTCTTCACAACAATAGAAACCCTAACTAAGACACTGAGTTATCTTCTGCATGAGACCTTGGTGGGTATTTTCCCCATCAATGGTTTCCTTCTTCCCACCCCCCAGCAACAGTGGGCTGTCCCCTCACTGCATGGCAGGCTTTTTTTGAAAGGAGGCTAATTCACCTTCTTACCACAGACTAGCTGATCACTGAGGTGAGTGGGGTTCAAACCCTAAAGCAGCATCTCTCAACCTGTGGATCAGGACCCCTTTAGGGAGTCACATATCAGGTAGCCTATATATCAGATATTTATATTATGATTTATAACAGTAGCAGAATTACAGTTATGAAGTAAAAATGAAATAATTTTGTGGTTGAAGGTCACTATAACATGAACTGTATTAAATACTTACAGTATCAGAAGACAGAGAACCTCTGCACTACAGGACACTTTATGTTTTTGTTTTGGTTTGTTTTGATTTTTAGGACAGGGTGTCTTTGTGTTGCCTTGGCTGTCCTGGAACTCTCTCTTTTGACCAGGCTGGCCTCGAACTCACAGAGATCTGCCTGTCCGTGCCTCCAGCGTACTGGGATCAAAGGCCTGTGCCACCACCACCAGTCAGAGACATTTTAATAAACAAACAAAATCCAGTTTAAACTGGTTTAACTAGTAAGGGGGAAGAGATTAACTCCTAAAACTCAAACCTTCTGTGTGTGAGCTAGCTTGAGACAGGTTTACTCTTAGGCGGTTCCCTTAACAATCACCAGAATGCCCACATCCACTGTAATTTAAACAAAGTAGGTTCATGAATACCCCTCAGCCTTTTGCAGTGCTGATAAGAATAGTATGCACAGGGGGGAGGGCCAGGCAAGTGTAGACACAGGCATATAGGCAACTACTCACATTGTTCTCCATCCATGTACAGGTGCCTGGCATGTCAAAACTCCACATCTGTTTTTGGATTTGATGGAAAGGAAAGAGGCCACTGCAGGGCCTGGAGGTAGATCTGGTCATCTAGGCCTTGGTCTAGAGCAGGAGGCCTAGGCTTCTTGTGGGCCTGTCTCCCAAGTCCCCTTGCCTCTCATCTTTTGGCAGACTGTATGATTGAAGGCAGTTCAGCAATGGGCCCTCTAAAGGGGAGAACACGATTGCTTATCTTGCTACTTTCAGTCACAGATACAGTAGAGAGGTTCTGTGGGCTGGATCCAGGTGTCTCTCACCACTGAGTTCCTGTCACCACCCTAGAGCCTGGCCTGCAGTAAGAGCTCAGTATAGATTCACAAGATGCTGAGTGAACAAAGCCAAAGGCCTCCTCCTGTCCACGGCACCCACGGCTTCACAGAATTCCTCTTACACATTGTCTCTGCCCATGGTGAGGGATCTGTCTACTTGTCACAGATGGAGCTCCTGCTAATGCCAGGGTTTCGGGCAAGTGGGGCTTGGTTCTCTTTCTCATTTAGGACAGCATGACTCAAAACTGAACACGTAATTCAAGTGAGGTCACAGGAAAGCCAAGACCCCTGTGAACTCTCATCCTCAGATGTTTGGGACAGTCAATTGAGGAGCGTGCATTACAGCCTACCTTCTAGAATTTCAGATCTTGGCATTAGCCTGGGATCACATCAGAGGGGTAGAGTTCACCCAGTCACCACAAAATACTCTGTTTTTGTCTAATTTGCTATGGCGAGTCACCATCCATGCAGAGGAAAAGAACCCTACATTTTACGGCTCAAAATAGCCCTGCCTGTCTCTCCTCCTCTCTCCACAATCAGCAAGGGCCAGCCCTATGTTCCTCATGCTGTCTCCTGGCAGAGCCTTCTCTGAAGGAGAATGTTACTGTCCCTGTAATGAGAACAAAAATGTGTGCCACCTCCTGCCTCTGAGAGATAGCACCACATTTTCTGAAACGCTAGCCTTGACCTGCGGTAATGGTTGTCCTCAGATGATGGCCGCTCCAGATAACTGGGTCCAGGGCTCTGGGAAAGCTACAAAACCACGCTGAATGAGGCCACTCAGGAAATGGGCCTGATCTGGTATTTTAATCCTTGTAGGAAATTATTTGAATCAGCGTGAAGCTCATTCAGGAAAGCTATAATACACACAGGCAACTCTATGTCCGCAAAGACATTCCAGGGACTACTGGAACCCACAGGATAGAATTTATGTTTGCTTGACTTGTGTTTATGTATGTGTGGGGTATTCATGTATATGTGTTCATGTGTGTGTGTGTGTGTGTGTGTGTGTGTGTATGTGTGTGTGTGTGTGTGTGTGTGTATTTGTATGCACGCTTTTATGGCAAGCACTTCACTGACAGCTCTTTCTCCAGCTCCGTGATTGGCTATTGATTCAAATCTTGTCTCTATTTGCCAATTGCTTTTGAAGAGCAAGCTAGTTCTAAGTTTTATAGGTTCTGTGAAGACTACCAAGTACAAGAGATGCAATTCCTCATTGGCCCTCTATTCTTATGCGATTCTAGAGCGGATCAAGATGACAATTAAATCCAATCTTCTCAGGAGGCTTCCCTTTCCATGAGAAGGTTATGAAACAGACAAAGTGGACTCTTCTTATTTGTTTGTCTTTACAGAGGATAGCCTATCTGAATGGCTCACCCTTTGTGCTGCCTAGTTTCATGTCTACTTGACACAGACTAGTGTCATCTTAAGGGAGGGGATCTCAATTGAGAAAATGCCCGCATAAGACCCATCTATAGGACATTTTCTTAATTCATGATTAATGTGGGAGGACCCAGCCCATTGTGGGCCGAGTCACCCCTGGGTTGATGATCTTGGGTTCTGTAAGAAAGCAGACTCAGCAAGCCAGTAAGCAGCACCCTTCCATGGTCTCTGCGTTAGCTTCTGCCTCCATGTTCTCTGTCCTATTTGAGTTCCTGTTCCAAGTTCCTTCAATGAAGGATCATGACATGGCAGTGTAAGCCAAACAAACTCTTTTCTCCATAAGTTTCTTTGGTCAGGGTGTTTCATCACTAGGACATCATCAAATATTAAAGGATGTTTTTTAAGTCTTTATATTCCCGTTTTCATTAAGTAGTTCTGAAAGACCCCCGAATTGGGTTGTCTTCCAGTCTGAGAAGACCCTCCCAAGGAACAGCGAGACCACTCTTCGGATGCAACAAGCAAGAGGCTTTATTCAGATACACAGGTACCTGGGGCGACTTAGTCTCTCGGAGGACTAGCGCGCCTTTAGGCTGGAGCAGTGGGTTTTTATAGGGTCGGTGAGCAAAAGCGCGGGTACAGAAGCGAGAAGCAGCGTTGATTGGTTAGTTTGAATGGGGCGGGGGTTCAAGTCGGGGCACCTGGAGACAGTTGTGGGGGAGTCTGGAAACAGCTACGGGGCGTTCCAAGTAACCAGATGTTAGTGCTGACTTAGCCATATCTCGGGTACCAACTGTCTCTGTCCCCGGGCTAGGGCCCAGATGTCCAACCACAGATATCCTGCTTGGCCCCTCATTGCCCTTGTTTCTCTGAACTGAACTTTAACTAATCTTCCCTGTCCTTTGTGCTGGTAAAATTTCATGCCTTGCAAAATGGCGTTACTGCTGCTATTATTGAATGGGGGTCTTTCATTCCCCCCTTTTTCTTTGAACTGAATAAAATCTTTTATTTAGCTGACTCGGTTTCCTGCATTTTCAGGGTCGAATTGCTTAAGTTGGTGGTATTGTTGGGTCAAGACCAAGGCTTGTATGACTGCCATCCTGTCCTTCATGAACTGAACCAAACGGTTGAGGATACAAGGCCCAAACAGCAAGATTAATAGTATAATCATGAGGGGTCCCATTATGGACGAGACTAGGGTGGTTAACCATGGAGATCTATTGAACCAACCCTCGAACCAACCTTGTTGTGATTCAAATAACTGCTGTCTTTGCTTGATTCGTTCCCTGAGTTTTGCCATATTGTCCCTGACAACACCTGTGTGATCAGCATAGAAGCAACATTCCTCTTTTAGGGCTGCGCAAAGCCCCCCCTGCTGTAGGAATAGAACATCCAACCCCCGTCTGTTCTGAAGGACCACTTCGGATAAGGAGGTCAAGGACTTTTCTAAGGCACTGACTGATTCTTCCAAAGCCCTGATATCGGTGTGCATGACTGCCTGTAATTGCTGGAACTGTTGGGTCTCAACCAGCGCAGCGGCCCCTGTTCCTACTCCCGCAGCTATTCCCCCCACGGTTAGTCCTCCCAGCATGAGGGCCAGTGTGAGGGACACTGGCTCTCGTTTAATTCGTGGTCTCTCTTCAAATTGCTCATAAACATATGAGGGGGTATGATAGGTCACTCTGGGCCATAGCTCTATTAACACGCAATAATCAGAAGCTGCATTAAGGACCGTAAGGGAAACACAGGGAGTGAGACCCGTACTGCATGCCCAGTAGGTCCCGTTGGGTGCCACCAGATATCCAGTGGAGTTAGTCTGAAGTGGATGGGTACCATTGCACAGTGACTTATGAGTTTGAGGGACCGTTCCTATACAGGTCCCTCGACCCGACACCTCTGACAGGGTAAGTTTATGTTGGGAAGGGGATGCACAATAGGTCGTGGCCTCAGTTTGGTTGGTATAATTGCCAATTATAGCCACTCCCTCATAGTATGGGGGCCTGGAAACCAGACATAACCAGCATTCTTCGGTTAAGTTCGGGCTGGTGTAGTTAAGGGTCGAATATGCCCCCTGGATTAGATTGAGGAGTCTGTCCCCTGTACCCGGAGGAGTTGGTCCTGCTGGGGTGTCATTGTGCGTGGGTGGGACCATGGTGGTGGAGGGATTGTGGGCAGGAGCTGGTCTGGGTCTGGGAGGGGGTGCCGGCTGAGAAGGGGGCTTCTGTTCTGACACGACCGGGTTTGGCCCGACAAGTACTGTTGGTGAGGCAGAGGTCACTTGCCTCGTTAGGGAGAACATAGTGATGGGGTCATATCCCGAGCGATAGAGGCGCAGTCCCCAGGACTTGGGACCATCCCAGATTGCTGCTTTACCTTGGGCGGTAAAATCGAGAACTAGAGGATTGCATCTGCCCCCTAGGGTGGCCCCTGGAACCTTTTTAGACGAGGAGTCATAACAGGGGCCACACCAGTCCTTGGGTTTGCCATCGGTAGACGTGCATACCCAAGGTCCTGCACCCGTAAAACCAGGGGTGGTTCCTCGCTTGAGGGTGATTAGGTCCCAGGATGAGGACGGCTTCCAATAGGCATCTCCTGTGGTTTCGCAGCCCCATTGGGCACAGTACCCATCTGCGGGCCCCCCGCATTCCTTCCTAAAATTTTGACCTGGGCACACATAGAAATCCCTGGCTCTTGTCCCATGCCGTCCCCCGGGGTGGTGGCAGCCATACCCGGGGAATGGCTCCTGGTCTGATGGATTCCATGAGTCCCCCACTAGGTCACAGAGGTCAAAGTATAGGGTTGGGAAAGCATCCTTTGTAGTCCCCAACATGGAGGTGGAATTGACAACCTGCCCTGTCATAAGGTTAGTGACTTTCCAAGTTATATTATAAATAGTATGAGGGCTCCTGGCCATCCCCCCTTTTTCTAGTCCTAGCAGGGCCCATAAGATGATTAGCGGGGCTCCCGAGTGAGTCTTATCTTTAGAGGGTTTTGAGAACGCTGAACCTTCCATGATGATGTTGATGTTTCCTCGTCCGATCGGGCTGCTTTTACGTGGGAGGCGTGGACCCAAGCCGCAATGCCGTCGACCTTGAGAGCAGTGGGAGTGGTCAGCAGTACGGTGTAGGGTCCCTTCCAGCGGGGTTCCAAGTTCTTTGTCTGATGCCGGCGGACCCAGACTGCGTCACCAATTTGGTAGTTGTGGGGTATCACTGGTCTGTCCAGCTGGTCTCTGTAAGCGGCAGCCAGTGGTTTCCAAACTTCCCTCTGTACGGCCTGGAGTGCCTGTAAGTGAGCTTGCAGAGAGGGACTGTTAGTAAAGTCTGAAATATTGGAGTCAAAAAAATTAATGAGGGGCGGGGGCGCCCCATATATTATCTCAAAGGGAGTAAGTCCATGTGGTCCTGGAGTGTTGCGGGCACGGTAGAGGGCTAGGGGTAGTAGGAGTACCCAATCTCTAGTGCCAGTTGCAAGCGTTAATTTAGTCAAAGTCTCCTTAATTGTTCTATTCATCCTTTCTACCTGTCCTGAACTCTGGGGTCGGTAAGTGCAATGTAATTTCCAATTAATCCCCAAGAGCTTGGCCACCAACTGACTTACCTGGGAGACGAAGGCGGGCCCATTATCGGTTCCCAGTGCCTGGGGCATGCCGTACCTGGGGAAAATCTCTTCCAGCAGCTTTTTGGTCACTATCTTGGCTGTTTCATATTTAGTCGGGAAGGCTTCTACCCATCCGGAGAAGGTGTCCACAAACACCAACAGATATTTGTATCCATATTGCCCAGGCTTTATTTCAGTAAAGTCAATTTCCCAATGGGTACCTGGTCGGTGTCCTCGCATCCGGATTCCTGTCCCGAATTTAGATTTTCCGGCATTGACCTGAGCGCATGCCTTACAGGCGTCTGCTACCTGCTGTAGGATTTTGTCTCTGCCTAGCAAATAATGGAAGCTTTCTTCTCTATCTAGGAGAGTCTTCATTTTCCGAGGGCCAAGGTGAGTTAGCTTGTGTAAATAGTCTATCAGTTCGAAGGTCTGTTTTGTGGGCACCACAGATTTGCCTTGGAAGACCCAATGCCCTTTGACCGAATCCTGAGAAGCCCCCAGTCTTTTTAGTATCTCCGTGTCCTCTCTAGTATAATGGAAGGGGCAGTGTAAAGGAGGGGCCTTGGTATCTTCTGGGGCAATCGTGAGGATTTGTGAGGTACCCGGCGGTATGCCCATGGCAGCCTCCCGTGCGGCCCTGTCAGCCATTCGGTTGCCTCGGGCCTCGGGGCTATCCCCTTTCTGGTGTCCTGGGCAGTGGATTATACTGAGTCTTTGGGGTAAAAACAGGGCTTTTAGTAAGGCCAAAATCTCGTTCCTGTTTTTAATTTCTTTGCCCTCGGATGTTAGCAGTCCCCGCCTCCGATAAATTTCCCCGTGGATATGGGCGGTGGCAAAAGCGTACCGGCTATCGGTATAGACATTAAGCTTCTTACCTTCTGCCAGCCTGAGCGCCTGGGTGAGTGCTATGAGTTCAGCCCGCTGGGCCGAGGTCCCGGTTGGAAGGGTTTCTGCCCAGATTACCTCGGTCTCGGTGGTTACTGCAGCCCCAGCTCTCCGCTGACCATCCTGCAGAAAACTGCTCCCGTCTGTATACCAGGTGAAGTCAGCGTTCTGGAGGGGTTGATCCGTCAGGTCCGGTCTGGTCCCGTGCATTTCCGCAAGGATCTCGAGGCAATCGTGTTTCGCCCCTCCCTCCGGCAAAGGGAGCAGGGTTGCAGGGTTTAGGGTTACCACAGGTCCGAAGTGCACCCGGTCCGTATCCAGGAGCATGGCTTGGTAGTGGGTCATGCGGGCATTAGAGAGCCAACGGTCTGGAGGCTGCTTAACCAAGGCCTCCACCGCATGTGGTGCCAGGATGGTCAATGGCTGGCCCAGAGTTAATTTTCCCGCGTCCTTGGTGAGGACTGCAATCGCCGCTACCATTCGCAGGCAGGGCGGCCATCCTGAAGCCACTGGGTCGAGCTTCTTCGAGAGATAAGCTACAGGACGTCTCCAAGGACCCAGTTTTTGAGTTAGGACCCCTTTTGCGTAACCCTGTTTTTCGTCCACAAACAGTTCAAATGGCTTAGTTAGGTCTGGGAGTCCCAATGCGGGAGCGGTGAGTAAGGCCCGCTTTATTTCCTGATATGCCTTCTGTTGGTCCTCGCCCCACCTGAACAGAGTCCCTGATTTGGTGAGTGGGTATAAAGGGGCTGCTATTTCAGCAAATCCTGGAATCCATAGGCGACAGAACCCTGCTGTCCCCAGGAACTCCCTCAGCTGCCGAGGGGTCCCAGGTACAGGCATGTTCATAACTGTCGCTTTCCTGGCCTCAGTCAGCCATCTTTGCCCTTCTTTGATTTGGTACCCCAGATAAGTGACCTGCTTTTGGCAAATTTGAGCCTTTTTGGCGGAGGCTTTATAGCCCAGGTTCCCTAGGGTCAATAGTAAGGCCTTGGTGCCTTCTTTACATTCCTGTTCTGAGGTAGCCGCCAGTAGGAGGTCATCCACATATTGGAGCAAAATCAGGGTAGGGTGTTGAATCCTGAAATCGGCCAGATCCCTATGCAGCGCCTCATCGAACAGGGTAGGGCTGTTTTTGAACCCTTGTGGGAGCCGGGTCCAAGTTAGTTGTCCCGAAATCCCCAATTCTGGGTCCTTCCATTCGAAGGCAAATATAGGCTGACTTTCTGGGTGAAGTCTCAGGCAAAAGAATGCATCTTTTAAGTCCAATACTGAGTACCAATTATGAGACGGGGAAAGCCCATTTAACAAATTGTAGGGGTTAGGCACGGTGGGATGTATGTCTTCTACCCGTTTGTTAACTTCTCTGAGGTCCTGGACTGGCCGATAGTCCCCAGTTCCCGGCTTTTTGACAGGTAATAGGGGAGTATTCCAGGGGGACTGACAGGGTGTTAGTATCCCTTGGTCCAGGAGTCTCCGTATGTGGGGTCTGATTCCCGTCTTAGCTTCAAGCGACATGGGATATTGTTTGATTGAGACAGGGGTAGCAGTCGCTTTTAGCGATATAATCAAGGGGGCTTGTTGAGTGGCCAATCCCATACCCCCAGTCTCTGCCCATGCTTGGGGAAATTTAGACAGCCAAAAAGTCTCTAGTGCGGTTTTGGGGTCTCTAGGTGGCTCATGGAGCCGATATTCATCTTCCAAATTTAGGGTTAACACATGCAGGGGCTGTCCTTGTGGCCCCACAATTCGCACCCCCGAATTTTCAAAGTATATTTGGGCCTTTAATTTAGTCAGCAGGTCTCTTCCCAGTAATGGGTATGGGCAATCCGGGACATGGAGAAAAGAATGAGTCACCTTACCAGTAGCCAGATGTACCTTGCGGTCGGTTGTCCATCGATATCTTCTTCCCCCGGTAGCCCCCTGGACCCAAGCGGATTTATCGCTCAGGGGTCCGGGGTTTTGGGTCAACACAGAGTGTTGAGCCCCAGTGTCCACCAGGAAGGTGACTGGCTGCCCCCCCCCGACGTCAAGAGTTATCCTGGGCTCAGGGGGGGGCTCCTGACCCTGACCCCCCTAGTCTTCCAAGGTTAGGAGGGAGGTCTGGGGTCGTGGCTTCCGGGGCCCCTTCGGTCTTTTGGGGCAGTCTTTGACCCAATGTCCTTTCTCCTTGCAGTATGCACATTGATCTTTCTCTACCTGGGGCCCCCTTCGGTCTCCCTCCTGTCTACCCTGTCTTTGACTGGAAACTACGGTGGCCAAGAGTTTGCTCATTTCCTTATGTCTCTTGCGGTCCCTTTCTTTTTCTTTTTCCTCAGCTTCCGTTCTGCGACGGTCCTCTCTTTCCTCTGCCTCCTTTCTAAGACGATCCTCCCTCTCTTCTGGAGTCTCTCGTTTATTAAAGATTCTTTCTGCCTCCTTTAGTAGGTCCCTGAGCGAACTCTCCCTTAAGTTTTCTAGGCGCTCGAGTCTGCGTTTGATATCTGGAGCAGATTGCCAAATGAAAGACATAGCTACGCTAGTTTCTTGCCCTGGATCTTCTGGGTCATACGGGGTGTATCTACGATAGGCTTCTTTGAGCCGCTCTAAGAACGCTGAGGGAGTTTCTCCCGGTCCCTGCAGTACCTGTTTAACTTTCGCCAAATTGGTGGGGCGTCGGCCCGCCCCATGGAGACCCGCTATGAGCAACTGGCGATAGAGGATTAGGTGATTCCTACCTTCCTGTGTGGTGAAGTCCCAATTGGGACGTTCGAGGGGAAAGGCGGCGTCTATCTCATTAGGCAGCTGGGTGGGACGTCCGTCTGCTCCCCGAACCGCCTTTCGAGCCTCCAGGAGGACTCTCTGCTTCTCCTCCGAAGTCAGCAAAGTCTGCAGTAATTGTTGGCAATCATCCCAGGTGGGCTGATGAGTAATCAGGACCGACTCAATTAGAGCAGTCAGCCTAACTGGGTCTTCAGAAAAAGAGGGATTGTTATTTTTCCAGTTATATAGGTCGGAGGAGGAGAACGGCCAGTATTGTAGTTGGCCATTTCCTCCGGTCCGGAGAGGGAATGCCTGAGAGGAAGTAGAATCCGCGGCCAGCTGCTGGTCTCGCCGTCCCCTTAAGCGGGCTGCCATGGGGGACGGGGCAGCGGGAGATGGCGCGGCAGGCCCCTCGTTTTCATCGGTCGAGTCGGCCACCTGAGGCGGGAGGGCCTGTTCTCGGTAGGGAGGGGGGTCCTCCGTGAGGAGGTCTACCAATAGGTCATCCCCCGCGGGCAGAACCTGCGGAGGGGGAGGTTTGGTTTTTGAAGGGTCAGTAAGGGTTGGATATAGAGACGAGCGGATTGGGGGTCCTGCTGGAGAGGAGGAGACTGGAGGGGGTAAGGTGGGAGCAGATGGAGGAAGTAGGGGTTTGGGAGGGACAAAAGGCTTAGCCCAGGGTGGTGGATCGTAAGCCATTGCCTCCCAGGTCACGATATAGGCCACCTGGTCTGGGTGCCCATGAGGGCCGGGGTCCATCACTTTGGCTTTGACCTGCGAGATAATATTAAGGTCGAATGTACCATCCCTTGGCCAGCCCACATTAAATGTGGGCCATTCAGATGAACAGAAAGTAACCCAACGCTTCTTCCGGACTTCCACAGACTGGTTGTTCGCAATGTCCTGGACGTCCCTCCAGTGCTGTAAAGTCAGACTCAAAGGGGTAGTTAAGGACTGTCCCATATTTTCAAACACGGACACAGACAATACCAGACAAAAAAACAAAAAACCAATGACAAAACACCAAAATCGCGCAGCGCGGCTTCGGCGTAAAACCGAAAGCAAAGCCTGAGTTGGAGATAGCGAGAGTCCGGATCTCTCTACTCCCAGAAGAACCACATACCCTTCTGACTGCGGAGGAGCTCCAAACAGTCCGATCCGGGTAGGGTTCACAGAAAACAGACGGGTCCCGAATTGGACCCCAGATGCCCCCGGGACGTCTCCCAGGGCTGCGGTCGGGAGTACGAACTCGTCAGTTCCTCCGCGGGTCCGCCAGATACAGATCTAGTTAGCTAACTAGTTCGGACGCAGGCGCAAACATAAAAACATAGTACAGACAGTCACACAAAGCGATCGCTGGCCAGCTTACCTCCCGGTGGTGAGTCGGTGGTCCCTGGGCAGGGGTCTTCAAATCCCGGACGGGCCCCCAAATGAAAGACCCCCGAATTGGGTTGTCTTCCAGTCTGAGAAGACCCTCCCAAGGAACAGCGAGACCACTCTTTGGATGCAACAAGCAAGAGGCTTTATTCAGATACACAGGTACCTGGGGCGACTTAGTCTCTCGGAGGACTAGCGCGCCTTTAGGCTGGAGCAGTGGGTTTTTATAGGGTCGGTGAGCAAAAGCGCGGGTACAGAAGCGAGAAGCAGCGTTGATTGGTTAGTTTGAATGGGGCGGGGGTTCAAGTCGGGGCACCTGGAGACAGTTGTGGGGGAGTCTGGAAACAGCTACGGGGCGTTCCAAGTAACCAGATGTTAGTGCTGACTTAGCCATATCTCGGGTACCAACTGTCTCTGTCCCCGGGCTAGGGCCCAGATGTCCAACCACAGATATCCTGCTTGGCCCCTCATTGCCCTTGTTTCTCTGAACTGAACTTTAACTAATCTTCCCTGTCCTTTGTGCTGGTAAAATTTCATGCCTTGCAAAATGGCGTTACTGCTGCTATTATTGAATGGGGGTCTTTCAGTTCAAAGTCTGAACTTTGGGAGTCAAAGATACCTGAATTCAAAGCTGAAAATTCAGCTTTGTAGCTAGGACTATTGAAATGCCACCAATAGGTAACATTTTATCTGTAAAACAGGGTCAATAGAACAAGTTCCTTAATATACTGTGCAGATTAATTAAAATATTGTATGTGCATGGGCTAGTCTGAGACCTGGCTTACACTGGCTGTTTAGTAAATGAGTGTTACATGTTCAACATGTCTGTGGAAAAGCCATATAATTGTGTACACTAATGTCACAAGACTGAATGAAATCTGTCTTAGGAAGCAGCTGGCATCTTTGATCACCAGGAGGCTCAGGATTTTGGTTGCGCAGTTCTCAACAGGGGCAATTGAATTGAGTCCCACAGGGACACTTGGCAGAAGCTACACGTATTTTTGGTTGGCATCAAATGAGGAGAAGCCATGGATTTCGCTCAACATCCAGCAATCACCAGGGCAGCCTTCCACAGCAAAGAAGGACCTGACTTGAAGATTCTATCCATAGGGCTACAGTTTCAAGTCCTGCCACGGGTGAGAAGAAGACCCCTCCCCACCACGAACTGTTACCCAGATCAAATCTAAGTAAAACCTGAAGGAACCTCCCAGCATACAGAAGCAGCATGTGTGAGAAATTGGGGGCCCATGCCTTCCACCCTGCCTGTGAAGCAGAATCTGAGCGAGGGTATGCATCCGGGATGGGTAATGCTCAAGACAATCCAGAAGTTATCCATCTTCCTCCAGGAAAGGAGACAACTCATGGCAGGCAAGCTTTGTAACTGGTTTTTCTCCACCAAATGGGACCCTGACGGCCTTGAAATGGACAAGCACACAATTATGTGGAAGTGGAAAAGCACGTGGCCTTGATGGCCCCTACATAGTGAGTGTTTCTCAATTCCCAAAGCCCTTTCTATTCATCTGGAAAGACTCCATTTGCAAAACATTTATTCAAGGCTTAATTGCTAATAAGTCCCTGCATGGGGCCACTCCATTGAAAGGCCACACAATGGCATGGCCTGATAATCAATGCCCCATTCATACACTAATCAGTAGAGACAAAATGGATGCGGGGAGAGCTTGCCCACAGACTCCAGGAGACTCTCTCCCTGTCCCTCTGAGTTCCTCTGTAATTAGGGCCCTGTCACATGCTAATCAGAGCTGGGGTTCCTGGAAGTTAGGGAGAGCCCTGTTGGAGCTCTGCTTCAATGCAGGCACATTCTGAGAACCCATGAATTACCTCCAAATTGAAGCAGCAGCCCAACCAGCAGGATGTCTGTTTTTTTAACTAAGCTGGAGATTGTCCTTAAGGTGACCTTCATCTGTAAAGATCGGCCATCATGGACACTGTAGGGACAGTGTTCTATTTAATTCTAGTCACAAATCTAGGGCATGGTTTTATCACTGATATCTTTATGATAGAGATGAGAAGATGGAAGTTATCTGCCTTTTCCAAAATCGTTTTGTGGATACGTTGACTGAAAAGTCTTTAGGAACTGGAGCTGTAGCTCAGCTGATAAAGAACTTGCCTAGGATGCCCGAAGCCCTGGGTTCAAACCCCAGCACTGTGTGAAACCAATTATGGTGGCACGTGCTTGTAATCTCTGCACTTGGTAGGTGGAGGTAGGAATTTTGGAAGTTCAAGGTGATCCTTGGCTACGTGGAGAGTTCAAAGCCAGCCTGGGCTGGAGACATGGTCTCAAAAAAACAAACAAGCCCAAAACAAAATCAAACAAACCCCTGTAACTCACCAACAAATTAATTTACTTTTAGCACCTATGCTTCATATAAAATATTAGCTAACTGATGCCAACAGTGTATATAAAAATACATAGGAAACTGCATGTGGGCACGTAAGAAAGACTGCAACCCAAGAAAAAGACAATTCAGAGGATGTGAACATATAATTTGTGGAAGAGAAAGCCAACAGAATCTCAGGAGATAGTCAAAATTATGAATAATCAAAGAAAAGCAAATTACAAACCAATGTGACACTTCCTATCTAAGTAGGTTTAAAAAGACAGAAATTCTGGAAAGGTCCGGTGTTGGTGAAGATGCCAAGATGGGAACGTTGGAGACTTCTGGCAAGTGCGGGTGTTCTGCAGAACTCAAAGGGTTCTCTGTAGTGAAGTAGTTGTATGCAGCATGACTCAGCATTTCTGTACCCTGCTGTGGCATCCACAGATATTCCTTCCACAGCTCTCCAGGAGGCATATATTCATTTTGGCTTTGGCTATAGTGCTAAGAAACTGGGGGCTGTATCATGCCAGCCATTATAAGCTAAATATAAACAGATCACCCAAAGGAATGATTACTTCCAACCATTATCACCTGCCAGTGTAGGACTCAGCAATCAATAACTTTAATAGAGGCCCGAGTCTCAGTAGTTTACCCTGAAGAAAATACCTGGTTGCAGGAAGAACCACAAACTGAGATTACCCAAATACCACCCAAGAACAGGCCATCCAAAGGAATTGCCCAATGTTCCAACCACTGTAGATAGGATCACCTGCCAGCACACACTCACCAGGACACTCCTAGACAAATGTCAGCAATCAGGGGTCCTGAAGCTCAGAAATCGCTCACCCCCACCTTTACTACTATAAAAACCCAACTCTACCTGAGCTTGGGACTCCCTGTTTATTCCAATATGTTGGACATGCAGAGAGACCGAGTTTGCAAACTTGCATAAAATAAAGGCTCTTTGCTTTTACATATAAGACACGGTCTCCTTGTTGGCTTTCGGGGGACTTCGCGGATTTGGGTATAACAGGGACCAAGTGGGTGTTATCTTCTGAGCCACTAGATAAGTCGATGTGCAGGCGGCGGCATATGGAGTATCCGTGTAAAACAACAGATTAGCTGTAGCCATAGTTACAGGCATGAACCTTTTAAGAAACTGCAATAAGGAAAAAAGGTAAGAAGCCAAATGAAACTCAGTAGCATTTGTGGGAAAATTCAAATAGATGCATACTAAACAGCACCATTTTGCAAGAAATACATAAGAAGCTCAGAGGATTGGTATGCATTGTGGGAAATGGGCAAGGAGGGACTTATAGCAGCCACAGAAAAGCTGGCACACTGAGAGGAAGATCATTCAAGAAAAGGACATTTACAAAGGTGTGGGTGCAGAGAGGTGGCACAGAAACCAGGGTTAGAGGTGTAGCTGTGATTTCACCTTCCCCAGCCCTGGAGACTGGGAGCCGTTAGCTAGTTACTGAGTCATATGCCAGGAGAACTGTAGTGGCTTTCAGTGGTCCAGGCATCCTGCTAGGGATCCTGACTTCATCTTTCCCGTTCCCTAGTCCTCCAACCAGAGGTTCACATTGGCCTAGCCAGCAGAGAGCCAAGGGTCAAAGGAAGTCAACAGCATGTCCTCTCAGACCCGCTTCGCCAGCAGGAGGATTGAAGAAAGGTCAGTTGGGAAGAGTGGGTGTTAGAGATGCACATGACAGCCATATTACTGATGAACTGTGAGGGAAAAGGAGTCCAATTCATAAATGAATATAAATAATATAAACATGGGGGAGGGACTGGCAAGGAAACACAGAGAGATACAATTCCCTACCTACCAGGAATCTGAGGCTAATACTAAAGAAAGTAAAATGAAAAATTGAAACATTTTTCTAATTTATTATTGATATCCTCCATTGTATGTGCATCTCTGTGCTTTAACACAGGTGAATGCACAATTTAATTATTATATGAAATTGATCAGTTAGCATATAGTGTACTAGCAGACTCTGATACTAGCAACATTTGGAGAACATAATCTTTTTTTTTTTGTTTCCAGTTTATTTATTTTTTATTAAAAATTGCCATCTCCTCCCCTCCTCCTCTCTCATCCCTCCCCTCCCCTCCACCCATACCCCCACTCCCTCCCTCTCCAGGCCAAAGAGCCATCAGGGTTCTCTACACTATGTTGAGTCCAAGGTCCTCCCAACTCCCTCCAGGTCCAGGAAGGTGAGCAACCAAACTGACAAGGCTCACACAGAGCCCATCCTTGTCGTAGAGACCAAGCCCATCGCCATTGTCCTTGGCTCCTTGGTCAGCCTCCACCATCAGCCACTTTCAGAGAGTCCGATTTGGTCGCATGTTCCATCAGTCCCATTCCAAGTGGACTTGGTGGTCTCCCATTAGTTCTGTCCTGCCGTCTCAGTGGGTGAACGCATCCCTCATGGTTCTGACTTTCTTTCTCATGATCTCTCTTCTTCTGCTCCTCATCAGAACTTTGGGAGCTCAGTCCGGTGCTCTGGAGAACATAATCTTGAATGTATATGAGAAACAATAGAATATGTAGACTAATTTATGAGGCAAACTTTTATAGAATTTCTGTTGCCCTGCAGCATTCCCATGGGATTCTAGTGTTTTAGAGTCTCTCTCCAGGGCTGGAGATTAAAAATCACCTTCTTGGACTGGTCGTGTGGGACAATAACCACAGGATGCCCATGACTCAGGGCAAAAGCAGGATATGAGAGAGGACTTTGGGGGGAGGATCCGGTAATGATGGTGCATCATAGGCCTTGAGCCAGATCAATAACTCATTGCAATGAACACTGTGTGGGTGGAGCTGATGGGACAAAAGGGTGTACTATGTGACACACCGCAGCTCCCAATGCCAGTAGGATGAATGAAGAGGTGTTGGAAAGATGGATGAGTAAGGTGGGTTTTTGTTGTTGGTGTTGTTGTTTTGTTTTGCTTTCAATTGATTTTTTTGGAGGGTGGGGTGGGAGGATGCTGCAGGGGTGAGGTGAGGATATGGAGGGACTCAGAGGTGAATGTGATTGGGGTGCATAATGTGAAATTCCCAAAGAATCAATATATTATAAAAGAAAAAAATTACCTTCTTGATTGAATGCATATCTCTCCGTGATTACCTAACCTAAGCCATCCATCTCCATAACGTGTCCTCTTTCTGGGATCCAACCTTTGATTAATCCAAATTTCTTCTAGCTTCTTTTTATGAGTGTATTAATGTTTAAAATGTCATAGTCTATAAGAATGCAATTAAGTGGCCTCTGGAAGATTCCACTCCTTCATGGACTTGAATGATGGGTCTTCCACGAATGACCTGACTGTAGTGTCATCTGAGAAAGACTGCTTTCTTGCTTTGCATTGCAGTTGGAAGTTAGAAGTGGTCTTTTTGTACTATAGGGAATTGGCAGGTGAATTACACTGAAGTCTGGACTCCAAGATCAGGAAAGACTCCCCATGAGGATATGGTGAGGAGTCTTTGGGAAAGAGAGCTACCATCATGAACACTTCCTCAAACAGAGAAGGAAGCAACCGAGGCTTGAGAAAATCCCTAAGTTAAAAAATTCCAGTCTTGTTTGAGGTCGGAGTGTGGCTGCGGAAGAGTTGATACAATTCAGAGATATTGGCCATAAGGTTCTGATGAGGAAGGGGCTGTCCCACGCCCCCTCTAACCGACACTACACGTATCTCAGAAGTAGGGAGGACTTTCAAAATAGCTCCAGATATCTGGAAGTCCAGTGCTGGGCTTTTTGGAATCAAATAGATTTTAGGACAGAAAAGCCAGATAGAGGAACAGCTAAATAGAAATGCCAGAATTTCTAAAGCCTGGAGTTCAGGTCTGGGCCTTGATTCTGATGGGAAACAGGTTTGGATGAGGCCTGCTTCATACCAGAAATGAGTGACTACTTCCGCTTGGGCTGGTGAGTGGTATATTTACAAATCTGGGCTGAGACTTTGTCTATCTTGCATGCCTGATTGTCTTGTGCTTTCTCTGGGTTTGTTTTCTATATTTTCTCTCTCTCTCAGTATCTCTCCCTCCCTCCCTCCCTCCCTCCCTCTCTCTCTCTCTCTCTCTCTTGCTTGTACTCTCATGGAATAATGATTTTTGTGTCTTTGTCCATTTAGGATGCTATAACATAACACGCATGTTGAAGGTTTAAAACAATAGACATTTATTTTTTTATGGTTCTGAAAATCGATAGCTCTAAGATCAAGGTATCAGCAGATTGAAGAAGGTCCACTTTCAGGTTCACAGATGGGGCCCTCCCACAGTGTCCCCTCATGGTGGAAGGGACAAAAAGGCCCTTTGAGGTCTCTTCTAAAGTCACCGTGATGTTCGGTCTTGATGGCCAACTTGATGGGTCTCAGAGATACCTATTCTGTGAAGGGAACCTCTGCATGCATCTGCAAGTGTTTTCAGAGAGGACTGACATCTGCCATGGAACTGAAGTGGACAGACCCACCTGCGGGTGATCAGCACCATGCACTAGGGTGGAGGCCCTCAGAAGAAAGGACCCATGCTGCATGTGTCTGGAAGCTCCCTTGCTTCCTGCCACCTGTGAACACCAGATGCCCCAGGCTTTAAACACAGACTGAATAGTTCCGACCCCCCAGGGCCTTCCAGACCTTCAGTGCTGGAGTGGAGGTAGTAAGGCACCAGGCTTTTGAGACTGAACAGCTACTGAGCTCTCTGTCTCTGCAGCCTTCGGACAGTTAATGCTCAGCTGCCCAGCTCCAACTGTGTGAGTGAATCCAACAAATCCCATTATTTCTGCTCTGTGCTACTCTATTCTGTCTGTCCCTCTATTATATCTGCCTAATAAACTGGCATTCATTAGGGCTCCATCCTCAAGACCCATCCCTTTTCCACAGATCCCACCTCCCAGTAATCATTGGGAACAGGGATTTCAACATAGGAACCCTGGAGGCGGCATGCATATTCAGAAAAACATACTGTAATTTATGAAGTATGTGAGTCATGGGCACAGAAAGGGAGGTGGGACCTCTGAGGTGCCTGGATGCTGTGATGGTGGGAAGTCCAACCCCAGGGAGGCCAGAGAGGTCTAATGACCTGGAGGCCTGACTTCTGGGGCTGTGGGATCTTCACAATCACCCTGGCTGATTCCCAAAGGCAAAGTAAGTCCCCAAGAAGGACCATTCTAGCAGGACCTAGCTGGGCCTGTCTTATCTATCTGAGCTCGCTCACCAGCCCCAAGCAACTTCCCGGGAGACTTCAGGGCATCTATTGTTTTCATGAGCCTGGGTGAAAATTTTTAGTATGTCAATCTTCTTAACCTTGTA
The DNA here is from genome assembly GCF_903992535.2 of Arvicola amphibius. Taxonomy (NCBI): domain Eukaryota; kingdom Metazoa; phylum Chordata; class Mammalia; order Rodentia; family Cricetidae; genus Arvicola; species Arvicola amphibius. The sequence goes on from NC_052058.2 coordinate 145,932,107, forward strand.
GGTGAAGCAGGATTTCTGGAAGCCATGGTATGTCTAATACTTTATACAAATAATGAAATATTCAAATTGTCCCAGTAAATTTCACGTGGGAAAAGACTGTCTCTGTAATATAGACTCTATATTTTGCCTTTACGCTTTTACAATGTCTGGCATGGAATATATGACAAATAAATATTTGTGGACAAGAGGAGGGAAGAAGAGAAGGAGAAAGAATGGAAGAGAGAGAGAGAGAGAGAGAGGTAAAAGGAATCAATATAACCATCAATATAACCCAAAGACGCAATCTCCAGACACTGCCTTCACATATTCTAAAGGTTTTCTCTATTAGTTTGTTGTTATGCTTAATTATTAAATTGATTTAACAATATTTATAAGAAAAATGGTTGTAGTAGAGATTCAGATTTTAAGATTTGTAGAAGCAAAGCTGAAAACAGAGTATTCAAATTCCTCTGAAAATTAGGAGGCTATCCATTGCCACTAACTCCATTTTTTTTTTTTGGTTTTTCGAGACAGGGTTTCCCTGTAGTTTCTAGAGCCTGTCCTGACTAACTCCATTTTTATTAGTGATTCATTGGGTCTACATCAAGCTGCTCTTTATGCACAGAGTTGGAGAGTTTCCCCAGGAGAGAGACAGAGGGCTGAGTGAAGCTCCGGGTCTGTTTGTCCAGATATTCACCCCAGCACTACCGGCTGTAAAGGAGCTGCTTCCCTAGAGGGGCACAATGAACACCTTCCTTCCTGAGTAAGTCTAGAAGTACAAACAGCCATGACCGATTCTAAGAGCAGCTAACTATAGTTCTTTCCTCCACATTCCTTCATCACTCTGTCTGTGCCTCTGTCCCTTCCTTCCTCCCTTCACCTTTTTTCCATTCTTCTTTCCTTCCTCCCATCTCCTCTTCCAACAATGTGTCTGTCCATTCATTCATCTATTCATCCATCCAACAAATAGCCATTTAATTATAGGCATGATACTAAGTCCGGGAGATACAAATATCAATACCCTGGGTGGGATAGGCTGAGAGCCTGAAGTGTCTCTGGAGCAAGGTATTAACCACGGTGGTACATTGATATCATTTAGGTGATTTAAAAAGTACAGATGTCTGGATTCCCATACCCAGAGACTGTGGTGTGCGATACTGAGCTTCTTGAACATAGCCCAGTGGATTGTAACATGCAGCCAAAGTCAATATATCCATCAATCCTCTCATCACTGTGACCAAGTAATTGACAAGCCAACTAGAGGGAGGGAGGATTTATTTTGGCTCATGGTTTGGGAGGATCCAATCCATCATGGCGGAGAAGGCACAAGGTCAAATGACTCTGTGGAAATGGGAACATGTGGATGCAGTGTGTGGAAAGGAACTGGAGCTGGGCTATCAGTCTCAAGGCCCCTTTCCAGTGAGGTTCTAACCTCTAAGAGGTTCTATAGTCTCCCCAATCAGGAGCAACATCTGCAGGCCAGATGCTTACCACATGAGCAGGCACAGGGCATCCCATATCCAAACCATGACGATCGAGACCCATTCCTGACAACGAGTTTGAGTTGTTGGAACAGATCAGAGATAAAAATAATCCAGAAATAAGCATATACAGGGTTGCTAAAACACAACAGAGCAAGTTGCTTTTAAGAAACAGCAAAGAGTAGCCATGTGGGAGGAAACAAGCTGGGCTAGTGGCACATTGTGAAAGAAGAACCGGGAGGCTAAACCTGCCATCCGGAGGACTTGGAGAGATGTTTGCAGAGGGTGAGATTTAGATACTCCATCCTCATGAAGGACAAATAGGATTTGACAGATGGAGATGGAGTGAGCTCTCTCCAGACAGGAGGGCAAAATAGACAAGATAAAGTTGTGGTATTCTCCCATGACTGAACTGGAGTTCCAAGGTCAAGAGTGAAAGAGTCACAGGGTGAATGATGGAAAGGTTAAAGCAGAGACCAAAGTTAGGTCACTACTCTGGTGGAGAGTTGTTAGTCTTTTGGAAAAAAGGAAATATCAGGACGGTGTTGTGTTAGACTTTTCCTGATGCACAGAGGATGAAGCTGCAGGCAAGTGGGAGAACACCAGAGGAAGTTGATGGATAACATCCAGGCTGTAGACTTTGCATGCCTCTAGCATGGTCAACGGGTGCATTATTTTAGTCTGAGTAAGAGACATGTTCTCACCCTTTAGAGTTCAGAAGCTGATTTAAGTGCAGAATCATTGAAAAGATCAATTTTGAAATTGCTGTTGGTGGAAAAGGGGCTTGTGGAGGTGGAAATGAAGATGCCAGGGCAGAAACAGAGTTGGGGCTTTATAAAAAGCCCCAAGGTTTAATGAAATGGGGCAATTAGCAGAGGATAAGAGATGTAACTTCTAAGTACCTGTTCCAGGAAGGCGGGGGCTCCAGTGCTCACCTGCGTCTGTCTTTCAGTTCCCGAACAATTGCCTGGTTTCCCTAAATATCTGGAAATGGAAAGCTAAGAGGACAGCAACAGGCAAGCAGACACAAATCCAGACAACTCTGACTCTCTATGAGCTAGCAATGGAAACAAATAGGGTACTGAGATGACTTGGCAAAGCGCTTGCCGTGCAAGCAAGCACCTGAACTCAGATCTCCAGCACCCACATAAAAAGTTGTGTACGGCGGTCTGAGCCTGTAATCCCGGTTCTGGGGAGGTAGAGACAGGAAGATCCCTGGGCTTGTTTGCCAGGCAGTCTAGCAGGATTAGTGAGCTCAAGAATCAGACCCTGTCACAGCAAATAAAGTAGAGGGTGTTTGAGGAGGGCACTTGACATCATTCTCTGACCTCGACATATACGCACACAAGTGTACATACATATGGGTACACACACAGACACATGTGCACACACATGCTCATGTGTACTCATGAACAGGAATCTTGGAAAACAGAGCATGATGGAGATGAATCAACTCGTGTCACTGTCCCCAGGTACCTTGCAACCGCGTCAGAACTGCCTCCTGCCTCCCTGGGAGCAAGAAGGGAAGAGGAAACTCTGAGAAGCCCCTGAGCTTTCGCCTTCTTAGGTGACTCTCAAAATGCCTTTCCTGCACCTTCCTGAGCAGGGCAGGGTCCTTTTGGTGTGTGTGTGTGTGTGTGTGTGTGTGTGTTTGTGTGTGTGTGTGTGAAATCTAGCTTGTATTCAGGCTGACATTTCCCCAGAAGCACTTGTAAAGATAGTTGTTAAGATACTGAATGGCTTTCCTAGAAATTGGAAAATTGCTACTGCTGCTTAAGTGCCCCAGCTGTCATGGCTTCCACCTTTGGATAGAACAACTAAAAACTCAGTACAGGGTGTTCCAGGCTCCCAGTCCAGTTTCGTAGTTTGAATGTCAACTAGGAAGGAAGGTAAGCCAGGCCAGACCTCCTTCCTGAGAGCTTCCTCCATGCCCTCTTGTTCCCTTCCCAGAAGGATGGGAGCCACCTTTGTTCCAGGGCCCTGACCCTTGCTCCCAACTCCCCTAATTTTCGCTGGCATCTCTGAACTACACCTGGTTCTCTATTCTACACCACAGCTGTGATCTAGCCTTGAATTTCATAGCCATGTCGTCTCTTTTCCCAGTACAGCTTCAGTTCCTGGTACGGATCCAGCATAGAACTTCAGCTAGTCAACACACTGAGGAGCATAGGCTCCCTCACTAGGCCTCTAAACACCAACCTTGGGTCACCTGGTCGATTTCTTGTCGATGATGTACCTCATCCAAGCCCCGCCTACGTCTGCACCTTCTTCCAATACCATTAGCTGGCAGCCGCCAGAATGCAGGTGCCCCCAGCATCTAAGCATCTCGTAGTGAGGACAGCTGTTGTGTTACAAAGAGGACCTCGAGTACCTGCAGATGTTCACTCTATGGTAAAGAGGGATCCTTTGCTAACACAGTTGAAGGAAACCTGAGAGGAGTAGGGGCTAACAGCAAGACCCGTGGCGGTGATGGCATCATTGGCTACCCCTCTCTTCTGGTGTCTTTGTTATGGGGAATAACCCCCTATTTGGTTAAACCTTAGTTTGAATTTCTGTAGTTGAATGATGAACCTTACCTGATATACTGGGTTTGATCCCCTCAAATGAGGATTGCCACACAGCTTCGGTTGCTTTTCCAGGACACAGTTTGCTTTAGGTTCACATCCAGTGGTTGTGTTATAGGTCATGGGTTGGAGCAATTTACTGAGTTCTAAATCTCAATTTTATCATCTGTCACATGGAAGGAGTTATGTCATATTTCCAAGGTTCATATGAACGCTAAGTAAGCTAGTCCATCAAGTACTTGGCCAGTAGAGTAGAACTATTTACTCTGCTGGAGTTCTTATTATCTGTTGTGTTGTATTTTTCTCCTCCCGCACCTGCTTGGTCCCTTTCAGACCAAGACTTTGGGTGATGCAATGGTCTTTATTTCCTAAGTACATCCAACTCTAAGGATTTTGTCCGAGATAGCCCTCTGACTCTTTCCTCTCTTGTTACCTCACCCATCCTCCTCAACCTCTGGCCCCTACCCACGTTACTAGCTGTGGCAGACTTATGATGCCCCTAACCAGTATCTTTCATCCTTATTATTAGAAATCTGATTTGTTCTACATGGCAATTTACCCAGCTGAAATATACCCACCTTCCCAGATTTCTTGCAAAAGGGTTGGTTTCATATTTATCTAGCAAACACTTACTGTATTCATTTACTATGGACAAGATGTGACTCAAAGTACCTTGCCACTGAGCTCTAATGGTGGTTCTAGAAAGTGCGCATTGTTCCTATTTTACTAATTATAAGAATAAGATATGATGATGAAACTATGCCTGGTGTCTCCCTTCTGGAAACCTTGGTGTGTGTGTGTGTGTGTGTGTGTGTGTGTGTGTGTGTGTGTGTGTGTGTTGGGGCAATAGCTCTCTATTTGGCTAAGCCTTAGTTGCATTTGTGTAGCTGAATGATGAACCTTAGCTGATACGCTGGTTCTGTCCCCCCCCAACATAAGGGCTGCTCCACGGGTTCATTTTCCATAGTAACTTTTTCAGGACATATCTTGCTTCAGGTTTACATACAGTAGCCATGTAGTTGCAGCCCTTGTGACAGAACTGTGTGGCTACTTGTTCATGTAGTTAGCTAAGAGGTCCCAACTGTCACTATTACCTTTCCCAAGTCCTCCTCTAACTAAGCATCAATAGCAGTCATGGAGAGGCTTCCTTCATCAGATCTCTCTTGTTTGGCTAGATGGATGCTGTGCCATTCTCTTTGCCTCTCTGGTTCTGAATGTAAGAGGAACACTGTAAGGTGTGGCTGGAGAGAGGAACTGTCTAAGCAAGATACAGCAGAACAAAGAAAAAGCCGAAGAATTGGCATAGCAGGGGTTTAAATGGGAAAACAGAATTGATTTAAATATGCTGTTCTAATTATGATGCTTTTCTCATAGTGTTATAAATTTCTTTTGTGTATTTATTTGTCTGAACTTCTGTGAAAAGAGGGTTATACGAAATAAAATACATAATACAAAAGAAACAGAATGAAAATTCTAAAATCACATTCATGCCTTATTCTACTATAATTGTCTAGTCATCTACTGCTTAGTGATGGGGGCATGTCCTGAATATGCATTGTTAGGTGATTTCACCATTGTGAAGACATCAGAGAGTGCTCTTACGCCAGCTAAAATGGCTACATCCCAGGTAGTACAATCTTAAGGGACCATCACTGTTTATGTGGGCTGTTGACTGAAACATTCTGGTAGCACAGAATGGAGATGCTTTTGGAGCTAGCCTATGAGTATATTGATGTAGTAAAAGAGACTAAAATAGGCTGTAGTAGCTGATAACTCAAGCAATATTGCTTACAATAAAAAATGAATGTGCCTGATCGTGTACTCATGCCAATGAACTATTACAGGGGAGCTCGCTGGAAGGTCTGTATCAGCAACAAAACAGCCCAGCCTTTGATAATGTCTATCTCTTAAGCTCAAAACTCACTGGCCAGTGTTCTTCCTTGAGGGAGATGTAAATATCAACTCTCTCTTCCAATGGTCGTAACAACAAACCAAGGTATGATTCCACCAAAGTTCACCCTGGAGAACCAATGAGTTTATTAGGCTTCCTTACAGAGAAGTGGATGCTAACTCCCCCTTGGCCACTTGCACCTTGTCCCCACCCCAGTCCTTCCCAGCCTATATACTCTAGCTCCTCTCTAAAGTTATCTGCAGCTGAAGCAGAATTGCATACAGATTATTGGCAGAAGTGGCTGGATACTTGGGTTAGGATCTCATGACCCTCCCAGACCCTCCTCGGAAGGAAGGAAGGTCAACAGTCAACAGGCCCATTTGTGATTGTCTTTTGCAAGTGGTTACAATTGATCTGATGAAGAGGGTAGCAAGTCAGCTTGGAGGCTAATCCTGTAAAACAGTCAGAATGAATCACACAGCCCCTCGCAACCACAGTGGAACCCCAGAGGTCCAACCGCGTGCTTAGACTAGAGGGATGCAGGACTGTCTGGGAAGTGGCATGTTGGATGTGATGGATGTGGTTTCACACTGAGTTTTTATTAATATTTTTATCTGTTTTATATTTTGGAGATGCGCAAAGTGCTTATAACAGTGCCAGGCTCACAAATAAGTATTTATTATGATGATTTTACATGCATGTATTATTGTGAAATAATAGATATACATAAAGGAAACATAATAATAGGTATCTGAGAGTTTATTTTTTGACAAGAGAGACGTCTCATTAAATAGGTGCCTTTGGAGTCAGACAATGGAATTTGAGGCCTGGTCTGTTGTTTTGCTGGTGTGCTGTGAGGGACTAAGAAAGGAAGGGAGGCTGGAGCTTAGGAACTCCATCAACACAATGCAGAGATAACAATGTAGACCAAGTCTAGGCCAGTTCATGGGAGAGAAATACGGGTATTGGATTTTTTGGCAGAATTCCCACACCCTACTGAGCCTCAGAACCTGTGGCCAACTCTGCAGCTGATGGCCTTCTGGGGCCTCATGATGATGAGTATCGCTGGGCTGACGTGTGTTCTCTGCCTGGGAAAGACAGAAGTTGGCTTGCCCCCAAAGTCCTGCCTGCCTTTTGGATCGAGTTCCTTCGACCATGCAGGACAGCCACACAGAGCCCTTTAAAAGGCACTTTTGATGATTTAATTAAATCTGACAGATTTTTTTTTTTTTTTAAAAAGAAACTCCTAACTGGAGACCTCAACCATATTTCTTTTCTTTTCTTTTCTTTTTTTTTCCTGCTTCTAAAGGTTAACAGCAGGCTTAACTCCTTCATTCACCCAGAACTGTATTTGTAATGAGTCTCCCAAGGGAACATCTTTCCCTCCCTCTGTGATGGAACCGACTTCATCTACTTGGCTGGGGTGGAGGAAGCTCAGCAGCAATCTGTCATCTTCTGGATGGAGCTTTGGATCGGGCTCAGCATCCGCAACCCCCTCCGAAGCTATGTGCAGTCAAGATGCTTTCAGAGACAGAACAGCTGCCACATCCATCCCGAGTGGTCCTTTTCACCGGGATCTCATCAACCCCACCGGTTAACTACAAGTTCATGGGTGGAGATCCCCAAGGTCAAAGATGTTTGGGAGTAGTCGGTCTGGCTTTGGGACAAGAATACCTCAGAGTCACCCGCAGGAAAGGCTGGGGGAAGAAACAACAGAGAAATGAGATTCTTTCTTAACTGGATTCAGCCTGGTTTCTCTATCCCAAGTGTGAGTGGATTGATTACTATTAACAGGTTACTGTGCAAAGAAAGGAAAGAATGGAGAGGAAGTCAGCCCTGGGTGAGCATGCTCACATGGAAGTATCTCCCCCAACCCCATTTTACTTCTTAGTGGTCTGGCTCCTACTACATATGACGACACTGAGGTTTGCTTTCGTTGGATGATTTGACTAATCCCATGGGTCAGCAGCAGACCCAAGGCTTGGATCATGTCTTTGACATGTCTGGTGTTTTCTCCTATCTCCCTTAGACATAATCTGCCCAGGGCCTCTTCAACACTCAGTGAATTTTCATGCTGCTGACATCTCTCCCGAGGTCCTTTGCAAAACTCTGTTCTTTCTTGTCAGATCCTCTTCCATTCATCTCCTGTGCCCCTATCACTAGCTTCCAAACATATCCCCCTAGGACCCTTTCTCTCAGACTTCTTTATAGGCCCAAGAGAATGCGCATCACCGGACAGGAAGAGAGCACACGCCCCCTGGTGGGGAAGGTTAGAATCCTCAGATGTAGGAGAGAGAGAGAGAGAGAGAGAGAGAGAGAGAGAGAGAGAGAGAGAGAGAGAGAGAGAGAGAGAGAGAACTGAATTTGGTGGGGAGGGGAGGAGAGGGGAGGGGAGGGGACGACAGGGGAGGGGAGGGGACGGAGGGGAGGGGAGACTCATGATGGATGATGGACAGGGTCAAGAGTTTACAGACGTTCCTCCGTTGATGAGGATGCTATGTCTAAAAACTCCACACATGGTACATGAGTGCCACAGCTTGCGACACTGTGTCCTCCTGACGACAGGATCACTGGGAGCTCTGGCTTACTCCCACCATCGAGTCAAGCGGCAGAGCCTGAGAAGAAGCAACTCCCTCTTTGTAGCCTGGGAAGGGGTGGAAAGTCCTAGCCTCAGCCTTGCTTTTACAGGGTGGCATGTTATCTGGCTAATTCTGCGCCGTCGTAAAGCAGATCAGGAGCGGAGCCTACCTAAGCTGGACGGACCTCTCTGTGTGTCAAAACCGCCTTTCAGCATAGTTTAGCTACTTTGAAATTTCAAGTAAGTCTAAAGGCCATGCGATTTTTATATTTGTCAAGAGAGAGCTTGTATTTACAACTGCTGGAAAGGCTGAAATGGCTATGATGATGATTTATGTGGCTCACATTGATGCCTGTATTTTAAAAGCATCTTGGAGACCTGAGCCACATCCCTTGAAGTAGGCCTCCAGATAGGACCACAGGCTCTCCCTGGGTGATCTGTAGTCATAGTGATTCTCTCATGCCTGGGAACACCATGAGGGGGGACACCTTTGTCTTTAGATTGAGCTATGGTATTCTGGCTTCCCCCACCTCTACTGGGCTGGGAGTCTTTTCTAAACACATAGCCTTTCATATTGTATCCTTTCTCTTTATGGGAATTCCCAAAGTCAAAGGACCTCCAGACAAAAAGCCAAAGTACTAGTGAAAACCCAGGAAGACTCAGCAAAAATATTCTGGATGAAAATTATATGCATCAGGAGGATATTGAGCGATGTGCGGTTCTCTCTATACATTTCCTCAGGACCCCCCTCTTTTCCTGCCCCTAAAGTGGTGACCTCCATGACTTCTGTGGAGGGACAGTCCTGAAACCAAGAGACAAAGGCATCACAGCGATGAATAATAACCATGGATTACATACAATGAAGAGAAGTTGTAGCAGATTAGCTACCAAAGCTCCTCCCCCCACCCCGCTAGAGTTACAAATAGTTTTGGTCTGTAGAATAAAGAATAATGGGAGGAAGAGAGTGAGTGAGGAAGAGAGGGAAGAGATGGTGATTAATTCATATTTATTATATATAATATCTATCTATCTGTCTATCTATCTATCTATCTATCTATCATCTATCTTCAAGGCAGGGTGGTAAATTGACTTATATCTCCTACAAAGATACATAGAAGTCTTAGTTCCTAGTACCCAGGAATGTGACTATTTCTGGAAACTGGGTCTTTGCAATCAAGTTGAAATGAGTCATGCTGAGTTAATATCATCCCCAATCCAGTGATTATTGTCCCTATAAGAGTAGATTCCGAGACTGGGAAGATGCTCTGTGGTTCAGTCATTGACTGCTCTCGCAGAAAACATGAGTTTGGTCCTCAGCACCCAGGCCAGGCAGCTCACAACTGCCTGTGACTTCTCAGGCATCACTCATGAGGACGGAGGGGGCTAATCAATGGCATCATCTGCCTGCCACCTAACTTGTTAAAGCATCACAGAAATCCATCAGTCCTAAGTCTGACTGTCTCGGCGACAGAGAGGTGCGACGTGCAACTGAGGCAGAGCACAGGGCCATCAAGGGGCTCAAACGCTACACACGTGGGCTCCATGGATAAAGAAATCAGAGAAGGAAGAGGCTAGCGGTCCTCTTTCCTGAGGAGGGGGCTGGGGAGCAGGTGCTTTCTGTGGAGCTTCTAAAGCCAGCAGGGCTGGATCCTTCTCTTAGATAAATGATTGAAGCTCCTCCGCGAGAGAGGCCTGGTGCATCACACTGGCTCAGCAAATGCTTCTCCACTTCCAAACGGGGACGGAGAGAGAACGAATTCCTTCCTTTCATCCAGGGCCATCTCTGAGATGCTGCACAAGGCTCCCCAGACTGTGATGCCACTCCTGGGAGAAGGCAGGGAGGAAAGTGGAAATGTCTGCCTCGAAACTTGACATGTTAAGTTCGCCCCCCAAATCGACTAAAATTGCATTTTCTGCCTTCAAGCGGAATGAGGTTTCAAACAGAATATGTGCTGAGTTGTGGTAAAATAAAACTACATTTCTTGCAAACCCGAGTTTTATGGACTAGATTGATAGTTACTGCAGTGTTTGCAAGCAGCTACACGGGGGCATATTGGGAGGCTAGGGCATCGCAGGCCATGACCTTCCAGGTTTGGTTTATCTGAGCTCTTGGTGATATAATTACAGGCCATGGGGCTCCAGTCATTGTGCAGTCCCTGGAGCACTTTGTATATAGTGCCTCCCTTCCAAGGAATCTGCAACGCATATTCTCCTTGCATGGAGGACGGTAAAATGCCTCTCTTGGTTCTTAGCAAGAATAGAGCATGGTTTTGGGTCCTCAAAGCAACATGCTAATTGGTGTCAATAGCAACCCAGAAGAGTAGGAGTTCCCAAATGCATGGCCCCAATTTGATAGTCAGGGTGGGAGTTGGGATGCACGAAAGATTCTGTGGATTCTAAAGTGTGCCTGAGACCGAGATGCAAGACTCTTCTTCGTGTCTCATTTAATAGCTTTTATGCCTGCCCTGCTCATGTCAGGACCAGAATCAGTGGAGGAACTGTTTGTAAACACATGGATGTATCTTTCTGCACAGCGTAAGACTCCTTTAGGAAGGAAGTGTGCCTACTTGCATTTCTAACTAGCTCCATTGAGAGCTTTGCCTCCTGTGGTTCTTCAGCCTCTCCCTGTGGCCTAAGTAGTTTGTCCTCACCACCCTGTTTATTCTGGGTTCATAGGCTGTTAGGATGTGACTGTCTTGTGTGTTTACAGTTCTCACAGGCTGGTGCACATATGGTCACCTCCCATCCCCCACCTTCTAGCATGTAATGATGCCATTGACCCAGAAAGATATGCTCTTGGTGCAAGGGGGGGGGGTGTCCTGCACTAGAAAGAATATATTGCACAAGTGTTTGACAACTGGTTGGTGTTTCCCTCCCAGAAAGGCAAAGAAGAGTTGAATGGAGTGTTTTTTCTTTCTTGGTCTTTGGAACAGACTCTGGCTCCTATGTGGCATTGATTTGGGATACACAGAAGGCGGTGATACATAAAAGTTGCTTATGATTTTAATATAATTTAAGTCACATTTGTGGAATGTCTGCTTTGTGTTATACCCTCATGAGGACAGAGATTGCCCAAGGCCAGTCTGAGTCTCTTCAGAAAACTTCAGGGAACTTTCTCGGCAGGCACAGTGTTGCCTCTTCTACGCCCATGTTAGCCACACCTCCCACACAGGGCAGAACTTAGGACCACAGCAGGTTCCAGAGAAGGGAGAAAACAGCTGAGCAGAGCCTGTGTCATTTGGGGATTTCCAGTTGGGAGCTTGTAGCAGCTGCATCTATTATCGGACTTCAAAAAGAAAAACAGTACCTCCACCCCAACTTGCCCCAGAAAGACAAACTTATTCCTGGGCCTGGCTGAAGGCAAGACAAAGCATGTCCAGGTGAGTTCCATCAGGAACATTGCTCGCTGATGTAGGAAAGTGTTTTCTTTGGCTTTGGGGTGAGAACCTTTGCCCAAGGGGATAATGAAAGACAGGTCCCCTCCACCCACACCAGATGTTTCCATGCATAGTATTTTTATAATCACATAGGCAAAATCAGATCATGATTTTCAAAATGCCATAGTCTGCTCCCCTGCCCTTATTTATGCATTTATGGACATTTATCAGTCTCTTTATAGCTACCTATTCAAAATCTATTATTCTCAGTGTCTCTGCAGCAGACAGAAACCATTACAAAAATAACACATCCAATCAAAATACAGAGCACAAGGTGCTGCGCAGTGCTCAGTCCAACTGATAGATCTACAACATAACTCTTGTAGCTAAGGCTCAGGGGTCTAGTGAGGGAAGAGGAGATGGAAATGTTGTAAGAGCCAGAGGAACGGGAAGTTTGAACACCAAGAGATTGCTGTCATGGAAGGGAGCAATCTCATGAGGCTTTAACCCTAGACAAAGAACTTCAGGCAGCCAACAAATGCTGAGAGCAGAAGAAATAGAAATAAATAGTCTTCAAGGAATAGCCCCCAGTTGGTTGCCCAGTATCAAGTGGTCAACCCTGAAAACATACAAACATACACCTGTTAGTACATACAGACTGAGCAGGCTGTATTTATAGATTTAAAGACACACACACATATGACTGTCTATCTATCTATCTATCTATCTATCTATCTATCTATCTATCTATCTATCTATCTATCATCTATCTATTATGTGTATAGATACACATAAATATCACATATATATATAAAACAATAATTTAAGAAAAAGCCACGAATTTGAGAGAGAGAGAGAGTAAAGAATGTACATTGGAAGGGTTATGGGGAGGAAAAGGAATGGGGAAGATAACACACTTATATTTTACAATTAATTTATAATTAAAATTAAATTTTAAAAATTAATCTAAAAATTTTATTGTTGCATTATTGGGTTGTCTCCAGTTTTTTTTGTAAGAATAAGTGAAAATATTAACGACAGCTTTGTGAACCAAATTTTCCTTCTGATTTTACCTTTTATTTTATACCGTCGTTTTTCTTTTAATGTGACAGACTACTAAATTTTAGGCTGTCAGATCCACCCATCTGTATGCCTGCTGTGTGCACTCTTGCTCCATCAGGGCTACTCCAGGGTTTTAAAGCTACCTAGGGCACGGCAAACCACAGCCACTTACCCGAAGCTGAGTGTAAGAAGCCACCTACAGAGTAGTTTACTGGCAGAAGTTCCTCTGTGGGGCTGACATACTTTGTTTCTTATCTGGACTTCAGATAGTTTTGTGAATTATGCCCTGTGGGTCAGGAATTGAGTTGTTCTTGCCTCCCCCTGCTGTTAGACCCTACCTGCTCTTGCTACCACGCTCTGCTCGCTTTCCATCCCCTCTCTCCCTCCCGCTGCCCATTCTAAGTCCTTCCTGTTTTTATAGGGTGCCTTTTGAAGCTCGTAGGGTGCCAGGGATTTGCTTTCTGAGCTGCTCTTACTCAGCAGAAGGTTTTAAGGGGCAGCAAGCCTTATTCTCGCAGTACTAGAGCATGGTTGCAAAGCTGCTTGTTAGGATTGGATTCTCTCCTCCTCACACCTCCTGCCTGGGGCTCCAGTTCTCTTTGACTGAGGGATGAAATGGAACCTTCTCCTTGAACCCTCCATGTTAGGCCCGGCTCCTTTCCTCGGCTCCTCTCAGGCTTCCTCTTCCCTCTTAAGCACTACAAGCTGCAGCTGAGACCTGGGATCCATTCTCAGAGAACAGGACTGCGGGGTAATGGAGTAGACTCACAGACTACAGGCAAGGATCTCAGTTTTCAGTGACCAGAAGCTCACGCTACTCCTAAAGTGAAGAAAAAGGCAATATATTCTATCATTAAAGTCAAACAAATAGATAAGAATTGCTGTGACTTATTTTATAGAGTGCTTAGAAACATCTAAAAGGCTGGCTTCAGAAATCTTATCACTTCATTTTCTAAAATTCCTGGTCTTTAATGGCTTTCCCTCTCCCACTCATTCGAATCTGTAGTTTGTCAGCCCGAGTTATTCTTCTCGACTAATAAAAGCTGTCCTTGGCCTAAGCTCAGGCACTTTTTCCTTAGGCCGGTCACCATCCCTCACATCAGAGGTCCTGTCTTCCAGGACTTGTGGGACCTCAGCTAGCATGAGGCCCAGCCAGGATGGCTGATTAGCAGTGCTTGCTGAGAGAAGGTGAAGACAGAAAATATGTGAATTCATACAATAGCACCGGGAGTCATCTTACAGGAGGCTCCCGTACGTTCTCTGTGACTTAGCAAGCACTTTTTTGTACATGTGTACAAGGCAGAATGGAGATCAGGACATAGGTGGTGGTAACCCATGCTTTGGGTGAAAACTGAAGGGTCTTGCCTCAACCAAAGCATGCAGGAATGTGTAGCCCTTTGCAACACGGAGACCAGCATGGTTCAGAGAGAGGACCTGAGGGCCGACTTTTGAGTCGCACCGACAGAGGAAGGGACTCTTATTGTGCAGGGTGCTGGTTCCACAAATCACGGGCAAGTCACTGACTCTACCTGAACCTCATCATTGTCTGCAAAGAAGGTCGATCGCACGTGACTTATATAATTACCATAGCAATTAAATGAAATAACAGAAGTGGCCATGAGGTAACGTGCCTAGCCCGACACCTGGCATTTAGTGGGCACTTCATGAATGGTCAGGTTTCTTTAGCCGTTTTGTCTAGGGCTTATTATTAAGGTCCATTTAGAAACCTCATTCGGTGAGCTCTAACCCTGTATTGTGCAAGCGTAGTTGCTAGAAGGAACGAATATGACTCCAAGGGAAAATGTCCTTGCTCTCCAAAGAAATAACAACAAAGTAGGGGAGACTGAATGTAAACAGCCAAAGACTGACATGACAGCATGTCCTGCCAAAGTTTACAGTGCACACGGAGAGAATTTTTATCCTGCTTTCTCCAGTGCCTAACCAATATGTGTCATTGGAAAAATGGAAAGGAGCTTGCTTCCCCAGGGCACCGAGAGGAGGGGCATTGAGCTCATGGAAAGTTTGGAACCTGAGCTGTGTGTAGGGAAGTTCTGCAGGACTATCCTCCAAGTCAGCCAGCCCTCATCTTCAGGATTTCTGCCGGGCCTGCTCACAAAAGACCATCAAAGCTGGTCCTATTGACAGTTTCTCTTCCCTCATAGGAGTGGGAGGGGGAGCCACAGGACCTCCATCTGAGGATTCAACCTCCCCTTCCAAACAATGGAACATGGTTCTGGCCTGATTGCACATGGTATTGGGAGAGGGGCTAGACGTGGGGGGGGGGGTGTGGGAGAATGAGAGAAGGGGATTAAGTGTATGCAGCTATGAGTAACCATCATCCCTGCTGGGTGCAAACCATCTACTGTGGCTACTTTAAGGTCAGCTATGCTCCTGCTCATAACCCCTTCATTCTAATAAAATCATTGGTTCTCCTTGGGTGAACTTCAGTGGAGTCTAGGTTTGTGGCTGGGACCTTAGAAGGAGGGGTAAACATTTATATTTCTTTCAGAAAAGGAATTTTAACACCAGGGCATCTGGAAGCAGCCCTGGGTAGCTACAGGGTAAACTTTAAGCTCTTCTAGCGGTGTCGGGGGTTGGGAACAGTGCAAAGGAAACATGTAAAGACCTATGCCTTGTGCCAATGTTTCCATGAAGGCTTGGCAGGACCTCCATGCTCAGACATGCCTTTAAGGGATCCACGCTTGCTCCGGAGAGGTGGAGTTGAAGGGGGGAGGTAGCAAAGCTGCTGCGACTGTGGCTTAAGGAAGAGCTCGCTATGGTCTGTCTTGGGTACCAGGCTACCATGGAGTGACTATGAATTGCTTCTTCATGTTGGATGTTTGTTTGTTTGTTTGTTTTGTTTTAGCTGACCTGGAATTCCTGACTTCAAGCAACCCTCCCTCTTCATTGTCCTAAGTAGCTGGGCCGGCTTCATGTTGGAATAGGATCTCAGATGACATGAGGTGGTGTTAGCAGGAGAGAATGTTTAGGTCATGGGAGAGAGCTTCTCACGGACAGACTAATGTCATGCCCACGGGCTCACAGGTAAGTCCTCGCTGTCTTGAGGCTGGATGAGTTACAAATAGATTGCAGTCTTAAAAGTAAGGTCATCCTGCGTGTTCCTTCTCCTGCAAGAACTTAATTGCCCTTCTGTCAAGCAGATGCAGAGTCACATCCCTGAATATCCCAGCCTCTGGAACTATAACTCCCCCAAATCCCCTCTATTATAAAAATGTCAAGTTTTAGAAATTCTGTTACACCAACAAAAGCTACAACTAACGTCACTTCCATATACCCTTGAATCAGTGGTTTTTTGTTTTTGTTTGTTTTCTTTTTCAATACACCTGCAGGTACACTGGGGAATTGTATATAATTGCCTGGGGCAGGGGGTGGGGCAGCAGTAAGTATCTGCTTGCTTTCCCAATTAGTCCAATATTGCCACCAAGGTCAATTAATAGTGCAAATATCTTCCCGGAAGCTTGGCTCTACCACATAGAAAATGGGACAATGACATGTCTTGAGAAAATGAGATAACGTGTATGGCATGTCTTGACACTGTTATTTATGACTTCTGGAAAGGTAGAAGAGGCCAGAGTCCCACACTCAGTCCCCCTTCCCTTCTCTAATTGGGTTTACAATGAGAGGCTAGATTAGCTGTGGGTTTGATCTGAGAATGTATTCATGGTAAACTCTGTCCTAATTGTCAAATGTAGCTTGGGTAATGGGGTCTTCTCTTTACAGCTTTATCCTAAGGGCGAGTCTAAGCCTTGGCAGCCCTTTGTTGGAGCTTTTAAGGGTCATGCCACCCTCTGATGTCCATTGCTAACTGGATTGGGGAAGTGAATCTTTACAATATCCAGATGGCCTGGAGCCCGGGGAGGGAGGATAAGGTGGTGGTGGGTGGCTGCGTAAGTCCTTTGAGTGGATTAAGTGCAACTCCAGAGCTGACTGTATGTCCGCTTAGCCACTCTTTGTGTTATAACTGATGGCAATTTTAAATACTAAGACACATTCCCAGTCTTGCAACTGTATGAAATTGATTTCATTTTATATATGTTTTCCTTGGTCTGTTCGCATGCCTGTAGTTGGGCAAACACATACATATATTTGCATACAGTTTTACTTTGGAATGACATACAAAGTATTTTTCAGTTTGAAAGGTTAACATTCTAATGCTGACCTCTCTGCCATAGTTTTCATAATTATTGCTTTAATAATCATAAGTTATTTCCTCCAGATGGCACGTTGCTTTCTTTACTTTAGGAACTAAAGGGCATTTTTATTTATTTTTTTGTTATTAAAAAATTCTACTATACTGTATATATGATCTTTCCAGAAATGACTGCCTTATGGAAAACCCAGACTAGTCTGTAACTTCTGGGCTCAAGTAATTTTCCCGATCCATACTTCCAAGCAGTTAAGAGCACAAGGGTGTGCCAACAGACCAGCTTCATGTTGGAATGAAATACAGGAAAGCAGTAATGTAGACAATGAGAGCTCTTGATTCCGGTAGATAGAAGCACAAGTCCTTGTTCTGTTTATTGAGGGCCCTACTCTAGCTCTGTTGCTTGTCTTCCACCTCTGTATCTCATGATCAGTATCAGTCAGGCATTGCTGCCTAACAAACTGGAAATACAAAATAGCGCGCAATATCAACCTTAATATGTGCTTCTCGGCTTACGATGAGGAACTGGAGGGATGGCTCAGTGGTAAAGACATAGGTTCAGTTTCCGGTACCCACACCAGACAGTTTGCAACTGCCTATAAGTCTACTTTCAGGGGATCTGATGCCCTTTTCTGGCCTCCATGAACATCTGCATGCATGAGGTACACATACATACACTTAATATCTCTCCCTCCCTCCCTCCCTCCGTCCCTCCCTCCCTCCCTCTCTCTCTCTCTCTCTCTCTCTCTCTCTCTCTCTCTCTCTCTCTCTCTCACACACACACACACACACACATACACAAACATACACACACACACACACACACACACACACACACACAAATAAACAATGTTTTTAAAAGATGCATTAAGCACTCCTAAACTGCTAAACTTGGTAGCTTGGCAAGACAGTATGCTGCCTCTGCCAAAGATCTTTCAAAAGAACTGTGTTGAATATTGCTCGTCCAGGAAAAGTCATGATCCAAAATCCAAAACAAATTTCGATTGAATGTGTATTGCTCTTCATGTCACTGTAATAGAAAAAACCTGAGAAGTTGGGGGCCTTCTCGTCAGGATTGGGTGGGGTCCAGCAGATCTGGAGAGAGTTCAGTTTGGTAACTCTTCTTATCAACGTCTATGGGTCAGGAGGGATGCTGCTGTGCCATTTGTCTTGCTCCCGCTTCTGGCTTACAGGAAAATGAGCTTAAGCATTTTGCAAGACTCCAGTCACGTGTATGTTAACCTTTCATCGGCCAAGTGTGCTGGCTAGTTCTATGTCAATGACAGAAGCTAGAGTTTCCTGAAAGGAGGGACCCTCAGTTGAGAAAATGCCTCTATAAGGTCCAGCTGTAAGGCATTTTTCTAAATTAGTAATTGACAGGAAGAGGGAATAGCTTATTGTGAATGGTGCCATCCCTGGGCAGGGGGTCCTCGGTTCTATTAGAAAGCAGGCTGAGCAAGCCAGCGGGAGCAAGCCAACAGGCAGCACTCCTCCATGGCCTCTGCATTAGCTCCTGCCTCTAGGTTCCTGCCCTGTTTTTCTGTCCTGACTTCCTTCAGTGTGGAAGTGTAAGTCCAATAAACCCTTAACTCCCCAACCTGCTTTTGGTTCTGGTGTTTTATTACAACCATTGTAACCCCAAGACGCTAAAAGCAAGTCATGTGGTCAGGTTTTAAAACTGGGTCAAGGAAATATATTCTGATGCTTCAGGGCAAAGAGCTCTAGTCATTTGTCAAAAAGAAGGGGCACAGACAGGGCTAAAAAGAGGGAATTGCTGTGTTCTATAACTATGTGTGAAAGTAGCAACTGCAGACGTGTGGTAAGAGCAAAATGGTGTAACGTTTTAAACAGTTAATGAATGTTACCTCCAAGAACCAGGGAGGGGGTGTGCTCATTGTTGTATATTTTTATACATTTGGTTCCAAAGCTCTTAAGAGTTCTTGGCATAGAATAAATACCTGAGACTTAAAGAAGTTTTTTTTTTTAATGAAATATTTTATTAGCCCCATGGATAAACTCCTTAATGTAATCCCTGCCCTAGGTGCCACCCCTGACCTTTTTGTTCCGCTGACACTCTGACTAAAATCCCAATGGACATCCCTCATAGTCTATCATATTCCATTATTTCTCCATCCTCTTGTCTGCTGAACGAGAGCTGCAAGAGAGATAGGCTATGGTGTTCTTTTATTGTAATCTTGGCAGGCAGATGCCATGTTCATAAGAGGAAATAAAATGGCACTCTTCATGCTGGCAAAATGGCTCAGTGGGCAAAGGCAGCTTTGTTTAAACCTTTAGTTCAATCCCTGGCACCTACGTGGTGGAAAGAGAGAACCCCCAAGTTGTCTACTGACGTCTATACTCATGCTATGGCATGTCTATGCCCCATCCCCAGCACATTCAAAATAAATAAATGGCCTTCTTGGTTTGTATGCCTTATTAGCATTCTTAGTATTGGTAATTATTATTGTTTGGGTCTTATAGATCCTCTAAAAACTCATGTGTTGAAGGCTTGGGCCACAGCTGATGACATTACAGGGGATGGTGGAGACCAAGGGATGCGGTCTCGCCAGAAGTAATTCAATGGAGGTCTATCTTTGATGGGATAATGGTACCCTGACTCCTCTCCTCCTCACTCATCTCTCCTTTCTGGCTGGAAGGAGGTGAGCAGCTTTTCTCTGACATGTATTCCTCCCCCGCAGCCTCTCTGCAGACCCAAAGACAAAGGGCAAAGTGACAGTGGCATGGAACCCCTGAAACCGTGACCCCAGATCCATCTTTCCTCTCTTTAAGTTGTTTGCTGTTCGTACTGTGTCAGTGTGATGCAAAACTGCCAACACAGTCAAATTCTGCTCTACTTGCTCGAACGTATAGAACATACTTATAAAAACTGTTTTATGATGGAGGAGTGTTTATGTGTTACTTTCATTATTAATAAAGAAAACTGCCTTGGCCCTTTAAGAGAACAGAAAATTAGGTGGGCGGAATAGACAGAACAGAATTCTGGGAGAGTTGGGGAGATGTTTCAGGCAGTCGCCATAGTGAGTCTCCATGCTTCTCCTCTCCGAGATAGACGCAGGTTAAGATCTCTCCTGGTAAGCCACACCTCATGGTGCTACACAGATTACTAAATATGGGTTAAAGAAAGATGTAAAAATTAGCCAATAAGAGGCTACAGATAATGGGCCAGGCAGTATTTAAAAGAATACAGTTTCCGTGTAATTATTTCGGGTGTAAAGCTAGCCAGCGGCGGGTGGCGGGACGCAGCCCCGCCGATTCACACTACAGTTTTAATGTCCTTATCTCCCATGTTTGTCACCTCCGTGACTTCTGGATCCTTTTCTATTGCCTGGTGTTTCTTCTGGTAGTTTCAGGCCATACTTTCCTGCTTCCTTGCACGTCTGGTAAGTTTTGATTAGGTCATAGATAGTCTCATTTTTATGCATTGGTAGCTAAATTACTTTGTGTTACTTCAAGTAGGACTTTGTTTTATGTGTAGTAAGTTGATACTTTTTAGGTTTGCTATGAACTTTTGTTAGGCCTAGTCTGAAGCAGTTTTGGTTAAATCTGTGTGCTTCTGAGGCCCTTACCTAGTGTCACATGCATAAATAGTTCTTTCAGCCCTGATGGGATATATACTACACCTCTGTTGCTTCCCTGGAATATGGCCTGTGCACTCCCTGCTGATAGCTCTTTCTCCTTTGTTATGTATTTCTTCCTTACATGTGTGGACCAGTAAAATGTCAGACTCGGGACGTGCTGTGCAGCTTTGTCCTAGCCTCCTCAGGTTCTACTTTCTATGGCCTTGATGAATCTTGCCCTCTATCTCCCCAAGTGGCTCTGCTTGAAAATCTCTTCCCTTCCCAAGGAACAGGCTGCAACAACCACCAGGCTCGCCCACCTCAGTGAGCTGTTCTCAGCTGCCTGTTGTCCGGTCTGATCAGTTTTATTTCCTAGCGTTAGGAGGCAGGAGAATAAGTCTGCACCTGGTGGCTCTGGCCCTCCCTGCTGCTCTGTGTATGGGTGTTAGGAGCTTGTCAGGAAGCCATGCTTGCACCTCATCAAGCCCTTGACACCACCAGTCTTGTATGGGTGTGACTTTTTGGTTTGAGTTTGTCAAGTTCAACACTAATCAAAAGTTGGGGCTGGAAAGTAGAGTTGTAAACTTTAGCATCATTCATGGCCTCTAACCATAACATCTGTAGGATGCCCTCAACCCCAGATCTCTCTAGACACTGCAAATGTTTTCCAGACACCCAAAGCATCCCAAGTAGAGAATCTCTGGTAGAAACCATCTAGCTGGTGGCAAAACATTCAGACCATCACAGTAGACACCTTCCTGCCCCAAGAATCACACACAGATGTGTTTTCTTCTAACCGTAGGTTTACCTCACCATGAGGATCCTTGGTGAACAACATACTCAATAATTTTATGACTTTCAATGCTTGTTCATCTGATGTCTTTGACTGTAGGTGGAAGATTTGGAACCCGAAGAGGGAGATTATTACAAATGTATCAGTTCAAGATCTAAAGAAGATCACTGGAGGGATCCCTACATCAGTGGGAATGGCTTTCTTCTCCTTGGAGTGTAGTGAGGGAAGCATGGATGGGCATCTCTATGCTTTTCTTACTTGCTTTGTGGCAACCACAGTTACTGACAACCGGAGGTTTACGCTCAGAAAATATGCTGTCAGTGTTAAGGAAAAGATGGCTGACTTGCACATTCTGGAAATGAACCCTCTCCTAATATGAACCAATAGATGTAGCATTGCTAACATCTGGATAGAAGCAGGAATCTTACCACCAGTAAGCAAAACTCAAAAAAAGTCAAAGGATTATGGAGTAGTTAAACAGAAACCCAAATCTCTCTTTAATGAGCAACCTGGTGGGTCTTCTGTGTCTTTAATTAAACGGACAGTTAATTCTTTGTTCTGCATTTAAAACATTTGCACATATCATCAGTTGTCATTGGAGAAACAATAGGCATTTCAGATAAGCCATAAGGAAGGTGCTGGTGCACAGAGACGTGCTTCTCACATCGGCGTTCATCCTCATGTCTTCTCTTGGATCCTTCTCTGGGTCCTCACATGTGTATTCCCACCTAGCTTTTTAAGCAAGCTGAGATTGCATTCTAAGTGATTAAAGATCATTTTTACTCATAACATGATGCTACAAACATCTTACCATATTGATAAACATGGAACTGTATTAATTAAAGTTAATACATGGTATTCCCTATGTGAACCGCAGTTTAATCTGTCTTCAGTTACTAGGCCGTTATGAGTGTTATGTGTTCTATGCAAGCTAAGCAATGATGGACACACAATCATATCCATCTCGTCGTACTTTTTAAACTATTCTTTAGGATACTGCAATCTCCTTTCTTGGCCTGTCTCCAGGGGAAGCTCCATTCTTTAGGTGTGCTTCTTTCGGAATAGAGTTAATGTCATGATAAAACTCTTATTTGGCAAGGGTTGGAAAAAACATTTGTGAGAATCAGAAGCTAGGAAAAGGACAAGTTTCCTTTATCTAAGGATGATAATGATGGAATTTACACAACATAATATGTATATGTGCATGTGGATATATTATATATGTGTATATCTACCCATGTGTCTATGTATATGTGTATGTATGCATGTATGTAATTACCTATTATTCAAAATGGAATTTCAATTTTGCCTTTAATTTTTGATGAAAATGAAAGAGGTAACAGTTATACCATGTAACTAATTATTATAAGCATAGCTTAAAAACAATGAAATCTTACTTTCTCAGTTTCTGTGAGTCATCACAGCCTCACCTTAGCTGTCTCCTCTAGTCAGATGTCCTGATTTCTTCCAAGCCAGCATGGATACTCTGATTTCCTTCATCTTCAACCTCTAAACCTTTTTCAGAGCTCACCTGATGGGGTAAAGCCCACCAGAATAGTCTTATTTATATTTGAGCATCTCACCTCATCAGAGGTCTTAATGACACAATTTCTTTCTTTTAAATTTTTTTATCATTTCAACCTTTTTTGGTGTTTTAAAATACCTTAATTATACTTATTTAATATTTAAATTTTATTTGATTAACTTTTTTCATTTATTTTACATACCAACCACAGTTCCCCCTCCCTCCTGTCCTCCCAGGAGTTCCCTCCCTTCCTATTTATTCCCTCTCTCCATCCACTCCTCCTTTATCTCCATTCAGAAAGGGACAGGCCTCCCATGGACTTGAACAAAGCCTGGCACATCAAGTTGAGGTGGGACCACTCCTCCCCCTGCATCAAGGCTGGGCAAGGTAATTCAGCATGGGGAACAGGTCCCCAAAATCCAGCTAAGCACTGGAACAGACAGGTCCTGATCTCACTGCCAGGAGCCTCACAAACAGACCAAGCTACACAAGTGCACACACATACAGAGGGCTTATGTGTTCTTTAACTATTTGTTCTGAGTCCTTGTACTCCCATGAGATCAGGTCAGCTGTCTCTGTGGGTTCCCCCATCATGACCTTGACTCCTCTGGCTCATACAATCCCTCCTCCCTTTTTCCAGGAGGACTCCCAGAGCTCTGTCCAGTTCTTGGCTGTGGTTCTCTGCATGTGCTTCCGTCAGTTACTGGATAAAGGCTCTCTGATGACAATTAGGGTAGTCACCAATCTGATTACAGAAGATGTCCAGTTCAGGCACACTCTCCACTATTGATAGGAGTCTTAACTAAGGTCATCCTTGTGAACTCCTGAGAGTTTTCTTGGCAACAGGTTTCTCCCTAACCCTGGAATGGTTCCACCCATCAAGATGTCTCGTGTGTTACTCTCTCCCTCTGTCCCACCCAACCCGCTCCCTCAAGTTCCCTGTCCCCAGTTTACTGAGGAGATCTCTTCTATTTCCCCCTTTCAGGAAAATCCATGCACCCCTCTTTGGGCCCTCTTTGTTATCTTGCTTCTCTGGGGCTGTGGATCGTAGGTTGGCTATCCTGTACTTTACTCCTAATACCCACTTATGAGAGAGTACACACCATGTTTGGCTTTCTGGGTCTGGGTTACCTCACTCAGAACGAGTTTTTTCTAGCTCCATCCATTTGATCCAATTTCTTTTGCAATGTAATATATACAATATAACAAAATGTAAACTGGAACCACAGGAGGGATACACATTTATTTGTAGCTCCTGCCCACACTTCTCAGAGAAGATCTGCCCGTACATGCGCACAGGAATGGGAACCAAAGGGCCCGTCTTAGAATTCTGTCTATTATGGTCCTAATTTCTCTGAAAAGAAAAAAGTGACTCTTGATCTTTTTGCTTATGATCCAGATTTCTGTCAGTCACATACTTTGATAGGTCTTTAAAAAAATAGTTGAGATAACAGTGCTTAACAGCACTAAATTTTCTATTTCCATTGTAGTATACTTGGCTATGTTTTAGAACAAACTACTGATAAACATCATTTGAAATCTTCCGTTAATTCTTGTTATTGACTGTTTATGCCCTGAAATGCATGTTGTGGCCCCCGACTCCCAATGTGGTGGCATTAGAAAATGAGTCCTCTGGGGGAGGTAATTAGACTTGGATGGGCTCGTAAGGATACAGCCCCTGCGATTAGATTACTGTGTTCATTAGGAAAAGGAGAGACACCCATGTTTTTCCTCTACCAAGCATGTGGCCATCTGCCAGGCAGGAGAAAGTTTCTGCTAAGAAATAAACCTTGGCACTTTGATCTTGGGTTTCTCAGTCTTCAAAACTAAGCAACGAATAGTCATTCTTTCAGCCACGCAGTCAAAGTTACTTCATCAGAGCAACCCGGCGTCATCCTAATTCCGTCTACTTTCTGATTCAGCTATTGCTGTTGTCTGGATTTTGATTTTTCCCCCCACTCGGTTCCTTTGTCATCAATGCCTTGTCATAGATGTCAGGGAACACAGGGCTAGTCAGTTTCTGTCCTCTTCCACCCCGTTTCTTTTGTAAGGGAGAGCAGAAGCGCTAGGGGAGCTGGAGGATGGCTTCTCGGAACCTGGCTTTCTTTCACTGATGAAATATTTATGCTGACACGTTGCCTAGCAATGGTCACCGGAGCTGCCTGCGTATACAAGAGGGAAACTCAAGGGGGCATTTCCCTTGGAAACACGGCAAAGAGAAAGCCCAGCTTAATGAACACAGCTCCTGCTTCCTTGATGGAATTCCTCCCAGTTTCAGGCAAAGAAAATGTTTCTTAGGGGGAATGACTGTGTTGGCTAGAATAATTTAGCAGCTGGTATGGGAGTGGCCCAGGAGGGAGACCTTAGGGAGATAAAAGCAGACAGAGTGTTGGGAAGCACTTAGCCCCTGTGTAGCTAAATGTTTTAATGTTGCCACTGTCTGCTGGTGTGCGCCTGTTAGTGATGTCCTCCTAGCTACATTCTCCCCTACTGTGCTGTCAAACTGTGGGTCCCCTAAAATCCCCTGGATTTCAAGTCATCAGACTAAATTCAGGAACTATTTTTCCAGGGGTGTTGACGTCCTGGTGTTTGGGCACTCCAAATAGAGGAACTGGAATGCATTGTTTGGGTAGAATTCTGTTACGAGGAGTGTTCAGAAATACCAAGTGCCTACCAAGAAGTGATTCTTCTCTTCCTAAATGTTAGTCTCAGACTACTGGAAGCCTAAACTGAAAGGAATCTTTGAAACCTTTGTGACAGAGTCCCCTCTCTCCTCTTTCCCTGCATTTATTTTTATCTTCTATTGAATGTTGGGGATAGAACTCAAGGGCTTGAACATCTAGGCAGCTGCCACATCACTAAGCTACATCCCCAGTTCCCTCTCTGCATTTTAAATCACCAAAGACATTTCTTCTCTCTACAAGGTGAGGAAAGAGGAGATCTCAAACCAGAATAAATCACCAAGGGGGAATCCCGAGCAGACTATTCTTCGTACCTACAAATTGTATTTCAGTAAAATGCAAATATGTATCCAGAAAAATGTCATGTCTTTATTCAGTTTAAAGAGACTTTTGAAAGGTATTGTCCCCTAAACAATGTACCATGGCAGCTATAGACAAAGTGTTTATCTTGATGTATTATGAGTAATCAGAGAATATGTAAAGCCTATAGGAGGTGACTCAGGTTACATGCAAATGCTTTGCCGTTTTGTACAAGGCTTTTGAACACCTGTCAATTTTATATTGGGGGAGAGTTCTAAAATCAATCCCCTGAAGCTGGGTAACCACCTTGGACAATGACCGGTGTTATGGCTCATTTTGTGAGAGCATAGCTGTCTTAAGGAACTTAACAAGGTTCAATGGCTCAACCTAGAGATTCCATTTAGTTGGTCCAGGTTGGGGCTGATAGCACGGGTTCTAATTCATACAGGAGGTAAGAGATTGTGAAGCGTTTCTCACACTGAGAACCACTGGGTGGGGATCTTCCATAGAGTGCTCTAATTCTCGTTCCACCCATAAAACTTCTTAAGCACCCATGGCAAGCAGGCTAGGCTATGGTGCAAGGTGCTGGCCTCCTCTCTGGATGATGCTGGGAGCTTCAGCTCCACTGAGCAAGAATGACAGCCTGAACTGCTGCTTTCTGTGAGCTGTGACAGACACTTCTGTGGCTGAGGGAGTGCCCTGCAATCAATATGAGGTCTCCTCCCCAGACCTCAGGGCAGAAGATGATTCCAATAGGATACATTTCTTGTCACTGGACCCAAGTATAAAACTAGTCCCTTCCACCTTCTCTCATCTGGATGAGGATTCTAAAAATACCTCTATGCACAGTCCTCTTGTCTGGCTTGACAGTCCTGGAGTCTGCTTTTTTTCAGCAAGAAGGATCCTTCTCAGCTCAAAGATGCATATTTGAGAGATCTGTAGCCTTCCCCAGGTAAGTGGAGAACTGGTAGGGATTGTGTTTACTATGAGAGTGGGTGCCCAGCCAATACACCAGACAACCTTGCTCTATTTGCTATCTGAGCTGTTGCAGAGAGGAACCATCCCTACATTTCAGTTTCTCTTCAGACCTGCCGAGAACATTATGTGTTGTAGCATTGGAAATACTCAGCTAAGGCCAAGGGACATATTTATTGCTCTAAATCTTTTGAGCCTGTGTTGTGTAGAAGAATGAGACCCATTTCAGGAGGGTTTATACAATATACTATATTCAGGGAATCTGCATATAAAATGGATTGAATGATCTATTTATATCTACCACCTATCAACCAGTGCTGCATCTATCTAGTCTCTATCCGCCACCAACTGTACTTATCTAGCATTGATCTATCAACTATCTTTGTAATCATTATCAGTTTATAAATGGAAGAAAGCTATTAATGTATTGAAATCAGCAGCTGTGGGTGCTAGTAGAATTATGAATCAACTTTAAACTCTTTATGTTTTCTGAATTTACCAACCAACCTTTAACGGTTACTGACATCCCTTGTTCCTCTGGAAAAAAAACCACAAAAGTGGCTGAAGGAAGGGAGGGTTTATTTTGGGTCACATTTCAGAGCTACAGTCGGTCATGGTAGAGACAACATGGCAGACAGGCAGGGGGACATCAGTCGTTCATGTTGCATCCACAGTCAGGAACCAGAAGGGATGGAGACTGATGCTCAGATTATTTCTCCTCTTTGCACAATCTTGGACCCCCCACCCATGAAATGATGCCACCCACATTCAGGGTGGGTCTTCTCTCCTTAGTCAAACATTTCCGAAAACACCTTCACAGATGCGGCCAGAGTGTGTTTCCATGAGGGTTGTAAATCCAGCCAAGTTGACAGTGAAGATGAACCACACAATCCACAAACAGCTCGCGCTGCAATAGCAGACTTTGAAAAAGGTTTTGGTGGCTCATGTTAAACAGCCTTTAGGTATGGGTGAAAATTCTGGGTGAAAGGTCATTAGAATTTTAAAACTTTTAAATGCCATGTTAACCTCAGCGGGGTAATATAGTTAGTAACTCCTGACAGTGATGGGTCTTCTGCTTTTTAAGGGAGGTGAAAATGCCTTGAGTTGCAAGGATCAGTTCTGCAAACAGCTGGATAAACCCGTTAAAATTTGTTCCAACTTGCACTGGCATTTTCTGAGAAAACACCTCAGATAAATGTTACATGCAGGAAACAGCTTCACATGGAAGTGCCCGCAGAGGCCTTACCTATGATGGAAAATATGAGCACTCCTCCCCTACCCCCCGCATTTCCCTCTGCTTCTGTTTCTCTTTTACCATTTGCTTTCTGCATCCCCTTCCCACTTCCTTTATCTTTTTATCTCCCTGGTTTGTTCTTTGTACTTCTTTGCTTTTCTTTCTGTGGTTTTCTTATTCTCTGTGGCTTTGTTCTCATCTTCCATCCTTGTGCAGCTTTAGGGTCTGTGTGTGTGAGAGAGAAGAGGGATGTGAGAGAGAGGGAACACTATATACCCCAGGATAGCCTTGGATGCGTGCATCCCAGGCTGCTTTCAAATTCCTTCTTCTGTCTCCTAAGTACTGGGATTGTGACCACAGTGCCAGCTGCCCCAGTCACTCTTTTTTCCCTACTTTGTGACTTGTAGTCTCTGTCTGCCTTTTGCATGCTCATCCTCTGTTTCCTTGCTCCTATCTCTATGTCTCCATTTCTGTATCTTTCCCCTTCTCCTTTTTTTTTTTTTTTTTTTTTTTTGGTTTTTCGAGACAGAGTTTCTCTGTGGCTTTAGAGCCTGTCCTGGAACTAGCTCTTGTAGACCAGGCTGGTCTCGAACTCACAGAGATCCGCCTGCCTCTGCCTCCCGAGTGCTGGGATTAAAGGCGTGGGCCACCATCGCCTGGCTCCCCTTCTCCTTTCTAACCCACCTTCTACTCTATGTTCTTCTTGTTAGTTCTCTTTCTCCCTTTTGATGTCCTGACCCACGTTCCCCTGCCCATGTTCTCTGGCTCTCTTGTTTCCCCCCATTACTTCCATCCTCCTGCCCAGCAAAAGTCAGGTGTGGCTGAACTGTTACAGCGTGTTTATGACAATGATTCAACTTGTTACGCCTTTCCACAGCTTTTCTCTCCACAAGCCTTCTTAAAAACGAGTCGGCTCAGATCGTGAAAGACCCCATGCCCGGCCGACATCACAGACACCATGCAGATCCTGGACTTTTCCATCCAGAAAGCAGAGCTGGGTAGCACCTGCTTTGTCTCCAGTGGAGGCAGGACAGCACCTAGCCTGATAATTATGTACCCAAAAGATTCTCTGGTGTATGGACCTCAACTTATACCTACTGGCATGTTTTAAATAGACTATCTAAAAAAAGAGGAGGCAGAGGAAAAAGAAAGAAGTGGAGGAGAAAGAGGAGAACAAGGAGGAGAAGAAAGACAAAGATGAGAATGAAGAGGAGAAAAAGGAGAAGAATGAGGAGGGAGAGGAGAAGGAGGAGAAGGAGGAGAAGGAGATGATGATGATGATGATGATGATGATGATGATGATGATGATGACAGAACCCATACTGTGTGCTGGGTGATTGAAAGGCGGCATAAATGTCTGTGCACACAACCCATGTCTCTCTTTTCTGGAACTACGGGCTTCAAGGTCTCACACCACTAGGGAGTGATTTCTAGTTCTATGCTTGAACACAGGGTTGAGTCGTCCTTGTAAATCAAGCAATTAGCTTATTGGAAATGGACCAAAGACACCACTGTGGCCAGACCCTGAGAACTGCGATCCTATACTGTTCTAAGTGAAACAGAACAGGGCTGCCACTTATGTCTCCCCTTTTCAAGAAAATTTTACATGACCCTAGATATAAAAGTTTTTAAAATAGGTTTATAAATCAAACATTTCCTGATAATAAATCCTAAGGAAGTTTATTATAAAACAATTCTTTGGCATGCATATGATTTTGCCATCTGTTAAAGACAAAGGCAAATTTGCATAGTAATGAGAAAGATACACTTGTTTATTTTTACATAATTGAATCTTGGCTAAATGTTTGATACTGTAGCATCCACAGCATCTTCAATATTTTCTACATTAATTGATATTTTGATTTTATAAACATAAATGTTGAGAACAAAGCTTTCTATAAATATGTGGTACCAAAAAACTGGCAGAAGTATGTTTAGGGCCATTTCAGAAATCTTTGGAAATTCTCTTTTAATTTCAAACCAAAATTCACTTAATGATACCTTTGAGTGAACCTCAAATCAGCAACTATCACAGAAAATTTTTAAAATCAAACATTCTGATCCAACACCCAAAGATATACTAATTTGATATTTATGTGCCTAGGAATGACGGTAAGGAAATATTGTCTTTGCCATAATGAAGCCATTTTGTTTCTAGAAGAGCAGAAAACTGTTTTAACAGCAAAGACAGACTGTCGTCTCACCTCCGCACCCATGTGTCGCAGTCCGTATTGCTTGGCATTGTGTGGCAGTACAAGGTATGCGTGCTCTGAGCTCAGAACCAAGGATGCCATGAAGTTGCGTGATACAAAATGTGTGGCTGCTGCCACGGACTCCTCGGCTTGGTTATGAACTTCTTTTTCATCATTGCACACTTAAAACTTTTTACTGTTGTCATATGTTGAAAGATCTCCACATTCAGGTATGTGAGCCCATACGAGGTCATGGCATAACAATTTCGAATACCAGGAGGGGCTAGAGATGGCTCAGTGGGTAAGAGCGGCTGCTGCTCTTGTAGAGGGCTCTCAGCAACCAAGTTAAGAAGATCACAACCATCTGTAACTCCAGCTCCAGAGAATCTGAGGCCCTCTTCTAGCCTCTGGGGCAGTTGTGTGTGAATACACACACACACACACACACACACACACACACACACAGAGGAAGGGGGAGGGGGAATAAATCTTTTTAAAAAGAACTTGGAAATGGGGCATGCATCGAAACAAAATGGAAATAATTCCTTAATAAAGGCATTTGAAACTGCACACATATTAAACTCACAATTTACAATGAAATTAAACATCGGCCCGTGAAGATGACACCCATAAAAAATTTAGTAAACTGGAAAATGCTAATGTTTCAATAATAAAAGAAAGAAAAGCCCAGCAAATAGAACTATATTTATACCGTATACCTTAATACATATGGAGATTATAAGCAATGTTTATTACTAGAGCTGTGGCCAGAAAAAAAATGAAATATTACAAGGGAATCATTGGCAGAGTCTGGGGTACACTGTCGCCTTCAGCAAATGTTAGCTCTCAGTTACCTATGCATGTAAAGATGCTCATAGTAAGGAGGCTGAAGGAAAGGCTCTCTGATAATTATTTAATTTTTGGTAGAATTATGATGAAATTTCCAGGAGGGATTCCTTTCTGTATTTCTTGTCCTTCCCCACAACCTTGAAAGGATCATTTTTTTTTCTTTTAATGTATAATTAAAATCAAGCAAGATCAAAGCTAATTCTGTTTGCCTCCTCCATCAAACCCGCCGGCGGTGGAGGTGTAGGGAGAATAAGGACGAGGGTCCTCTTGCCTCAGCTGGCCCAGCTGTTGGCTTGGGGTGGTCTTGACACTTCACACCAGATAGTGATAGTGGTGGCCTCATGCAGTACTTATAAATAAAAAAAGATGAAACCCTCACAGACTGACTTAAAGTTTTCCAACAGAGCAAGTGTACCTGGTAATACAATTTCAGGAGGGATGGGAGAAGGGGACATTTCTGGACCCGCCTTCTTCCCTCCTAAGGGGCTGGGTGCAGAGCGGAACATGGTGCAGAATTCTCCGTCAGTTCTGGGGCACCTGACATGTTTTCTTACTAATGCCTTATTAATCATTCACGAGCAAAGCTCATCCCATCTTCTCCAGTTTTCCCATATCTGATAATGAGCAAAGTGACTGACAAAGGTCTTCATAGGACAGGGTAGGACTAACAATGGGAGAAAGTGACAATAGAGGTGGGAGCCTGATATTCTGAATCAAGGAGATTGACTCTTCTGAGACAATTGCATACATTTATATATAATGAATTTTGATCATTTTTGTACACTTCCCTTATCCTCGCTCATCTCTCCTGAGAAACTCCTTTTCCTTCTAAGGCTTTCTAAGGCTGTTTCAGAACTTAGTATTTCAAGGGGTTGTGGGCACAGTCTTCCTGTTGCAGCTTTTTTATCAGCCAACATCTTTCATCTCCTGCAATCATTCCTTCTTTGCTTGCGTGGGTCCATGAACTGGGAGGCTGATGTTTGGTAAAGTGTTCTCTATTTCATCATTTTGATGAGTGTTTTCCATTAAATGATCCCCTCCCACTGGGCAACAGAAACCATCCAGATGAAGGTGGCTTTAAACATTGGCCTTGGTACAGGTTTTGAACCATGTGATATCTTCATGCTGGAAGCCATTTGCTGTACTTGGGCCAAAGATGGGGTCTCTGTTCATTCCCCCTGTCTGCACTGGATGGCAAAACAGGCACTGGGGTTGGGATGGCAGGTGGCAAAAGGCATTTGCCATCCACCCATGAACTTCCTGTGACCTCATGGAATGGCTTTCTCTCCCTGGGCATCAGGGATGACCTTTCTTGGCTTGGAGCTGCCAGCGTATGTGGCTTTCTTTGGAGCGCCGATTTGGGATCTTGAGCAAAGGTAGTCAGTTTCTCCCTTACCCTTGTGGATTTCCACTGGCATTCAGAGCTAAGGAACTCATTTCCTGCCTTGTTTAATGCAGAACCCCGAGGCAGTTTAACCTTTGATGACTGAGTTAAACTCTCAAATAGGCTGGATAATCATTAGGATTTAAATTAAGGATTAAACACTCCACAAGTTTCCCAGTGTGAACACACTCAGTGCTGGCGCTTAGGCGTCTGCGGCTGTCACTGGCAGCAGTGACTGTGAACTCAGAGTCTCTCAAGGCATAGCTTGCTTGGGCTGTGAACACAGATTCAGTTGCTGAACCTGTAATGCAAAATCCTTGCTCCCCTTATTATAAAATCCAGGCACTTCTGCAGTACTCGCGTGCCAGTTAGCCCAAAGCAGGGTTGGCAAGGATTTGGAAAATCCAATCTCTGCATCCAATGCATCCAAGCTCGTTCCGCCATTCCTGCATGTACTTAACACACCAGGATTCTGACCTCAGCTTCACGTCCAACTTGCTGTGGGACCTTGGACCAGCCACTCAGCTTTCCTGGGCCTTCAAAAAATGAGACAGTTAGATAAGAGGAGGGGACGTCACAGTCTTTATTTCTCCCTTGTGTATCTCCTATGACACAATCACCGATGTCCCCATATGCCCCCTCATTTCATAAGATACTCAAAATGTCCACAGACCTAGTTTGTTGAATCTCAGCCACATGAACAAGCAGTTTGGAAAAAAAAAATCAGTCATAATCTCTGGTCACTTGAAAGACATTAATTTTATAATATAAAATACATCTTTGAGAAAAAGAAGTTTGAATTGAGAAAGTTTGATTAATATAACATATTATACGGCTCTCTTAAAGATGTCCGGTGGACACTTTGTGATCTGCAAGGTCCTGCTTGACTTAGTTTAACCAGCATATCTGTCTTCCAAACTGACTAAGCACTGGTCTTGTTGGCTGACTCATGATGACTTCGCCACTACACTGCCCACTGTCTCTCTGCCTTCAGGAGAGGGCATTTAAGAGCCATCTTGGATATGACTCATTGTCTACCAACGGTTGATTAGACTAGAGAGTGGTACTTCACCCAGACGCTGCTGATCCATTCAAGTGGTGTATCTTTGGCATCTGACTCCCATGTTGACTGAAACAGCAAAGAATTATCAGGCTGTGTTGGAAACAAGACGAGCAGGTGAATGAAGAGGAGTAGCGGAAAGTATTTCTATGGTCACCCTGATACAATTTGTTCTTTGGGTCAGCCGCCCATGTATTCCTGAGTGGTGTGTGTGATGTGTATATGCACACGCGTGTGTGTTTACCTGTATATGGGCACACATATGTGCTTATAAATGCATGCAGAGGCCCAGAGGTCGATGCTGGGAATCCTCCTCTATTTCCTTCTGACGCTGAGATTATAGGTGGGCTGCTATGTCCACCTGGCATTTCTGTGCACTCTGGGAATCCAAACTCTGATTTCCAACCTTGTGTAGCAGTCACTTTAACCACTGCACCTGCCTTGTCCCCAGCCCTCCTGGGACACCTCTTCAGCCTTATAGTAAATTCTCCTTTTTTGCTTTTACTGCCACGAGTGGTTTCTGTAACTCACAATGGAAAAAAAAAATCGAATTTACTTTTTATTTTTTAAGGAATTCCTAATAGCATTTCCTTGAATCTGCAAAGCAGTACATGATGATTTTTTTCAGAGCACCTTGGCAGCAAGTGTAGGCTGAGCCAGGAAGACTTCTAACCGTAAAAGCAGGGGCATAGCAGTCTGGGCACTTAGCCTGCTGGTTTGTTGGAAAGCAGGTGGTGTCGTAGCCTAGTTTCGTTCCTGCTGCTGTGGTAAAATGCCCTGTCAAAAAGCAAATTAGGGGATTGAGTGGCTTATTTCACCTAACAGTTCTAGGTTTAGCCTATCATTTGGGGAAATCAAGGCAGGGCCTCCAAACACACACAGTCAAGGGGAGAGCAAATACATGCAGTATGCTCACTTGTTTGCTTGCGCTCAGCTGCGTTTATCCAGGTTATACAGTTTGAGACCCCTTGCCAAAGGAATGGTGCTGCCCACAGTGGGCAGGGTACTCCTGAAGACGAACTCCTCCTAGAGCCGCCACTCCAACCCAGTGCAGAAAATCTCTCTTTAAAACTCTTCCCAGTGATGCTAGGTGGAGTTGATATAGCTAACCATGGCAGGTAGTGTTGGTAAACTCCAATTGCTACAACCAACATTACATATACATATACATATTAAAAATAAAACCAACAACAAAGGTTCACTTCAGCTTATAGTTTAGAAGTCCTTATTCTTTTGAGTTCATGATTATGTAAAATCCACCTATATCATAAACCAGGAAGCAAAAAGAAGAGAGCTGAGTTCTCAACTATGCCGGTACCTTCTACCATGTCCCACCTCCCAATGGTTTCCATCTCTTCTCAATACCCCGGGTTCCAAGCCTTTATCTCTCCTACCTCCCTGCCTACTCAACATCAGGACCCAAATCATAGCTGGTGGTTTGGGTTCAAGTCATGTCTAAGGGCAAGTACTCTAGCAAACACCTAGGTCTAGCAGAATCAGGGAAGCAATACTTTGATGTATATTTGTCTGAAAGAATGGCAGGTGCTCAAAAAGTATTGGTTATGTTTTTAAATTTTATGATATAATATCTTACAGTGGCCTTATTGACCAGAGAGAAATTTCCCTTCCCAGGATTCACAAATACCTAGAGATAATAAACAATTTGACTGTTAGTAATTCTTTCATATACAAACCAAGCAACTTATGGCTCCAATCTCCACCATCTCTTTCAGCTTGCTTCCATGTGTAAAGTCAGTTTTTGCCTAAGCTTACTTGAACCTAGGCCAAATACCAGATAACTGGAATCAGTCTAGACTTCCCAAATCTTCTGAGATTTATTCAAGATAGTCTTGGTGCTTACTGGAACCTGTCTTTTCTTTTTGAAGTCAAGACAGACATGGTGCTAAAGAAAGAGCTGAGAGTTCTACATGCTGATACATAGGCAGCAGGAAGAGAACTATGACCCTGGGCATAGCTTGAGCATAGGAGACCTCAGAGCCTATGTGACACACTTTGTCCAACAAGTCCACACCTCCTAATAGTGACCCTCCCTTTGGGAACCATTTCCTTTTAAACAACCACAGCTCATTTGTCTTTATCATTGTTATTATTGTGGTGGCTTAAAAAAAGATGGCCCCTATAGGCGCATATATTTGAATGCTTGGTCCATAGTTGGTGGAAATCTTTGGGAAGGATTAGGACAAGCAGTTCTCAATCTATGGGTCACAGCCCTTTCGGGGGTTGAATGACCTTTTCACAGGTGTCACATATCAGATATCCTGCATATCAGATATTTACATTATGACCACAGCAGCAGCAAAATTTTGGTTATGAAGTTGCAACTAAATAATTTTATGGTTGGGGGTCACCACAATATGAAGAACTGTATTAAAGGGTCACAGCATGAGGAAGGCTGAGAACTACTAAAATAGAAGGTGTGGTCTTCTTGAAGGAGGTGTGTTATTGTTTTTGTTGTTGTTGTTGTTTTGTTTTTTAAGTTTCAGAAGCCCAGCCATTTCCAGTTAGCTCTCTCAACTTTCCCTCTGCCTTGTACTTGTGGATGAGATGCAAGCTCTCAGCTACTGCTTTAGCGCCATGCCTGCTGCCTCACTCTCTGCCATGATAGTCATGGTCTCTAACCCTCTGAACATGTAA
Organism: Arvicola amphibius; assembly: GCF_903992535.2. Classification (NCBI taxonomy): domain Eukaryota; kingdom Metazoa; phylum Chordata; class Mammalia; order Rodentia; family Cricetidae; genus Arvicola; species Arvicola amphibius. The sequence continues at coordinate 145,968,430 of NC_052058.2, forward strand.
ACAAGCCCCTAATAATTTTTTTCTTCTATAAGTTGCCTTGGTCATGGTATTTCTTCACCACAATAGAAAAGTAACAAGGACAATTATTATTGTGTGTATCTCTCTACGTGTTGTACTGGCAAATAAACACAGGGCATGAGCACAGAGGTGAGCTTTCTGCCATGCAATCTTCAGCTATAAGATTTTTACCTGCGATGTTTTGTGCTTCTTCTATAATGCTCCTGGAATGAGTCCACGCTTTCCTGCTAATGATTCAAAAATGCTGTTCAAAGATCCCCATAGTTATAGGGCTGGGAATAGTTTCAGCTGTTTTCACTTCTTATTTTGACAAGTATCTACTTCTAGAACGGCATCAGATATCTTGATCTTTTCAATCCAGCCTCATCACTTTTAGAAACTCTTTGTAATTTTGATTTCATCATTTCTAATCATTGTATTGGGAGTATTTTTTTTTAGCGTTTTCTCCTGGTTTGTTTGTCTTCTTTTCAAATGTATCTGATTTGCTTCCTATATCTGTGTTGAGATTTTAATTTCAGTGAGTTAAGCTTTCCATTTCTAAAATATCTCTCAATTCTCGCTTAAATTGTCTTTAGAAAAAAATTAAAATAATTTTTCTTTTTTTAACACTTTATTATTATTATATATTTTTGTTTATTTCTTGTTTTGTTTTGTTTCTTGAGACAGGGTTTCTCTGTGTAACTACCTTGGCTATCCTCGAATTTGCTCTGGAGGCCAGGCTGGGCCTCAAGCTCACAGAGATCTGCTTGCCTCTGCCTCCCAAGTGCTGAGATTAAAAGCATATGCCACCACTGCCTGGTTAAAATACTTTTAAGAGATTTCTAACCTAAGGCCAGGGATATGGCTCAGTGGGTGAAGGGTATTGCTGCCAGGGCTGATGACCCAAGTTTGATCCTAGGACCCACGTGATAGGAGTGAATTGATCCTCTAATGATCATCAGCCCTCCACGTGTGCTCTGTGGTACACACACCCAAATAAAAAATAATAGTGTATAATAGATTAAAAAGTTAATTGTGACCTGGGGACTGAGAAGATCGCTTAGTTGGTATAGTGCCTGCTTTGCAAGCTTGAGAACCTGAGTCTGATCTGGAATGTTTGTATTATTAGAGCAGGTAAAGTAGAGACAGGGGGATGCCCACAGTTCACTAGCCAGCGAGTCTAACCAGTCAATCAGCTCTGGGTTCAGTGAGAAACCCTCTCTCAGAAAAGAGCAGGTAGAGAATGGTCCAGAAAGACACCCAATGACGCATGAACACACTGTCTTCACTTAGTCTATGGCTTCTGTGACTTCCTCCTCTGTAATTCTTTGGCAGTTTTCACAAATGCAGCTGCAGGTCTCTATTTGATTCATTTGTCTTTTTGTCTTATTTTTTCCCATTGGGTTTTTGATAACCAGTGGGGGTAGTTGCATGCTGGGTTGAGGAAGTGACCCTGTGACAGGGTTTTGGTTCTGTACTTTGAGAGATCTAGTTTTTTTGGTTATGGAGTACTGATGTATTCTCCTCTCCAGTTGGGAGTTTTCCAGTGAGTGGCCTAACTTTGGACTTTGTATGCCGAGATTCTGAGATCATACATTGCGAAGGTTGCTTCCCCGGTCCCTCCACACACACCACCAATCTCCTATAAGAACAGTGAGTGTGCTCTTTCCCCAGGCACGGGTAATTGTATTGTCTTGGTTTGGAGGATGGAGTAGCTCTCTGTGGCTCTGGGTTTTATGAAGGACTAAAATGGTGTCTGTGTAGATAGACAGCATAGCTGTCTCCACAAAGTGACGTGTGACAGTCGGCAGATATGAGGCCTCGGTCAGGAGGAACTGGGGAAACTAAATTCCAGTTCTGCTGTTCTGTGGTAGGCGAAACAGCTGAGCGTCTAACCATTGCTTCTAAGAGAGTGAGTCTCAAATGTTCTCACCAGGGTGCAGGCAGGGCCTTTGTGGGAAGTTTCTTTTTTTTTTTTTAAGATTTATTTATTTATTATGTATACAACATTCTGTTGTTGTATACATAATAAATTTATTATGTATACAACATTCTGTTGTTGTATACATAATAAATTTATTATGTATACAACATTCTGCCTTGATGTATGCCCGCACGCCAGAGGAGGGCGCCAGATCTCAGTACAGATGGTTGTGAGCCACCATGTGGTTGCTGGGAATTGAACTCCGGACCTCTGGAAGAGCAGCCAGTGCTCTTAACCTCTGAGTCATCTCTCCAGCCCTTGTGGGAAGTTTCTTGACAACTCCCTGCAATGCCACATTTTGGTGTTAAGCCCCTGATCTCTGGAATTTGCTACCCACAGGAGCCACAGACAATGAAACTTCCCTTTACTTTAGGTTTCCCTTTTCTTTCTTCATCCCCAAAGCTCAGTTGCCTGACTTTTGAATGCCCCTTTTCCCGAGAGTTCTTTCGGTCCTGTGTTTCTGCGTCCCTACCCTTAGCCACCTCCCACGCACTGCGTTTAGAGTTTAAATAAGATGTAAGAGCTGTCTCGATTCCGTTGTCTCCATATGCTTCCCATCTTCTGTGGAAGCTTAAACAGTCTTTGAAATGTAACCGTTGTTGAAACAAAACATTTTTATAATCATGTTATTACGTTGTTTGTGACAAACCTAAAAAGAAAAGCATCTGTAAGCTTTCTTCTTAGGGAAGAAGGGAAAATGAAGCTATGAGTGTGGTTTAGAATCAGATAGAGTCTAAACCTTAGCCAGGTGCTGGTTTGAAATGGAAGCACAAATGGAAGGGCCACTTTGCCCTGCTGACCGCTGTTGAGTGGAGTTGGCACAAAGCAAATCCACAATAAATATTCACTTAATGGAGCCTAAAGCAGGAGCCTGAGGCACTATGAATTTGGAGCCAGCCTGGGTTATATAGTAAATTTCAGAACAGCCTAGGCTACAGAGTGAGACCTTGTCTCTAACTAACTAACTAACTAACTAACTAACTAACTAACTAACTAATAACTGACAGAGCAAGCCTGGCAATGTTATTTGGTGGTACAAAGACTTGATGTGCAATCATAATACCTGAACTCAGATCCCCAGCACCCACACCAACGTCTCACATTACGTATTACCGTGGTGTAGAGATCAGGGTTGGAGCCTGGGGGATTGTGGGTACTTGCTAGCAGCTAGCCCATTGTACTGGGTGGTTTTTTGTGTCAATTTGACACAAGCTAGAGTCATCAGAGAGGAAGGAGCCTCAGTTGAAAAAATGCCTCCCTGAGATCTGACTGTAAGGCATTTTCTCATTTAGTGATCAGTGGGGGAGGGCCTAGCCCACATTGGGTGCTGCCATCCCTGGGCTTCTGGTCCTAGGTTCTATAAGAAGGTAGACTGAGAAAGCCATGGAAACATGCCAGTAAGCAGCATCGCTCCATGCCCTCTGCATCAGCTCCTGCCTCTAGGTTCATGCCCTGTTTGAGTTTCTGTCCCGACTTCCTTTAGTGATGAACAGCAATGCTGACGTATAAGCCAAATAAACCCTTTCCTCCCCAGCTTGCTTTTTGATCATGGTGTTTTTTCAGAGCAATAAAAACTCTGACTAAGACACCCATGAACAACAAAGCCCTGGTCCAGTGAAAAACCATGTCTCTGAGGAATAAAGCAGAGCGTGCTAGAGCAGGAGATCCAACACTATCCTCTGACTGTTGCACATGTGCATGGGTGCACACATCTGTATATACATACATGCACACATGCCACACTGTTGGTAGTAATTTTCCCAGAAATAAAACCATTCAACTTGGAGGAACTCTAATTAAGACACAGGAAGCAAACAATTCAAAGACTTCAGGAAGTCCCTGAAACTGATCAGAATCAGTAGGCCCTTCCCTTCCCAAACATATACAAGCAGAGCCTAACAAGCCTAACTCTCAGATAAGATGAACTGTCTAGAAGAGGGTTACATCAGATGCGCTACCAGAACAAAGTAGAGACCAATACAATTGCATGGAAGCTCAGACCAGTTGAGCTATCTGGAAAGAACACTCTCCAACCTGCTGAACTACTTCTGTCAACCATGCTGGGCGAAGATTTGGTGATGCTACTGTCTTTGAGTGATTTCTGGTACCATAAATAACCTCTGACCCATATTCACGTAAGTAACCCTCTCAAAAGAAAATCTTCATTGGCTCACCAAGTTGTTCGGTTGTTGGGGTGAGTAGATATTTGTTTATGTCCTTTAGGAATAGCATCATACACCGCCATCACCACCACCATCATCATCATCACCAGCAACCCCACCACCACCATCACTAACCACACACACACACACACACACACACACACACACACACACACACTGACTGAACCAACAAACAAATCGAGAATTCTCTGAGATTTTCTATTCTTGCTTGTACAGTAAGAGTAACACTGCTACCATCATTCATCTGGAAGCAGCTTGGAAGCAATCTGCTAAGTCCCTGCACCCACAATAAAAATACTGTGGGAGGTTCTAGAAAAGGGAAGACTGCGTTGGGTCAGAGAGGACCATGAGAGGTTCTGTGGTTAGGCTCTTATTATGACCCCTTTAGGAATGTCTAATCATCGCATCCTTGTATGCCCTCTGTGCATTTTCTGTTGTCTGCATCCCTTGGCTAAGGCTAAGAAGGCTGTCAGGATGGAATGCAGCCCTGGTGGCCCCGAGCATGGTGCTTTTATCTCCTGTCCCTCAGGATGCCCTTTCCAAAGACTCACCCCACAATCAGTGCTTGTTTTCCTGTCACAATTTCACTTTAGCTGGTGGCACCTTCCTTGCTGCTGCTGTCATCTCTAGCGTGGCCTCCGCATCCCTTCCAGTGCTTTGTAAAGGTCAATTTGGAATTAAGCTCTCCCCCTCCCTTGCTCCTGTGACTACATTGTTTCTGCAGCATGAGGCTCTCACTGAAATAGTGTTTGCCTTTCAGCGGCTTATCTTTTTATTACTTTGTTTTTTTTTTATCGTTTTAGATCTACATATGATTTAGGAGATTTTTATGAGTGGACTTCATTTTGGTTTGGCCTTTGTCATGTAGACACTTTCTTTCACCTTTCAAACAATCCAATTCTGCTGGGTGGTGGGGGCGCACGCCTTTAATCCCAGTACTTGTGAGGCACAGGCAGGCAGATCTCAGTGAGTTCGAGGCCAGCCTGGTCTACAAAGCAAGTTCTAGGACAGCCAGGACTGTTACACAGAAAAAACCCTGTATCAAAAAAATAAAAAAAACAAAAGCAATCCAGTTCCATCTTTGTTGATTGCTTATCCTGTGTCCAAGGCTCTATTGGGTATGGCAAGGGTACAACAAAGTAGAAGTTTCAATCTTCAACTCTCAAAAGTGTATAGTTTATTTAGGTGTGGTATAAAATAATGTGTAATTAAGTTGGAAGTTCTGTGCCTCAGACTTTTAAGTCTATGTGAACCTGGAGAGGAAAGAGAGTCCTATGGCCTGGAGTTACCTTTGGAGCTTCATGGGTCTCAATCTCTTTCATGGTCCATGACAGAAAGGAAAGACTGGAATGGGCAGGAGGGTGTCACAGAATGGGGGGACACGAGTAACCTCAGTATGGTGACCCCATGGGTCACAGAGGAAACTTGCTTTTACAGAACAGAATTTATGCTTGCTGGCCAACACGAACCACTTAAAAAGGAATGTATTGGGTCAGAATTCCAGGAGAAATCATAGAAAGACACAAATTAGAAAAGAAATTAGTGTGTACCAGTGTGAATGACTTCTAGTCTCCTGGGTCTTCTACCAGTAACAAACCACGTATATTTCAGGCACATGCCAGCCATTCTGGTTTGAGCAGTACCTTTTAGAAAGAGCTCTCCATCCCATATGTTCATCTACAAGTGCCAAGGGCTGAATATGGTTGGAGTATGTTCCCAAAGGGTTCATACTTTCAAATTTAGTTCATATTAACAGGTATGTAGAAGCTGACAAGCCAACAATAGTATTCAGAGGTGGGGGCTGTGGGAAGGGAATAAGTTGGATAAGGTCATCAAAGGATGGCTCCTAAAATTGACTAGTGGTGACCTTATGAGAAGGAGAGAAACCAGAGGATACATTGCATGAACCTCCTATCTCTTGGCACATGATGCCTTGTCAGGACTTTGATAGCAAAAAGGCTATCAAGAGATGTGGGCTTGATTTAAGAAACCTCTTTTCTTTACCAGGTTACTCTGCTTCAGGCCTCTCAATGTAGCAATGTGATACTGATGAATACAACATGGAGAGTCACACCATTGTTGTCAACCTGTCTGACTGTACCTGCTAACCATACCCAGTAACACAGACAACTGCCCTGCGAGGGCCTCCTGTTCTTCAGCCTCCACCTGCTTAACAGGGTCAGAGTTACCCGTTCCTTAGATTCTTTCTTGCCTCTTTTTCTGCTTTCATGGTCTGAATGCATTCTCTCCCTTCTGCTCATGGAAGGCAGGTTTGAGTATTAGTATTTTCTACCCTGAACTGTCAGCAGTTCTTTTTATTGAACCAGGAAGGGTTCCCACCTTTCTGTGTGACGATAATCTCCAGCCGTCTTCATGGGCGAGCGTGTCAGCGCAGGTAGGGTTGGGCTTGGGCTGACATGAATCACGAATCTCTTACCATGGGAATGACTTTGACTTGCTGGATTTTGCTAAACTGCTGTAATATCTGCAGTAAGAAGTAATGTGTCCGAGACCAAGACGCTGTGGGATGTGAGGCTGCTGCTCTAAGGCTTGCCATGAACTCCTTTGGGCTTCTTTCATTATCATGTTTTACAAGATCATTTTTTTTGAAAGCAGGAAATGATGGGCTGGGATGAAATGGAGCTGGGAAACATAGGAAAGGGCTGTTCCATGTTGTATTTGAGTAGTCCTTGTGGTAAGATACAAATTATCCATCCACATGCTCCGGGAATTTGTGAATTTGACCTGATGTTGCCCTGGTAACCAGAGAATGGCTGAACAACTCTAGGAAAGCACTGGAAAGATGAATCTGTGGAAAAACCAACCTATTAATGAATTAACAGCAGGGATAATGAAGATGATAAGGATGGATGATAGATGGATGGATGGATGGATGGATGGATGGATGGATGATTTTCAGACCCTTTTAACTTTGTTCTGTATCTGCAGCCTTACCTCCTTTGTTTGGCTCTGACTGCTGTAGCAACATAAATGACAGAGGCAGCAGCTACCTTGTCTTGCTATTGTCTAAATATGAACTGATTCCTTAATACTTTCTTGACTACAGTCAAGAAAAGACTTGAGAAAACAGTTGTGTCGTGTGCAAAAATGAACCCAATAATCCGTTCAAGGGACCAGGCCTCCCAGTTGTGCAGAAATTGCTAGGACTGAGCTGTATCCCTAGATCAGTAGGTAAGTACTTACCTACTTGAGTTTGAATTCCCAGAATCCATGTAAAAACTAGATGCCGTGCCTGTGTCGGTGATGCCAACAGTCCTGCAGGTAGATGGGAAGTGGAGATAGGAGAATCCTTGGCTTGTGGGGCAGCTAGCCTGGCATACACAATGGAAAAGCACAAGATCCTGAGATCCTGTCATGCCCATGGTGGAAGGGGATGACCAAAGCCCTCAGCTGTCTTGTGATCTCCACGTGTACGCAGTGACAGGCGCCTCCTTCCACTCAAACACGTGAAGTTACACACCAAGGTAAAATTAAATTCACAAAACTTTTAAAATGACTTTGGGTAGGTAAGATATTCTCATGGGTGAAGACACTTGCTGCCGAACCTGACAATCCGATCCCCAGAACTTACATGGTGGAAGGAGCGAACTGACCCCCACAAATTGTTCTCAGATTATCACACATGTACCGTAGCATGCAGATCCATGGTCCCCCTTCACCCACAATAAATAAGTAAGTAAGTAAGTGTAAATGTTTTAAGATTGCTTGGACCGGTGAGAACCACACCATCCCATCACTGCCTGTGGGTTTCCAGTCATCCATGTGCTCTGGGCCAGATGCTTGACCGTTAATCTGAGTGTAGGAGTTCTACCCAAATGGTGTGCTCAAGGGGCCTCAGAAATGCTGTCTGTTTTCCTGGGATCTTAGCTACATACGGCGAGTGACAAATCTTAGGGGCAGCAATTTGCCTTTCGATTGAAAGTAAAATTCTCCCTTTTATATAACAGATGTTTTTGGCGGTCACTTTTGCTGGTAGCGAATCCCTGTGAGAGAAAATAAGCCCACCAGGTCTGAAGGGGAGAGAGAATGTTGAATAATAAGATCTGATCCTAATTCTTTAGAAGCAGAGCAAGAATGAGGAGGGATGACCTACTTAGTTTTTTTTTTTTAAAAAAAAAAATCACTGTGGGTTTTTGTTTTGCTTCTGTTTGGTTTCACTCTGAATAGAGACAACTCTGGGTTCGTTAACAGGCATGTGGGTGAGCAGTTTTTCATTTGTGGCTTTTGTGTAGCTGGGGTAGAGCCTACCTGATTTCAGAAAGGGCCACGGACCTGACTTCTTCCAAACTAAGTTGGCCTCTCTTCCACTCCTGGGCTCTGACTACAGGCCAAGGCTGGCCGGTGTGTGGGCGAGGTTTGAAAGCTCTCCGTAGATAATGTGGTGTTGTTCAGGAGAAAAACCTGAACCTGTTTATATTAGAGAAATATTAAGAACAATATTGTTCTAAAGCACAGCTGTTTCGCGGTGCCCTAGTTTCCTTTCCGTTATGTTAAGAAAACATCCTGACAAAAAGAAACTATGGAAGAAGGGGTGTTGGGCTTCCATTCCCAGGTCACAGTCCACCCTTGAGATAAGCCAATGCATTAACTCAAGCAGCTAGTTACAGAGTCAAGAGCACAGAGAAATGAATGCCCCCAAGTAGCCTGCTTGCTTGCTGTATACGCTGCCAGCTCTCGTCACTCTGATAGAGTTTAGGTCCTAGCCCATAAAATGGTGGGACCCACATTCAGTGTGGGTCCTCCACCTCAGTAAACAAGCTATACAATCCCCCATCTGGATAATTCTTCATTAAGATTCTCTTCCTAGTAGTAGCTGTGGGGGTGTTGCGTGGGAGGAGCTGGAGCGAAGGGAGGGAGAGGAAAAGTCATATAATTTACTCTAAGTTTTTAAAATTGTAAATGATTTTTTAAAGACTCTCTTCCTAAGTGATCCTAGACTTCGTCAAGTTGACACTTGACACTAACCAGTTCAGAGGGTTTGAAGAAGGCTGACACGCACGGGTCCATATGCTTCCTTACTATATGGAATGAGAGTGGATGGGTCTGTCCACATATGGTCCTTTATGTCATGATGTTTTGAATTTGTAAAGCGTGGTGCTTGGAAGGTAAGGGGCAGCAGATGCATTTGGGATATGGTTAGCTTCTGTTGGTCAGGGTGCAGCCCTAGAGGGAGCAGATGAGCAACTGTGGGAGAACTGTCCTTAAAGAGACATACCTCTGAGGAAGTCAGTGAGGGGATTTCTAGAGAGGTTTAATTCAGGATCAAAGAACCTCCTTGAAGGTGGATGATACTACCCAATGGGCTGCAGTCCCAGGCTGTATAAAAGGGTATAAGAGAGAAAGCCAGCTAAGGACTATCATTGGATCTGATGTGGAAAAAAATACAGAGCAATCCAACAGACCTTTCAGAACAGGAGGTTGCATGCCGAAGAGGCCAGAACAAACCAGAAGGAGCCTAAATGCCTGGTCCTTCAGGCATTCAGCCTTCAGACAAACTCTGAGCTGCCTACTTTTGAAAATTTCATGTCTCAGAAATATGTGTGCTTAAGAAACCTTTCAAACATAATGCAAATTGTGAAGTAATTGCACAGCAAGCACCACCACCCAGTTTCTACAGCTAACACCTCTATGCTTGTTCTAAACATATCCACCCACCCATCCATCCATCCATCCCTCTATCGCCCAGGCACCTGTATTATTTTTGGTGCATCTCAAATGTGCATCAGCAGTTCCACTCTTAAACACACCAGCACGTATAACCAGTTTCTAGAACTTAACATGTTTAAAGCTCTTCTTCCCCTTCCTCTGAGATACATTCCCAGAATGTAGTAATGAGCTGCGGGCTGCATTCCTGCCGCCCTGCTCCAGGCTACCAGCTAGCTTAGCCCCAGAAATAACAACACACAAACTGTATTCTTTTAAACACTGCCTGGCCATTATTTTCAGCCTCTTACTCACATCTTGACTAACCCATATCGAATAATCTGTGTAACACCACAAAGTGGTGTCTTACCAGGAAAGATTCAGCACGCCTGACCTGGTGGCTGGCTTCATGGCATCTGGCATCTCTCTGAGGAGAGGCACGGCGGTCTGACTAACTTAGGAGAGGTGTGGCATCTGACTGAGCTATCTACCTCACTTCCTTCTTCCTGTTCTGTCTACTCCACCTATCTAAATCTTGCCCTATCAAAAAGCCAAGGCAGTTTGTTTATTAGCCAATGAGAATCCTCCATCACCAGAATAAACCATTTCAGCTTTACTGTGATATTTGATGAGATCTGGAAGGCACCTGTACCTATCAATGCCATCAGCATTGATAACAATACTGTCATCCCCTCAAGGATGTCTTTACCTTCGTCCCTTCCCCAGAAGAAACCGTTGTTCTGATTCGTCTTCCTTTTTGAACCATGCGCTGGTTGTCTCTGCTCTGGAACTTCAGATAAATGGGACCATGGGGCAAACACTCTTTTGTGTTAGGGCTTCTTTCATTCACAAAAGTGTTTTACGATTAAGTCATGTTGTCACATTTATCAGCAGCCCGTGGTTTTCTCCTGTAAGCAGTATTGTGTTTGCGTGACTATGTGACAGTTTGTTTATCCGTTCTGCTGTTGATGGACACCCGGTCTGTTTCCAGTTTCTGCCTGTTATAAATAAACCCATACAAACAGCATTGTACAGTTAGTTTTATGGGTATTTGTTGTCATCGTCTCTTGTGGAATTGCTTTCCAGAGAAATAGAATGAATGGGTGTGAGTGAGTGTATGTATGTATGTGTGTGTGTCCATCTGTGTGTGCATGTGTGTGTGTCCATCTGTGTGTGCATGTGTGTGTGTCCATCTGTGTATGCATGTGTGTGTGTCCATCTGTGTGTGTATGTGTTTGTGTCCATCTGTATAGATTTATTCTAAGGACACTTATACTTGCTGTTGGCAAGTTCAGATCTTCTGAGTATAGGCAAAGCATGTCGTAGCTCAAGTCCAAAGGCAGTCTGGAGTCCTGCACCCCGCTCCTTCTCCTTCGTAGACCACCAGTCTTTCCTCTTAATGCTTTCCGGACTGGAGAGGTCTACCCATTTGTCAACTGATTGAAAGTTAGTCTCATCTAACGACATCTGTTCACAGCAATACCTATATTAGCATTTAACCCAAATCTGGGTACCATGGCACAGCCAAATATAGGCACAGAAATGTCGCCGTCACAAAATAAACATGCAAAATCTTATGAGAGACCATGCCATTTCCCCCAAAGTATTGTACTATTTTATATTCTTATCAGATTTTAGATTCTCCTTGTTCAATGTTTTCAGCATTTGACTACTTTTAACCTTAGCCAAAGTGTGCTGTGGAGTGGAATCTCACTGAGGTCTCAATTTTTATTTCCCTCATAGTTAATGATGTTGATGATCATTTTACATATTCATTGGTTAAATGTGTGTGTGCTATGTATATCTTCACTTGCTTCTTCCATTTATTCATTTGGTTACATGGATGTTTTATTGAGTTTATTTAGAATTATTGAGTTGTCAGATATTTATTTATTTTTAAGAATACCAACATTAAGTTTATTTCTAATTAAATTTATTTTTAAACAATCTTTTATCATTTTACATACCTATCCCAGTTCCCACTGCCTCCCCTCTTCCCACTCCTCCCCACATCCCCCCTACCTTAGTCCTCAAACCATTCCTCAGAGAGGGTAAGGCTTTCCAAGTGGAGTCAACAAAGTCTGACACATCACTTTGAGGCAGGACTGAGACCCTCCCTCCTATATCTAGGCTGAGCAAGGCATCCCTCCAAAAACAAAGGGTTCCAAAATGCCAGTTCAAGCACTAGGGATAAATCCTGGTCCCACTGTCAGTGGTCCCACAGACTGCCCAAGCCTCACAACTGTCCCTCACATTCAGCTGGCCTAGTTTAGTCGTAGGCAGGTTCCTAGTTTGATCCCTGCTATCAGTCCAGAGTCAGCTCTCACTAGCTCAGGGCCGCTGTTTCTGTGGGTGTCACCACCTTGGTCTTGATCCCTTTGCTCATATTATCGCTCCTCCTTCTCTTGTACTGGTCTCTGGAAGCTCAGTCCATTGCCAGCTGTGGATCTCTGCATCTGCTTGCATCAGTTGCTGAATGAAGGTCTATGATGACAACTAAGGTAGTCATCAATCTGATTACAGGGGAAGGCCAGTTCAGGCACCCTCTCCACTATTGCTTAAGGGTCTTATTTGGCGTCATTTTTGTCGATTCTTAGGAATTTCCCTAAAGCCAAGTTTCTTGCTAGTCTCATAATGGCTCCCTCAACCAAGACAGCTCTTTCCTTTCTCTCCCACTCTGTCCTTCCCCCATCTCAACCATCCCGTTCCCTCATGTTTTTCTTCTCTTTCCTCTCCTCCTTCCACCCCCTTCTCCTCCCTCCCATTTTTCTCAGAAGATTTTCTCTAATTCCCCTTTCCTGGGGGATACATGTATGTCTCTCTAAGGGTTCTGCTTGTTACCTAGCTTCTCTGGGGTCATGGACTATATAGGTTGGTTATCCTTTGTTTTATGTCTAATATCCACTTATGAGTGAGTACATACCATGTTTGTCTTTCTGAGTCTGGGTTACCCCAATCAGGGTGTTTTTTTTTTCTAGTTCCATCCATTTGCATGAAAATTTCAAGATGTCATTGTTTCTTATTGCTGAGTTGTACTCCATTGTGTAAATGTACCACATTACTAATCCATTCTTCAGTTGAGGGGCATCTAGGTGGTTTCCAGGTTCTGGCTATTATGAATAATGCTGCTATGAACACAGTTGAGCAAATGTCCTTGTGGTATAAATGTGTATCCTTTGGGTATATGCCCAAGAGTAGTATTGCTGAGTCTTGAGCTAGATTGATTCCCAATTTTCTGAGAAACTGCATACTGATTTCTAAAGTGGCTGTATAAGTTTGCACTCCCACCAGCAATGGAGGACTGTTTCCCTTACTTGGCATCCTCTCCAGCATAAGCTATCAAGTATTTTTTTTTATCTTAGCCTTTCTGACAGGTGAAAGATGATATCTCAGAGTTTTTTTGATTTGCATTTCCCTGATGGCTAAGGATGTTGAGCAATTCCTTAAATGACTTTCAGCAATTTGCAATTCTTCTGTTGAGAATTCGCTGTTTAGATCTGTAACCCATTTTTGGATTGGATTATTTGGTATTTTGATATCTAGTTTCTTGAGTTCTTTATATATTTTGGAGATCATTCCTCTGTCTGATGTGGGATTAGTGAAGATTTTTTTTCCCCATTGTGTAGGCTGCTGTTTTGTCTTATTGACTGTGTCCTTTGCCTTACAGAAGATTCTCAGTTTCTGGAGGTTCCATTTATTAATTGTTGCTCTCAGTGTCTATCTAAACATACTGGGCACTATTCTTTCATGATTAAAAGTTTTCATTTTATTAAATAAAATATATAACTTTATAAACTTTTTCTTATTATTTGTCATGGTTTTCTGTGACATGACTCTAAGCAACTTCCTGTTCATAGATTATGAAAATGTTTTGGTTTCAACAAAAAAGACCATAAATTTCATTTACAGCCACAGCTGTGATCTGTCTTAAATTTTTTCCATGTACAAGGATGAGGACTTTATGGAATCCATGTCCATTTTTAGTTGTGGCAGCACAACTAAGCTTTCCTTTCCTCACTAGATTGCTTTGGCTCCTTTTTTTTTTTTTTAATCAGAATGAGTGCCATTGAGTCTATTTTGGGATACTTTGACACGAAGACTTATTACTAATTATGAAAGCTCAGCCTTAGCTTCGGCTTGTCCCACTAGCTCTTATAACTTAAATTAACCCATTTATTTTAATCTTTGATTTGTCACAAGGCTCGTTACCTCATCTCTCTGTACTGCTCATGTGTATCCTCCAAGTCTGGCTGGCAACTCTGCCCTTCCTCTTCCCAGAATCCTCTTTGTCGCTGGAAGTCCTGTCTATACCTCCTGCCTAGTTATTGACTGTTTAGCTTTAAATTACACCAAGCACAGCAAATTTTCACACAGAGTACAAATATCTCATGACACACTTTGTTCTATTTGTTGATCCTATGTCAGTATAATACTCTTCTGTACTTGAGATTTATGGTAAAGTGTTGATTTTAGGTAATTCAAGTAGTTCAACTTTTTAGCTTTTGTAAAGATTTTATTTAGATAGATAAGTTTTATATCAATAAAAGCTTTAGAATCAGCTTGTCAGTTTTGTAAAATCTTGCTAACTTGATTTGGAGCATGTTGAATCTAAAAACCAATTTGTGAAGAAATGGCATATTAAAAATATTGAGTATTTAGTCCACAAAAATACTCTTTCTGCATTTATTTAGGTATTCAATTTCTTTCAGTCATGTTCTATAATTTTCAGTACAGAAATTTTACATGTACTTTAAAATTAAATCCTACGTACTTTATGTTTTCTGGTGCTATTATAAATTGGCATGCTTTTATTTAATTGCTTCTTCAACATTAGCCAATATAATTGATTCTGTGTACTTAGTCTACATGGCCCAAACTATTTATGTAAATTTAATAATTTTAGTTGCTTTGAAGATTCCTGGGGATTTTTCTGTGTAACTACTCGTGTGATCTTCAAATAAAGACTAATTTCTTAGGCCTCTGTGACATTGATACATTCTGTCACTTGTGGCAGTATTTAATCTTATCTAATCAGGCGAGCATCCCAAGTAAGCTTGACAACACGTAATGCCAAACACAAGAATGCTTATAGCAGCATTATTTGCCATCTCAAAAATGCTTCCAAATAAATATTCTACAATATGGGATTAGTTCAAAAAACCCAGGGTCCGTAGCTTATGATGATAAAATACAAGGAATACTTCAAATCTTATTCTTGAATAGTACTAAGGATATGTGAGCCTGCTGATGAATTATGAATTATGAATTATGTGAAAACAATACACCAAGAGAGAAACAAACAGAGCACACTAAGTTATTTTATATCAGCAAACCATCTCAAAGTCCTGGTTTCTTACTGTAGCACACATTTATGATTGCTATGGTTCACTGGCACTTAGGTCTCTAACTGGTTGCTCCCTCTGCGACTCTGGGATCCGAGACCTGCGGTTTCAGGGGAAGAGAGCCTGGACAACAGAAAGGGAGTGCTATAGTCAACTTTGGTTCATGTCTCATTGGGCAAAATTTGTCATAATGATCTAATCTTCAAGGACCTTAGCATAGACACCTTCATGACCAGAAGAATGAAATAATCCAACATTGCTAGACATCCTTTAAAAGTATGCATTGCTATTCCAAAATGCCATTCAGATATAAACATGTTTAATATTATAATGGACAGAAAACTGTTTGTGGTAATATATACTCTTCCTTTCTACAAGCCTTTAACTTCTGATGTGGATATGCACATTTATATCTGAAGTTAGTATTCAAGATAAAAATTTTTTAGCAACAACAAAAACTTTTTGAAATTACATTGATTACACAGAAAAGTCCACAGATCAATGGAAAACCATTAAACAATATTGTCTTTTACAAAGTTTCTGAAGAGCAAAAAGTTTGAGTTTGAGGGACATGCTCATTGGAGACAACCATCTTGCAAGGCAATGCCAGCCTGTGATGTGGAAGACAGAAAGGATGGATGGATGCTGTTCAGTGCATCTCTGAAAACTGGCAGCCTCTCTCTGACGTGGCCTGGCACTGAGGAGAACCTGGAGGGCAACTGAAGGACTTTGGAGCCCACAGGTCAGGACTCTTTCCTTCCTCGCTAAAGTACTAAAGCAAAAACTGAGGACTACCCACAGTGGAACCAGAAGATGCCCAACAGCATTATGGGGAGATGGTAGGCCAGGGCCTCAGCTGCTGCAGGTACTGCAATCAGTGCTGGAGGAAAAAGTTTCCATCAGAGTGTGAATTCTCAGATGCCCCAAACCACCAAACTAGTGCTTTCCTGACTATCATAAGAGTCACGCTGTTCCCATTATTCCTTCTGGGGTATGTCATGACTGAATGGATACAAAAGGCCTTGCAAGCAATGTGTCACAATGACCAAACTGGGTATAGTGACCTCTGAAACCTCACATATATCCCCAAAAGGAAATGTTCCTCATAGACTACCCACTCCAACACACAGAGCATCTGCCCACACATATAATGTCAAATCCACGTGCTAATCAGATCATGATTCGAGCTTCCAGATCTCACATCACCTCCCCCTTCTGTGTTCATTAGTCTGCTGGTGATTGATGTGGCTTTAGCCCACCAGAGTCCTCTGAACAGGTTTCTGGAGCACGGATATTACTAATATTTTCATATATACAGCCTTTCTGGAGATTATACAACATTTTGGTGGGATCAAATGACAGGACACTGAATGAGAAGATCCAGCATATGAGGCCTCGCGTTTTCTTTACCACGTCAAAGGCTTCAGTGACTGAAGCAGGGCACAGACAGAACATAAATTATAACAGCTGCTTCAATACCTGCTTCTGTATTGCTAAGGAACCCTAAGGTGATGCTGGTGTCCCTTTCCTATCTTGTCCATGTTCCCCTCACCTTCTGACAGAACCTTTATGGTGGAATAATGGCAACTTCCTTTTTCACAAGACTCAAGTTCATAGAGGTCCTGAGTTCTCCTGTCCTTAGTGGCTGCTGCAATGGCCTACCAGATGAGGCCCCACTGGCTTCTATTATATAGCACGGACTTTACATGCCCTTGGTAAAGTGCATCCTTTATTACCTACAAGCTTGTTGACCAGGAGTCAAAAAGTGGTTACTTGGACATATACCCAAAAGACTACAATAATACTACAAACATACTTGTTCATGTATAGTGGCCTATTGTCAATTAATGGATGAATGGATAACCAAAGACTGGTTTATTTACACAACAAAGTACTCATCATCTGCTAAGGAAATTAAAATTATAAATATTCAGGTTACTGGATAGTGCTGGAAACAGTCATTCTGAGCTAAACAATCCAGACCTAAAAATACAAATGTTCCATGTTTTCTCTTGCTTGTGAGTGTTGGCTTTGAATCTTCAGATCCGCGTGTCTCATTGGGATACCCACAGAGGAAATTTGTAAGGAGCCAATGAAGGAAGATAGATAGAATGCAGTGATGGAAAGGGGGGAAGGGAACTTCTGGAAAAGGATTTCATGGGGTGGTGAATGAGGTTAAAGGGTAAAAAATGGGACTATCAGGAGGGATAACTGACACTAAAGACCCTCTGAAAAGTCATATGAAAAATGCTTCTCTGGAAGCTTCCTAAAATAATAGCATATATCTACACAAGAAGGAGCTTAAATGGAATTACCTATAATGGGGAGCAATGACCCTACCAAACACCACACACTAACAAATAAAAGGCCCAGTGTCAGGAATGGGTTACCTCTAGTGGAGTTGTTGGATAGTGAGGTCCTATAGACCCCTAAACATTATAGGCTACTGCCATTGCCCTTAGGTACCCTTCAGAACTTGACAGTAAGACCCTATTGCTAAGGACATTGTATACATCATATACTTGAGTGATAGAATGTTGAAATCAAGGTGGTATTGACCTGGAATTTTATCTCTGCTGGATAGTACTAAGAAAATAATGCTAGAATTGCTACGCACACTACTGGAGGAGAAAATTAATCGGTTTTAGCTACCTGAGAACTGAAAGCTACAATAATGCCCACTGGTGCATAGTGGCATGGATACCATGGAAGTAACCAACCACTTTCCATTTTGACCTAAGGTCCACTCCATGTGATTAAGCCCATAACTGACATAGTTTATCAGAATCATAAACCTGTGGCTAGATAGGTTATAGGCCCTAAGGTAGAACCTACTCTTACTATGCTAATGGTACATAGTATTATACCACATCCCAACGACTTCTTGTTATACCCATATTGTACCTCTCAACATTCTCAGAGAAGCTTCTGTAGTTAGTTATTAACACAGAGACTTACAACTGGCCAAAGAGCAGAGAATAAGTGACTGTAGTCTATTCAGCCTTAAATGGGACATTTAGAACACACCCCTCCTCTCAAGACTTAATGGTCATTCTTAATGGAAGAAGTAGCAGAAAGAGTGTTAAGAGCCAGAGGTGGTGGATGACTAGAAGGGAACACTATTTTCCAGACACAACAGGGCAGTCACACATATAAACCCATGGTAGTGTCACTATACACAAGACTTATACAAGCTCGGCCCACACAAGATCCTATCATGGAGGGAGAAGTAGATACAAAGAGCTATGCTCACTGAGGAGCTATTGTCAATTGATAAACTTCTGGGAGGAGAGTTAATTTTTTTAAGGATGCAGCCCCTGGTAGGCCCAACACATTCCAGTGGATGGCAACATATTTAAGGGCATATAAGCATCACTAGTAGGATTCTATGTTTTTCTTTTTTAAAGGGGTACACAGAGTTGAGTGGTATAATGAGGAGAAGATAGGAGAAGGGAATGAATATGAACAAAATATAATGTATGAAATTCTCAAATAATTTATATAATATTTAAAAACTGTTATGGCTCATGCCAGACAACCTGCCATTAAAATATCACTGTCATTGCTGGTGGAAGTTTTAGTTCCAGGGATTCCAAAGTTGTCAAACCCAAGGACACAGTACAGGAGAGCAAAATTTCCTTGGCTACTTGTTTGATAAAACAGGGGGAGAGGCAGTAACCACTTCCACCCTTTGATACATAGACTCGAGCTGTTTGGCATTTTGAATAACCCCACATCCTGGCTGCTGATTTAAAGAATAAACTCCATTCTATAGGAACAGCTCTGCTGCATATTGTCCCTCCATTGTATCTATAGATAAACTTTTACCATTGTGTTAAAGCCAATTGCCTTCGGATGGTAGTGCACATTGCAATTTCAAGGACAACAGCCTATTACTGTACTTCTAGATTGAGGGGATATTATTTGGGACAACCTGGTATTAAATAAGGCAAAACTCATACTACTGGCAGAAGCACTATAGACAAGAGAAAAATTCATTATCAGAATATTTGTTTATCCTAGTAGAATCAAATTATTGCTTTCTCCATAAATGAAGGAGCAATAGAATCAATTAAAAGAGTGGCCATTGGAATACCCAGACACTAGAGTTACGTTGAGTGCCAATGGCAACAGGAATGAATGAGCCTCACTGAAGCAAATAAATGCCTTCAGACATACCTCTATGGTCTCTCAAGGTAGGGGCCCATTAAGCAAACACTGGGATGGCTGGGCAAAAAGGCTGGGTACCACCACACTGGATTCAATTAAGATGAGCCTGTACTATATACAGCAGGTGCTATAGAGATAACCAGTTGCCAAGCTAATGAATACATGTCCAACTTTTTCATAGTCATTTCTTTCATATGAAATGGGAAGTCAGATACACACCCAAAGTGCACCCTGATGAGGATTTTCTTTCATGCTTTTTATTTTAGGCTACTCTACCTCTCTGGCCTTAAGTGGAGCTATAGCTGCTAAAGCTCCATCCATACTCTTTGCTCATGTTTTGCTTTCTCTGCTAACTGGTAACCAGGAATCCACACAAGGCCATCAGAAAGAATACAGGGCTATGCATCAAAATGTCAGGCAGAGATGCCTTATGGGAGTGAGCTATGTGCTCATGCCATCTGCTTGCCTTCTGGAGCTATTCAAGTCCAGTCCCACTGAGCTCATTTCTACTTAGCACTAGATGTTGTGCCCAACTCTGTGATTTGATGAGTCAGATACTACCCAGCATACAATCAGCAGATTTCCTCCCTCATGTACAAGTCACTGGGGTGTAATAGTCTACTATGATATTCTATAGGATAGCAATATGGTTAAGGTCCTTGGAGATTATATTATGACAAAGAAACAGGAGTATTACAATGGTCTTGAGGCAAAGTCCTTCTGATGATCTTCACCAGTATATAATGAGAAAAAAAAAACTGTACTTGCTAGTTGGTAGCTACACACCCATAAGGAGTGACTATATTGGTTTTCTCTGTAAGTTGCTATATCTGGGATGAAAACTACCAGAGGTGTCATACTTCGTTATACTGTGAAAATGGAGAATTAGTCTTAAAATTCACCTGGGCCTTATTCAGGTCAAACAACATGGTTATATGGGGTATCTGGTGGGGACCACTTTTCCCTTTTTTTGTCAATATGGATATAGATGTTTGCTTTTTACATGGCAGGACTAGAACCACTGATGTGTGAAGTCCTACCATTGCCATCAATGGTGTGGGAAGTCCTTCTGTCTATATGTTACTTTTATTGGTTAATGAATAAGGCTGTTTCATCCAGTGGCTTAGCAGAAGGGCAAGGTGGGAGTTCCAAGCAGATGGAGGATAGAAAGAGTAGGCAGAGTCAGAGAGAAGCCGTGCAGCTTCGCACAGGAGACAGACACACTGAAATCGTGCTGGTAAGCCACAGCCACGTGGTGATACACAGATTAATAGAAATGGGTTAATTTAAGATATAAGAGTTAGCCAGAAATATGCTTAAACTATTGGTCAAACAGTATCTCAAATAATTTAATTTTCTGAGTGATTATTTTATGGTCTGGGCAGCTGGGAATGAACAAGTGGCTTCTGCCAATACTTCTGTATATGTGTTGCTCTTATTGGTTGATGAATAAAACTATTTGGGTCAATGGTTTGGCAGAGTAAAGTCAGGCAGGAAATCAGAACAGAGAAATATAGAGAGAGTAGGCAGAGTCAAAGAGATGCCATGTAACTGCTGAAGAAGGAGGATATTCTGTAACCTTAGGAACCTTACTAGTAGGCCACAACCTTGTGGTGATACACAGATTGATAGAAATTGGTTAATTTAAGATGTAATAGCTAGCTAGGAATACTCTAGAGTCATTGGCCAAACAGTGTTGTAATTAATATAGTTTCTTTGTGATTCTCCACCTACAAAATGGTGCCTATATATTTGGGGCTAATCCGCAGGGCCAGCCACCCACTTTGGGCTTGGGTGCTTGTAAGCCCATTTGGGGTTAGGAGGAAAGTAGCTGAGAGCATGCCTGCCACTCTACACCCCTGCCTGGGCAACTGGCTTAGTCGGTTCTACTAGGTGTGCACAGGCAGGAGAGCATGGTGGATTCCCACCACCATACACAGAGATATTTCCAGACCGTGCAGTATGCTGCATGACAGATTTAGCTTTTACTCAGACAAAAAGGGTTTATATGCTTCATGGTGCTTTTCATGGTGAGCACCACTCCTATCCAGCAGTTCCAGAGCTGGAAGTAAATGTACCTCTGCCATATTGAAAGACCAAGAGAGGTAGAACCAGCATCCAGGGCTGCCACGACCACACTTTTACCATTGAAAAATTCTCCTTGTCAGAAAAGGATTTCAGATACACAATAGGACAGATTCAGACAGGAAAGACCTCTAAACAAGACACAGTGTGTTTATATATATATATATATATATATATATATATATATATATATATATATATATATATATATAAAGTCTTTAAAGAGACAGTAAAAGCAATATAAAAGAGTAATACACACAATCAAAGATTAAAGGAGTAAAGAAAAAGAAGCCATGTAAAGATGGAAAATACACAGAGAGTCTGGATTATGCATATTATTGTGTTTCCTTTGAATTTTTTGACTGCAGAGAGATATTTGTTTCTGGGGGCTGCTATGTCAAACCAACATAAAGGTATTTTGACTTCAAAATTTAAGTCTATGTTGCTTTGGAAAATAGATTCTGCTTTTATTTCCACAGAGGATGAGAACCTGTGATTCCTCCCAGGCTAATGTGGTGTGATGGAATAAGACCCCAAAGGTTCTATGTGAACCCTAAAAATACTTTGCCCCAGAAAAAGTAGAAAGCCCAAATTCCAAAAATGATTGTTTATAAATGTTTGTTTTCATTTTAAAGTGGTTGGGTATAAATCGTTAATGGTTACAGTTCATCTTTTTCTTAAAAAATAAAATAAAAAGGGAGATAAGCTACAGGGATGAATACTTTGCATTGGTATGGATCTTGGTCTATCAATACAAATTTGAAGTCAATTTTGCTAAATGTATTACTGTTCTTGTTTAAGGTATTATGTTTATACTTCTCATTTTAAAATGTAACGTATAATTTAAAATTGCAGATTAATAGTAATAGGTAGTCATTTATAATAATCAAACTTGTAGTCACGTTAGTTAGGTTTTCTAGATATATAGAGACATATTTCAGTTAGATAGATAATGTTCAACACTTCAAAGATCTATGGAATATAGCATTTAAAATGTTTTAAGGACTTAGCCTTTTTTCAACAGTGAGACATGTCTGCTTCTGGCAGCACCAATTATTTCAGAGAGGTTGATGGGTATTGAAGAAACTCATTATGGAATTTGTCTTCAGTGTGACAAGGCTAACCATTTGGGCAAGAATCTGTTGTTGCTGGGACTGCTTGATGATATGCTGTATAAACTGGACATGTAGGACCCACAGAAAAGTGACTGCTAAACATTCCAAAAGACAGGATGGTCCTTCAGGGTTCCTGCTTCACAAGAAACTGCCAGACACTCTGCAGGGTACAGAAGAAAGTGACTGACAAACTGTCAAGATAGGCAAAAGTCTTTTAAATTTTCTGCTTCTAGAAAAAAAAAATCTGCCAGATACTATGGGCTTGAAGATGGATTCCCCAACATTACAGAAGAACTTTGGATGACTGTCCAAGCAGCAAGATGTCTCTGTCAATCTAGAACTTTGGAAGCTGCTTACAATGCACTTCCTGTTTATTTATATATTATATCCTTCTGGGGCCTTTGCAGAGTTGAAGACAGAAAGTTATAGTTATAGTTTTCCTTAGTGATGATAAATAACTAGATGTAAAACTTTAGACTCATCAAGATAGAATAAATGATAGAGTATTTTCCTTAATTTGCCAAATGTAAATGGACTAAATATTATAACTATAATTCTTGCTTGATTACTGTTTTGTATATGTAATTTTACAATGTTAAAATTTTAATTCAACAGAAAAGGGGAGATGATGTGGGAAATGCTTCTGTATATATGTTGCTTTTATTGCTTGATGAATAAAGCTGTTTGGGCTAATGGCTTAGCAGAGTAAAGCCAGATGAGGAATCAGAACAGAGATATATAGAGAGAATAGGCAGAGTCAGAGAGATGCCATGCAGCTGCTGAAGGAGAAGGATACACTGGAACCTTTAGAAACCTTACTGGTGGGCCACAGCCTCATGGTGGTACACTGATAGAAATGGGTTAATTTAAGATGTAAGAACTGGCTAGGAATATGCTAGAGTCATTGGTCAAACAGTGTTTTAATTAATATAGGTTCTGTGTGATTATTTGGGTCAATCTGTCAGGAAACAAAAGAGCATTCTCCACCTACAGGCCACTGGACTCAAGATATGAGAGATGGATTGGGCCCAATCTCCATCCATCTTTTTTTTTTCTCTGAGAGGTTGCTATGTTGCCTGAAAATGACATCAATTCAGAAGCAGGCTCATATATGCTTTGGAAGGTCTGGGTGTTACTTTCTCCTTGGTATAAAGTCACACTATACAGATTGGTGCAGGTCACCCTGCAAATGGTATTATGTTTTGTAAATGAAATGTTTTCCCAGGCCCATGTGTAGGACTCTCAGTCTCCAGGAGGCTGTACTCTGTTGAGAAATTGTGGCAACTTTAGAGTTGGGGTTTAGATTAAAAAAAAAAAGTATGCCACGGGTCCATGCCTCTGAAGGTTAGAGTTGGTCCCTGGCCTCTTCCTTGGTGTCTGCTTCCTGTGTGCCACGAGACGAAAAGCCTCCTCCGCTACCCATCTACGATGTTCTGCCTCTTCATGGCCTCAGAGTCAGCAGAGCCACTGACTAGGGGCTGCAGTCTTTGAAACCAGGCACTAAAAGAAACACTTCTTCCCTCTGGTTATCTCTGACAAGTTGTTTGTCACAGCCACAAGAAAACTAAGTAAAGCAGAAGGTCTAGAGATAATCACAGTCTCACCTGTGGGTGCTTTAGCAGGTTCTTTCTCAAAATACCCAGCTTTCTCTGGGCCAATGACTTACCTGGATTGGGAAATAGATTAGAGGCGATGGCCTCTGTCTATCCACACTTACACCCACATACATAAACACTGAAAGCTAGGACCTACATAGGAAAGAGAGCACGTGACACTTGCCCATCTGAGTCCAAGCTCTCTGCTTTAATATAATAATTTCCACAGCCATCCATTTTCCTACACATTTCATAATTTCATTTTTCACAGCTGGATAAAACTCCATTATATTTATGCACCACGTTTCCGTTATCTGTTCATTGGTTGATACTTTCTCAAAGTTCCATTTAGTCTTAATTATTCTGTTTGGATTAGCATCAGTAATTTGTTTTAATTTAAAAACTTGGGTGAAATACCCAGTGTTCCGAAGACATCGTACTGCTGTAGGGGTTCAGGCTTGGGTGTCAGAGCAACGGTGGGGTATAGAAAAAGACAAAGAAAAGGGTTCCAGGACTGTGATAGGAGGTGTGTGTGTGTATGTGCGCATGCGTGCGCATGCGTGTGGTGTATGCATGTATGTGTGCATATGTGTACATGTGCATGTGTGTGCATGTATGCATGTGGTGGGTGTGTGTGTGCGTGTGTGTATGCGTGCATGCTTGTGCAGGTACACATGTGCATACATGAAAAAGCCAAAAGTCAATCTTGAGTATTATTTCTCAGGAGTAAGATAACTTTTTAAAAAAATTATTTATTCTTCTTTTATATAATACATCCTGATTGCAGTTTCCTCTCTTTCTTCTCTTCCAAGTTTCCTGTCCCCAAACCTCCTCTCTCTCCTATATTAATTCTTCCTCCATTTTTCTTCAGAAAAGGGCGGGACTCCCAGAGATATCAACCAAACATGGCTAACAAGTTACAATAAGACTAGCCACATACCCTCATATCAAGGCTGGGCGGGGCAACCTAATAGGAGGAAAAGAGTCCCAAAATCAGACCAAAGAATCAGAGACAGCCCCTGCTCCCACTTTTAGGAGTCCTCCAATAATACCGTGCTATAAAACCATAACATATATGCAGAGGACCTAACTCAGACCCACACAGGCTCCCTGATTGATTCTGTGAGTTGTGGAAGAAAGGCTCCTTTGTCAGTCTGGAGCTCCCTGATTAGTCTAGACTGGCTGGTCATCCAGCCCCAGATATCTGTCTGTCTCAGACTCCTTGACGCTGGGATTAGAGTGCACACCACCACACCTTCCTCATGTGGGTGCTGGTGGTTGAATTCAACTCCTTATGCTTTCTACAATGAAGTCGTCTTCTTCAAACTCTTTTTGACTTCTCTGTGGGTGCAGCTTAAATCTGCCAATGATTCTAATGTGGAATCTCTTCAGCCCCCGCTTGCTGTTAGGTTCCTTTGGGTAAGCTTTTAAAGAGGGTGTCCCCTGCTGCTTATGTTGAAGTTAGTTTGTGAAAATGTGTTTCTTCCTAGGATCACCCTGTGGGAATGACGGTTCTGTAATAACAGTGTTTCATTTTATTCAAGGTTTATCATGTGTATTTAACAAGGCATTCAATAGAAAATATATCTTCTTATTTTAATTGTCAATCAGCACCTCTGGTACGTGGACCTCCCTCTTGCTATGGCAATATAGACATGCAGAGGCTCAGTAGAGGGCAGAAATAATGACCATCCATTGAGCATGCTTTAGGGTAAGGAATAAAGGAAAACATCTGAGCATTATCTAAGTGGAAGACCACTCCTGATTACAGCGGATGGCTGGTGGCCGCAGGACGGGCAGGATGTGAGAGCAATAAAAATAGAGACACAGAAACATGGGATGAAAGACATCTGGGAAAACAACACATGGCCACTTCTAGTTTCAGGGGAGCTCACTTCGGAGTCCTCCAGAAGGGGGATGTGAAGAGGGCTGGACGTGAAGCAGGTGTTGCTGCTCCACTGCTGTTCTCTGATGCAGAAGAGGTCAGGCATGCGACTTGCCCCTGATAAAACATCTCAGGCCTGTCTGCTAGCCATGTGATATCTTGGACTGTGAATATATCTTTTGATGACACAGCCTGGCATATGTCTACCTCATCTAGTGTGGCAAGAAGAGGCCAGGTGTGCAGCTATCAGGGGTGGGGTCAGTGTGTTTGTTCCTTACCTGCAGCTAATAGACACACCATCATTACTGAGCATCCTACATCCATGGTCACAAGTGTTTTTTCTCATCCATATTCATCTACGACATCTGGGAGCCGCTAAGTGACACAGATGTCCTTAGGGGCCAAACTCCTTCGAACTGTTCTTTCCTTTGCTTAAGGAGATTCTTTTTTTTTTTTTTTTTTTTTTTTTTTGAGAAAAGGAAGCTAAGGAAGCTCAGAAGAATCTCTGAACGTGGGCCCGGAAATGTTCCCGTGAACTGTTTTAACCTTGGAACATGTACTCCCTGGCCTTGAGCTAAGCATGCCCAGGAATGTCTTTTCTTCTTTAACCATTACTTTAAGCTGAGCACACTCAATTAGAATGTATCTCTTAGACTGAGCATGCTCAACAATGTGTTCCTCACTGACAGCCAGGGAGCCTGCATGAGACCGACCCAGGCCCTCTATATGTGTGTGACAATTGTGTAGCTTGGTCTTCTTGTGGAACTCCTAGTAGTGGAGCAGGGGCTGTCCCTAACACTTTTGCTGGCTTTGGGGAATCTATTCTTCATACTGGGTTGTTGCCCAACCTTAATAAAAGGGGAACAGCTTAGTCCTACCGCAACTAGATACGCCATGCTTTGTTGATACCAGTGGGAGATCTAGCCCTTTCTGAACAGAAACAGAGAAGGAGTGGATGGGGGGGAACAGGGGGAAGCAATGAGAGGAGAGAAAGCAGATGGGATGTAAAATAAATGAATAAATTTAATTTTTTTCTTAAAAAATAGTATGTGTCCTTCCAATGCTTACCTATACAAATCTGTATATGCTCCCTGAATCCAGTATTTTGGTCAGGGAAGGCATTGCTTGGAAATACATTGTATTCACTTGCTACTCCAAGCAATAACCCTTTATTTCCCAGGCTTGTTTGGGCTGTGGAGTTGGCAGGATATAAACACGATGTTTTTGGTTACACAGCCAGTTCTATCACAATGATCTTGGGGTGCTTCAGTTAGGCCAGGGTGGAACTCTGGAGTAGGCAGAAAGGGCTGGTCCATCACCTGCTATCACCTGACCCAGGAGTATTTCTGACCCCAAGTTCTCCTGATTCCTGTGCCTGTTACCGCTTATCCCAGTCCCAATGACCTGCTTGCCCCCATTTTCTTCCTCCCTACTTTGACTAATGAGTACCAGAAACCCTCTTACTGATCCTGCATCCTAAAATCCAAATCCCACACCTTCCTCAACACCTCCCTTCCATGATTTCTTTTAGAGCTTTCACAGCTGGATGGAGGGGCCATATCCTCAAATCATTATATTATACACCGTAGCTTTTTGCATGCCTATATTACAAATGACCATTTCATCTAGGTAGGTGTCCCTCATGATAGGACAGCTTCTCACAAAGGATCCCTGTGGTTTTATTTCCTTGTGTGGCTTCTTAAAGAGGTCTTACATATGTGTTCTGCTTAAATGATTTCAAACCTATGAGTTCCTTTAGTGTGGCTTCCTACTGTGTATTGTAAATAATTTCTGCAATTGGATTGTTAATTTGGTTTACATTTTGTGAACCTCAGAGTTCAGATATCCATGAAGGGAAGGGAAGAAGAATGAACTAAAACTGAGCCTGGCTCGTTGATATACCCACTCTTTAAGTTCTGAGCCATCTGAAGCTTTCTTCTGCATGCCCTTTTACACATTATCCACTGAACAAGTGCCTGGAGCAAGCAGCAGAAGTTATTGCTACCAGCCATAGGTTTCTGAGCTGAGAGCAAGCCAGTCTAAGGTTCTTAAAGTTGCCACCTCCTTTTGTCTAGGCTTCACCCCACTTCACACACTTGGCCTCAACAAAACAAGGCCATTTTGGAATGAAAGAGGGCTCAAGACACCTCTGAGACCCCAGATACTACGAGAAGAAAAGAATCTAAGAAAAGAAAACAGATTGCAAAGAAAAGGCCGAAGAAAAGAACACAAATAATTCAACCAAAGAGAACACAAGAATGGACTGGATCTTTCCAAGCTTGTTGCATTTAGAGGGAGGGCTCCACAGCAGCTAAGTAGTCTGGGCTTTGCTTCTCCTCCCCAGGGTGAGCAGGTGGAGGAAGCCATCAAGACAGCACGGCCTATGAAGCATCCAATGAGGCATCTTAACCCTGAATTTGAACTGTGTCTTGCAGCAATGCTGTACCCCCTAAGGGTCCCACAAACCTATTCTCTCTGCTCTCAGACTTTTTAAAAGTTAAAGTGTATTGTGCAGAAACTGATGGAGTTCAGCGTGCTATTTCAGCACTTGGACACAGAAGACACTAATTATATCCAGCCCTTCTTTATTACAGACGTTCCCAAAGGTGTGTCTCCCAGCTGATTCAGAACCCAGGAAGCTGCTGATTGAAATTAGTCAGCACACTGATGCTTTCTGGCAAAATTTCTAGGACTTCAGGACTCAAGGTAAAAGAAACTTGTTTTTGAGTAAAGTTCTACTGTCGAGTAATGAGCTTGACCTTGAATCAGTGGCACTACTCAGTTTGACTGTATAAAAGCCAATGTCTCTTACTATATCCCAAGCCACAGGTAGGTGATCACACTTGTGGGTGGTGCGTTCATAGCACCTAAATATAAAGCCATGTTAAATTTCGGCCAGAGAAGTGTTGTTGCCAGAGGGTAGGATTCAGGTTTGCAGGTGCTTATGCCCACTCTAGGAGCTGAGTCCTACTCTTTTTGTTAAAGGCTTATTTTCATTATCTATGGTTATGTGTTTATGTGGTCTGTCTTCACTCAGCAGAAGAGGGTGTTGGATCTCCTGAAGCTGGAGTTACAGGCTATTATGAATCACCAGCATTGGGTGCTAGGAACTGAAGAACTCAGGACCCCTGCAAGAGCAGCAAAAGTACTCTTAAGCCATGGGCCCTCAACACCGCTCCTCTGGTGGAGTCTCCATCTAAGGATGCCCGCTCCTTGGACCGCTTACTCCCAATTGAGAAAAGCTGATAGTCCCATCTCTATTGCCCTTTGGTGGAAGCTCTGGTTCCAGGAGAGGTGGCCTACAGAAGCCAGTTGTGGCTGGAGAATGCGTCAACCCGAGAATACTGTTTTAGTTAAAGAATAACCCTCCAAGTATCCGGTATACATTGTGAAGAAGTGTATTTGCCCAGGTGCCTTCTGATTGGTTTAATAAAGAGCTGAAAGGCCAATAGCTAGGCAGGAGGTCTAGACAAGATTTCTGGGGAGAGATAGGAAGAGGAGAATTGAAGCACACAGGAGAGGCCAAAAAACACAGAGAGGAAACAAGAGGTGCAAGACGGGAGAGGTAATGCCAAGTGAGAGAACATAGATGAATATAAATGGGTTAATTTAAGTTATAAGGGCTAGTTAGGAAAAGCCTAAGTGATAGGCTGAGCTTTCATAATGAATGGGAAGTCTCCATGTCTATTTGGGAACTGGCTGGCGGGACAGAGAAAGACTCGCTGCACTCAGGAGCTGCCTTGAGAAGGCTCCCATGCCTACGAACTTCAAGTGTCCCCCCCACAAACATCGATGCCCTTAATCTGTGCATTTGCTTCCTTCTTAAACCACAGTAAATAAATTCGTCAACTCCTCTCCAGTCCCCTCCCCGTCCCCGTAAAAGCAATCCAATGGCTCTGAATGCATTTGCTTCTATTTTGAAACTGTAGATGCCTCTGTGTCACTGTAATTATAGAGTAATGATTTATCTTCTCTTTCACTCTCAGTGTGGTTAGCATTAAAATAACATAATTTACAAAACCATAATTTAAAAAAAGTGTTCATTTTTCATTATAGATTTAATGTGCACTTATTAAACAAACAGTTTGGGGAGGAAAAGAAGCAAAATTTGCAGGAGAATGACACTGTAAACATGAGTAATGGCTGCCTTTTGCAATGCTTTCTTTCAGGTGTGCCTGGGCATGGAGTTTTAAAAATACAGCTGCGACCAAGCCTTAAAGGAAGTTTTTATTTCCCCTTTTCAGACTTAGCCCAGAAAATCTTTTCCATCATAATAATATAATTATAGCTTAGCCCCCATGGACGTAATTTATAAAATATTTATTTATTTTTATGTATACACACACATGGATGCTCGTGCAAGTTTATGTGCACAATGTGCACGCAGGTGCCCAAGGAAGTCAGAGCTGTCAGGTCCCCTGAAGTTGGAATTACAAGCAGTTATGAGTTACCTGATATGGGTTTGGGGAACTGACGCAGAGTCTTCTGCAAAAGTTCCTAACTGCTAGGCATCTTTCCAACTCCCCATAGGTCTAATTTTTAAAGAGAATGATGTTCTATGGGTGCTTAGCACTTGGTTGCTGAGAGTCATCAGCCTGCCTATGTAGAGTCATGTGACTATCACCCTTTTTTATTTCCTTAGGATGGACTCAAAGTAGTGGATTTTTGATGATGATGATGATGATGATGATGATGATGATGATGATGATGATGATGAAAAGGAGTTATTTCTCTTCTCTTGACATCCATTCTATCTTTGGGTAAAGAGATAGCTGTGCACTATGTACCACAGACCTTATGGACATCCCCTGGGTGTCAGAGACCTTTTCAATCACAGGGGAGGGGCTGGAGAGTGGGCTTACTGGTTAAGAGTACCTGTTGCTCTTGTAAAGGACCTGGGTTCAATTCTAAGCACCCACATCTGGGCTCACAGCCACCTGTAACTCTTGTCCATGGGATCTGGCTCTGTGTTCTGGTTTCTGTGGACACAAGTCATGCAGGTCATACACCAACACACATGCAAGCCATCACTCATATACACAAAATAATAAACGAATCTTTAAAAATAAATAGATAAAGAAGTAAATAAAGGAAGAAGTTTGCATTGAAGAGCTGAGGTCCTTGTGACTGGACTTAAGACAGGCCTTGAGCAGCCTATGACCAGAAGAGACAGCCCACCTTAGTGTAGGATGGTGTGTGGCCTATAACCCCACTGATAACAGAGACAGTCTAGGATGGTAACTCTCAATACTGCATATCCTGCACCATAGAAACCTTATAATCAGATATTCACAGCTTGGGGGGTCCAATCTGAAATGAATTTTAAAGAATTTCCAGCCTTTTAGGAATCCAGGGGGGATGTAACTAACAAGCCAAGAAGCATGCCTGGCTGTGGACAGATCACCATGCTGGTCTCTGACACCCACCCTTCAACCGACTCACCCTTGCCTTACAGTGCCTACTCATCAGGTCTGTGCCTGGACTGTGCTCCTGAGTCTCTTTCCGAATCTGAAACTGTTGCTCTCTTCTTACAAATGGGCTGGGTCAGAGCTCAGAAGCTGTACTGCTTTTGGAACCACAGTCAAGGGAGAAAGTAGTGATACAAGAGGAAGTGACTTTTTACAGACAATTAGACCTGGAAATTAGAGAAAATAATCCCCAATTCACCCAGCGAGCCTCCGTTGGGAGCTGCAGATCCCTGGCCCCTTAACTTTCTTTGTCTGCCTCAGACCCCTTGCCTGCTGGAGTGAACTGAGCAAAACGCCTGTGCCTGCAGCTGCTCTGAGCGTGAGACCCTGATGGCAGGAGAGTGGGTTCTAATGAGTCTGCAGCTGAAAGATCCTGAGAGACGGGCGTGGCTAAGGATCCCTGTGGCTAAGGATCGTGGCTAATAATAATTAGCCCCTGAGCACAATAATGTATGGCATTCTTGTATCAAGGATGACCCGCGTCCGTGTCTCTGTCTGTGTGCGCATGTGTTTTTTAGTCTCCAGCTTAGTTTCCTTTGCTCGCGTACCTTTGCTTGGGGTGGCATGGGCGCTACAGGACCGTTCGGTTTCTTACATGCCACTTTATTAATCTCTGTGGTACATTTTCTTCTATGTTTTGGGAGAATCTCTGCACACAGGCAGTACTTAGGACTCAAACCCATGACCACATATATGCTGAAAACATTGTGTACTACTCAGTTACGTTCTTCACTTCTATTTTAAACATGAATCTTATATAATTAAAAATCGCATCGTGCTAATAGGCTATTTTGTTTTGTTCTATCATAATCATCTCTGTCTCTTTTTTCCCCCCACTTCGGTTCATAAACTACCGATTCTCAAAGTGTGGGCCCTGGGCCAGCAGCAGCAGCATCGCATCACTTGGACGCTTGTTAGAAACCCAAATGGTCTCGGTGCAGATCTATCATAGAGCCGGAACGGAAAGGCTTATGGGCTTCTAGGCTAGCTCGTACACCAAGTTTAAGAAGGCCGTTGTAGGAGAGAGCTCTGACGTGCAGGTATTCTTAACCCCGCTACCCAAAGAGCGGGCTGCACAATGGCAGCAGCAAAGTCACCTGGGAGCTTGTTAAAATGGACCCTGCATCTGTCCCTGGACCAGCTGAGTCAGAACCACGCGGATCTTGCTCTCTATAAACTCTGAATCTGCAGGTTTGGTGTGCGCCTCCTGAATTCCCCTCTCACATGAACTTTCAGGTGGGTTACACTTGGAAAAAAAAACTAAGCTCTGTTTGGAGAACTCCGTGCTTTAAAAATATACACTAAAAATCAACCTGAAAAAACGGCATCATGCTGTAAACATAGCATAAGCTACACATTAATCATAACTCTCATTTGTTGGTGGAGAAAAAAACCGAGGAGACCGATGAGGTGATTTACAGGAGGGTGACCTGCTAGTTCCTGTAGACGCCAGGATGTGGTACTTCTGTGTCCCACCCACCGAGGTACGGCTTCGACTGCTGAATACACTCAGAACTTTAGGTAACAACAGAAACCCCATCTGGGAGCATTCCTTAACATATGTAGATTTGTCTCCCTAGCTCTGGTTTTGAAGCTCGGCTAATATTTTATCATATAATTACCACTTTCTTCTTAAATATGTGACTCTAAAACTATTAGCTGCCTTATGAGGTGTGACTTCATCTTGAATGGATTTTTTTTTTTTCCTGGGCCATTACATTTCCAGCTTTGCCCAACACCATTGATTTCTCACGTTATGCCCCTCGAGGACTATCAAACACACCTGGAGCTGTTAATGTCTTAGGTGTTATTGGATCAGAATCAGCTGCCGTTTCTCAGGTATGGACGTTAAGCGATCATTTTCTAGCGGGGAGTCAGGGGAGCGAAGGGGAAGCATTTGAGCTGCTGCCTGGTGTCTGGCTTGTTTTTGTTTTTGCGAAATTAGCTTGATCTGCATGCGAACTGGATTTCTGATCTTCACTGCAAACGCAGCCT
This sequence comes from Arvicola amphibius, assembly GCF_903992535.2. NCBI lineage: Eukaryota > Metazoa > Chordata > Mammalia > Rodentia > Cricetidae > Arvicola > Arvicola amphibius. Next base: position 146,001,913 of record NC_052058.2, read on the forward strand.
TGCATTAAGGCTGATGGATCCCGACCTGTTAAGTGTTATGCTGTCAGCACAGACCTGTGTCCAGACTCTTCTGTCCAGCCTTCTAAGGCGACAGTCGCTTTCTGGAAGGAGCAGGTTTCATTCCGTACCTGCTACTAATGTGTCGGTCAGGTTGCTGCATGCGGCCTCTGGAGCTATTACCAAGAGAGGAGGAGAAAAGGAAAAAGGCACATTGCACTTTTAAATTACATTTCAGCCTAAACGATCTCATTACTTCCAAAGGAAGATGAAATACAATATAATTTTGGCACACGCCTTGGCAGCCTCGTCCTTTTCAATAGAGTTCTGTTGGTACTTGGGGGGATGATGGATAAGTGGTAGGAAGAGAGACTTAGCTTGTTCAGTACCTCCACGATCTCGGTTAATATGTAGCAGTAAGTGAGGGTAGACAGCTCACCCTGCCACTGTGAGGCAGTTGGACACATCCATTTACACTGACAGCCAGGGAGGTTTGCAGTACAGACAATAGAAAGGACACGCTGGAAGGAAGGAATGCATAGGATAATTCCACTGGGCATGTTCTGCCTCAACAACTCGCTGCCCACTTGTTAAAAAAAAAAAAAAAAAGAAGGGAGGGGGCAAGCCTTACTCTTCCTCAGAGCTTATTGCCCAACTGAGGCAAATTCATGTTTTAATGACTGCGGTACTCTGATTCATTCATCGTACGAATCCCTGTGGCCTGTGCTTTTAAAATGGGGTCTGTGGGGCCTGTGGACACAGAGCCCATTGTGTTTCTGAGCAAAGGAATGTGCATTTTTCTGAGAATCCCTAATGATAGGCTCTCTTGAACATGATAGCACCCAGTTGACACCAATTCAATTTATAGTGTGCTGAGCAAGGCAAGAATGGACTATTTGCCTTTGTGCTTTAATTTGGACAGTTCTCGATTCCAACCAAACTAGCAAAGCACAAACTACTGACCTGCTTCAAGGCAGCTGGGAAGCTGGCCTGCTGTGTTACTCTGAACCCCTGAGCTTGCTCTTTAACTCCACTAGAGTATGAACCACTGGAGCAGGAGATGTGTCTCTGGGTATTATATTTTGGGCGCCATTCCCATCCCAGACTACGTAAGGATACAGCCTCCTCACTCAGCACTCAAGAGTAACGAGGTCTTCGTAGGACATTCCAGTCATATCAACATTTATTCAGCCAACTGGATAAGGAATAAGGGTCAAAATGATTACTTTTAAAACAACTTATTCTAATTATATATGTAGGTGTATGTATATATGTGCGTGTGCTTGGGGAGGCCAAAAAGGGGGGATGTGTGTCAGATTCCCTGGAGTTGGAGGTATAGTCAATTTAGTGACCGTTAAGAACAAACCCAGATTGCTCAAGAGACATTGAGCAGAGAGAAAATGAAGAATGTCACACCAACGTGCAAGAACAAGAAAAAACTTTAAAACATCCAAAAAAAAAAAAAAAAAAAAAAGGATGCAGGTGAATGCCAATGAAACAACAGCCAATTTACTGACAGAAACAATGAAAGCCAGACAGCAATAGAGTGGCATTTTAAAGGACTAAAATAAAAATTTTAAACTCCACCTAGAATTTTATGGTTAGGGGAGGAAAAAAAAAAGCTCTGTCAGAAATGAAAGCAAATAAAGACCTTTGCAGACATAAAAAGAAAAAAACCAAAAGGATTTTATTGCCATCAGAATCACACCAAAAAGAAATCTGTTAAAGAAAATCCTTTAGACAGAAGGAATGTGATGGCAGGTGGGCATCTAGATCTGCACAATAGAGGAGATGAGAAGTGGTATCCAAGGGGAGAGGCAGGAGGCTAGAGGTGGTCCATGGTGACAGGCAGGAGGCTAGATGTGGTACCCAAGGGGAGAGGCGGGAGGCTAGACAGGGTCCATGGTGACAGGCAGGAGGCTAGAAGCAATATACTCAGGGAAAGGCATGACTTTCTTTTTGTAATTTTTACATTTCAAAAATAAGATAATTTGCTTTTTGAAGCAATAATAATGAGACTATATCACAGCATCTGTAACATATGTAAAAATGCATTTTGATGCCAGCAGTATCAGAAAGGCCAAGAGAAGAGTGGATGGATCTTTCTGTAAGGTTTTGTACCACACATGAGGCAAAGCAATGGTATTGTTAAAAAAAAAAAAAACTCTGCTAAGTTTAAGGTGCGGATTATAAACCATGTGACCCTGGAAAATCTAACCAGTAAATCTGAGATAGAGACAGAAATATGAAAATGCTAGGTTCCTAAGAAGAAGATCAGAATGGGGGTGGATAATAAATAAATCAACATAAAGAGCACCTAAGAGGAGAGCAAGGATTTATTGCTTAATGAATATAATTTCATTTTATATTTTAAAAATGCTGTTAAATTTACTTGTGTGTAGGTGTGTGTCTCTCAGTGTGAGCGCTCACACATGTGTGCTTTGGTATACATGTGTAGGATAATTCCGAGGCAGTCAGCTCTGTCCTTCTGCCTCCAGAAACTGATCTCAGGTTATCAGGCTTAGTGGCAAGCACTTTTAACCACTTGACCCTCTCACTGATCCATATTCTTACTTTTTATTATATAAATTAAATACACAGAGTATGAAATTTGTCATCTTAACCATGTTGAGTGTCCAGTTCATCCAAGTTCCTTTGTATTCTGGGCAGTTAGTCCCTAGAGCCTCTATTCAATGAGCAAGGACTTCCACTCCTCCCCCTTCCATCCTTCCCCACCCTGGCAACCATTCTGCTTTTCTACCTCACCTAACTGAATGCACAGTTTTTCCTTTGATAACAACTTATTTAATTTAATATAATCCAGATTCATTCATGTTTGTCATGTGTCAGAATTTACTTCCTTTTAAATGCTGGATAATATTACATTATCTGCATATACCATATTTATTTATCCTTTTGTATATCAATATTTATATATCTGGGCGTTGTGAATAATTATATTGTGAACATGTGTGTGGTTGAGTTGTTATGTTTAAATTTTCTTATATTCTGCTTGTGTAGTTTTAATTTGCTTCGTTTTCCTTCCCTCCCTCCCTCCCTCCCTCCCTCCCTCCCTCCCTCCCTCCCTCCCTCCCTCCCTCCCTCCCTCCCTCCCCTTTCTTTCTTTCTTTCTTTCTTTCTTTCTTTCTTTCTTTCTTTCTTTCTTTCTTTCTTTTTTTCTTTCTCCAATTTCTTTGTGGCAGGGTGTGGCTTCTAGGTAGCTCTGGCTGTCCTGGAACTCATTGTGCAAAAACATGCTGGCCTCCAACACGGAGATCCACCTGCTTCCTCCTCCTCCGTGCTGGAATTAAAGTCATGCACCAATGACCAGCTTTTTCCTGTTTCTTAAGGAAGAATTTAAATGACTAATTTGAGATTTTAAAAATCCTTTCCTTTCACTTCTGCGTCTACATCCATGAGTATGCTCAGGCTACAGAAGAGGCTTGCCTCTAATGTCCTCCACTGTGGAAAAAAAAAGTGGACCCCAATGAGACCAATGAAATCGCCAATGCCAACTCCCAACAGCAGATCCGGAAGCTGATCAAAGATGGGCTAATCATCGGAAGCCTGTGACCGTCCATTCCTGGGCTCGACGGAAGGGTAATGTCAATGCTCAAATGCCGGAGAAGGTGACCTGTTAAGAAGGATGTAGATCCTGTGCCGACTTCTTAGGAGATACCGTGAACCCGCGAAGACTGACCATCACATGTATCACAGCGTGTACCTGAAGGTCAAAGAGAATGTCATCAAAAACCAGCGGATTCTGATGGAGCACATTCACAAGCTGAAGGCAGACAAGGCCTACAAGAAGCTCCTGGCTGACTAGGCTGAGGTTCGTAGATCTAAGACCAATGAAGCAAGAAAGCACCGGGAGGCGCTGGAGGAAGAGACCAAGAAATAAAGCTTGCTTCATGTCTGTACATAGTGAGCTGCCTGTGGCCACAGGTGGATCAGTCACTAAAATTAAACAAGCCTTTGTTGAAAAAATCATTATCAGCATTTAATGCTATGAATTTTTTATTTTCTATTTTTGATTAACCCATAAATTTTAATAATTAGTATTTTCATTTTTATTTTGTTAATAATACCTCCTAATTCATATGATGATTTTTTCTTTGTCTAATGGGTGACTTAAAAGTGATATTCACAGTACAAATATTTGGTACTATCTGTTATTGATCTATAAACTTCTTTGGGGTCATAAAACATGCTAACAATATACCTGTTAAAACGGCTTAAGGAAGGAAGTGTTTGTTCTGGTCCGCAGTTCCCAGGAATAGAGACCATCCTGACAGGAAAGTCATGGCAACAGGAACAGGAGGCATCCGCATCCAGGAAGCAGGGAGCAATGAATGCTGGTGTTTAGCTACTTTTTCCTTTTTATTCTGTCGGGGATCCCAGTTTATGGAATGGTGCCGCCCACGTAGGTGCGTGGCTCTTCTGTCCTCAATCCACCCAGTCTAGAAACTGTCACAGACTTGCTCAGAGGTTTGTCTCCAGGAAATTCTAGATCCAGTCAGGTGGATGGATACTCAAGGGTAGCCATCTCGGGAAGAGTGCAAGAGACCCTAGCTCCTTAAATATCAATTGAAAGCATTGTTCAAGATGCTTCAACCGAATGCAGCTACAAGCTAAGGACGCGCTCCTAATCATATAGCCTGCAAATCCCAACAACAAACTGAGATGGATCGTTTATCTAAATGTAGCACTGGCAGTATAAAAATTCTAGAAGAAATTTTTTGAACACAAAGCGAGAAGATTTCTTAGCTATAACCGTAAAGGTACAAAACACGGAGAAAATATCACAGAAGACATCATTGAAATGGAAAACCTTTTGCTTGCAAGGATTATGTTAAGGAATTGAAGAGACGTATAGTCTGCAAGAAAATACTTTGCTCTGTAGCTGTTTCCTCACAGTTGGACCTAAGCTTGGCTGTCTGAAAGAAAGGGAGCTGCGATCTCCCACAGAGATCCCGCCAATTTAACATACCTTCGTGGAGAGATGGGGGATTCTTCTTTCAGGAGACCTCTCGGCTCCCCAGGTTATGTTAGAAGTAAACAGCTAACTGGGATGGGACTCTTTAGTGGAATTTACAGGAGGTAAACGGTTAGCGGATGGGCCCTCCAGTACTGAAGGTGCTTCCTGGTTCTCAGCGGTACCTCTGCCTCTAAGTCACTCCTGCTCCTGTAAGGGACCCAGTAAGCTCACTGCCTCACCAGGCTGGACTTTCTTTGGTTTGTCTGTGCAGTCTCTATCTGGGACACACAGAAATTTCCTTCTGTCTCCCCAAGGGAAAGCATTCAATGTATTTATAAATACAATGATAAAACGTGTGTATTCCAGATAGGCACAGAGCATCCAAAAGCCAATAAGGTGACAATCTGACCAAATAAATGAACGGAGTTCTTGCTGAAGTTCAGAGAGGGCCGTGACAACACCAAAGGCTGCTCAGTAGCATCATTACTGGGTTCTTTATTGATTTGTTTTAGACAAATAAGGAATTGAGGAGACTGATAGCAACATATTTTAAGGTTTGTACATGGTCAGATGTCAGATCTGTCAGTTGAGAGTTGGTGCATCTTCTTGAAAGACTGATGTGTATCACACTTGCATTTTTAAGTTTCACCTTAAAATCTGTTTTAGCTCTTAACACTACTATCCCGGCTTTTTCTGGTTTAGGATAAACATTAAATTCTGTTAATAATAATTTCACTCTTCAGTCACTTGCCTCTGTATTAGGAACATCTACATAAGTGCACATCAAACTTTTTAAAATCAGGTCAGAAAGATCAGCAAATTTTCCCATGATTTTTATTAGTATATGAATGTGTGTGTGTGTGTGTGTGTGTGTGTGCTAAGTGTATAGAATAATGGGTGCCATTTTGTGGCATTTTCATGTGTAAATAGCCGACGTTGATTGTGCTCAGTCTATTTCCTTCTCCCACCCTCTTTTCCTTGACTCCCCTCCTCTCCTAACAGTTACCCTTTCTACTTGAACACAATTTTATTTTAACCTCCGTTCTCCACATGAGAGAAAACTGGTATTTGTATTGCTGGCTTATTTTACATAGGACTTTGCACCCTTCTCCTAAAAATGGTAGGATTATAATCTTTATAGCAGAATTGGATTCCATTGTGTGTCTCTATCAATTTTTATATGTATTCCTGTGCTGATTGCACCTATAATGATCCTGTAACCTGGCTTTGGTGAGTCCTGCTACAGTACATATAGGGAATCATGTCTTTCTATGGTAAAATTCCACACCTTTAACAACAGACTCTGCATCCTTCTTATTTATTACGATAAATTGCTTTCTTTCCTTATTTATAGTATCCTCCAACACTGCCTTTCATCTCAATGTTTTTCCCATTTGGTTTTGTGTGATTTCCCCTTATTAAGAAATTATATGGGTTTTCTCATTTCATTTTTTACCTTACAGCATTTTTTGGAAGATGTATTTCCAATTTTCTTCTTTTGGTGGTTATCCTTAAAAGTCTAACCCTCATAGTTAGTGTAAATTAATCAATATATTTATCCTCATCCTGACCAATGCATGGGCCTTAGAATATGTTGCTGTCAGTCTCTCAGCCTTGCTGCTATTGCTGCCCAGAGATTCCTTTTCATCTTGCTAATACTTTTAACTCTCACTATCTCTCAGATTGTTCAGATAGCCTCATATTAATTATTTTGTCTCATAGCATCTTAAATATAATTCTTTAGATATGCCTTTAATGAGGAATTATAGCCCATAAACTTCTTTCTGATTTGTGTAGAAACATTCTCACTTCAGTAATATTCTTTGTATAGCCAACTATTTCTCTCAATAAACACTTAAAATAAGTATTGGTTAAGAGAACACAAAGAATAATATACCTATATATACATTTAAAAAATTAAATTAGCTTTTGAAACTCTGAAAGTAAGCTGTGAACACTCTGGCATATCTCTCTTGACTGTTTCTGTGGGCGTCTCTTAAAAGCAGGCACACACTACAAAGCTGCAGGACCACAGCTATGCCGAAGGCATGGTCCAGGGGTCCAATATCAGTCCATAGTTAATTGTCTCAAATTGTCTTCAAAACTCCTCGATAGTTCATGTCTCCCCTAACTTTATTGCCTTATGATAAAGTTTCCATTACTTGACTATTAAATCTATTTGTACTTATTTACCTTACTCTATGGTCCTTTCCGTAATGAGTTGGTCTTTTATATGGAGCTGTGATCAAAGCCTCTCTCTGGTCTGGGTTTATCTAATTTCCTCCTGATGTTAGATGTCAAATTTGTTGAAGGTTCATCATTACCCTTGGAAGATATTATGGGTAGTTATAAAATTCTAGGTAGAAGCTAGACATGGTTGCACATGACTGAAATCTCAGCTCTTGTGATGCAGAGGCAAGAGAATAAGGAGTTCAAAGCCAGCCTGGGATACTTGAGACAGGGTCTCAATATAACAGTATTAATAACAGTAACATCTGGTTTTTCCCTCCACCAGTGCATAGAAAATATCATATTAATGGGATTTTTTATGTCTCTGTAGCTGTTGAGATGATGTGTCTGTTCATGTCTATCTTTGCTTTTAAAGATTCTGTTATTAAGAATTCCTAGTTGGGATCAGGTGTGGTGGGACACAGATAGGTAGATTATTGTGAGTTCAAATTTAGCCTGGTCATCTACACAGTAAGACCATTAAAAAAAAAAACAAGAAGAAGGAAGAGGTGGAGCAGAAGGAGGAGGAAGGAATAAGAAGAAGGAAGAAGAGAGAAAAGGAAGAGGAAGTGGAGGAGGAGGAGCAACAACAACAACAACAACAACAACAACAACAACAAGAAATGGCTCAATTGCTCTTCCAAAGGAACTAAATTTGGTTCCTGCACTCACACTGGAAAACCCACAATGCCCTCCAGGAAAACTTACACCCTCCTCTGGTCTCCACGGGTGGGTACTGGTATATATATGACATACACTCACAGAGATGCATACATGGAAAATAAATACTTGGAAACAAAAAAACTCTGGCTGGTATCATTATCTTTTCTTCTGGGTCCTTTAGCTGACTCATGCCGTGCCATGCCCGGTTATGCCATGCCCAGGTGTGCTGTGCTGAGTTCCGGTGTGCCATGCTTGGTTTCCCCTGCTTGTCAGATTTCCTGTGTGTCACAATTAATCCTTCCCTCCTGATGAAAACATGGATATGATGGCACCACAGTGTCTCCCAATGGTTGGGTCACAGTCACCGTTACTCTGGGACTCGTGCCATTCCCATGTCTCAGGTTGGACACACCAAACTCACTCAAGTATTGCTTCTCCTTTGTTCCTTTTCGACTTCTTCCCAGGGTTATCTGGGCTTTGGTTGACCTTCTAACTCAGTCCTTCATGGCCCACAACCGCATATTTTCTCTCAACCCTGATGCGAGCTGAAATTCTATAAAACTCCAAATCATCCCTGAGAGCAAAACATTCTCATTTGTAGAGTCGGCTGGGTTTCTGCAGGATACCTTGGCCAACCACAAGCTACAAATGAGCTAACAACTATGTTGAAAACTCTCTGCGTTTGAAACTCTGTTCTTGCCTGCTCACAGAGTCAGTTCAGCATCACAGGCTGCAGCTTATGAGGAGGATGCTCCACAGAATTAAAGCACAAAACGGCTTTTCAGTCCCGCGGCGACGCCAAGAATAACAGTCAGCGATTCCTATCATTTCCCCCAAGTTCTTGATGTGGCGACTCAAGCAAAATTGCCTCTCTGTCTCCTTCCCTTTGTTTAGCATTTCCCATTCAGGCCACGGAATGAGGAAATGCCTTGCTCTATAATGTCTGCTTTTAGATAAAAATGCTGAGGATGAGTGTGACAGCTTCAAGGTGGCATCGGGAGACGTTTGTCACCAGCAGGTTGCAAGGTGGTTAGCTGTTCCCTGGGTGATGCTGCGAAGATCGCCGCTATACAAGGAGCAAACAAACTCCAAATCAGTGTGAGCTCCACCCCAGGAGAGGGATAACTGGATCTATGGATATGTTGTGTGTGCATCTTCCTGGTTGATTGACTGAGTCCAGTGAGGTCAGCCATGGGACACAGTCTGTGGTGGTTACTGCTGATTCTCTACTTGACAAAACCTAGACTCACCTAGGAGGAGACCCTGGGCACAGCTCTGAGGTGTTATCTAGATTAAGGTTAGCCTCTGAGAATGTCTATGATGACTTGCCTTGATACTGTTAATTGATCTAGGAAGATACTTCTTAATTGTGGGTGGAACCATTCCCCAAGCGGGATCCTGGACTGTGTAAAATGAAGAGGGCAAATGGAGCACTAGTATGTGTATATTCCTTGCTCACTCTTCCCAGTTATGGATGTGATGTGACCCACTCACCCCAAAACTTCTGCTGCTGTGACCTCTCTGCTATAACAAACTATAATCAGAAACTATGAGCCACAATGAACCCTTTATCCCCTAAGTTGCTTTGCTTGGGTATCGTGTCAGAGCAACAGGAAAGGAAACAAAGACAGAGTCCAACGCAGGGTTAGAAGCAGGCAGAGCACACAGACAGCAGGCAGACCCGCTTCAGCTTTAGTGACTGTGACATCCCAACTTCAGCTAGCTTGCCCATGCAAGGCTTAGTGTGAACACACAAAGATGGGTGCAGTTTTGAAATTCCAGAAACACTAGTACCTCCTGAGCCCACCTGCTTCCCCAAAAGGCTTTACATGCCTTTAACAGTGATGTGCCTGAAGATGGCTCAACTATCAAAGGGCACAGCCTCCCCCTAACAAAGGGCTTGGATGGGAATGAGACTAGCACCGTGACCACTTCCCTCCACTTCCCAGCTAAGTTTTGCTTCGAAGGGACTCAGAATGCAGAGCAGGAATTCCACCATGGAATATTTCAGAGTGCACTCAGATTTTAAGGAAAATAGCTAAAAGGATTTTCCTTTGAAGTTGAAGGCTTTCCTACTTCAAAGGGCCTGGGTATGTTATTTGATGAGTCTGATTCAAAAGTTTGCTGGGAACCTTCTGTGGAGTGGATGGCACAATTTGTTGGAAACACAGGTGAGAGCTCAGCAGTGATTCGATTGCGGGTTTTCAGGTTGTCTTGAGTTTCAATATCAAACGATATTGAAAGTTTGTTGTAAACCCGTTTATGGACTCAACTGTGTAAACAGCAGCGCTGCGAGACTCCCATCTCCCCAAGTCTCCCGCCTCCTCTCTGTCACCAGCCATATGGCTCACTGCTCACTAATATTTCTCAAGGCCTTCGGCTCTAGCCAGGTCCCTTACTTCTGAGTTGAGCTGTACCTATTCTCATGCAGAAGCCTGGACTTTTCTTTACTTCAGTCAGTGTGTCCCTAGACATTTATAATGTCTGCTGTCTATAATAAAAACCCTATTCTGAGTAGTTTTATGTTAGCTTGACACAAGCTCAAGACACTTGAGAGGAGGGAACCCTAGTTAAGAAAATGTCAGAGGCACACACTTTTAATCCCAGCATTTGGGAGGCAGAGGCAGAGGCAGGTGGATCTCTGTGAAGTCAAGGCCAGTCTCATCTACAGAATGAATTCCAGGATAGTTAGGGATACATAGTAAAACCCTGTCTCAAAAAACCAAAACTAAAACAAACAAACAAAAATCTTCTTAAAATTAGGCTGTACGCAAGCCCATAGGTCATTTTCTTAATTAGTGATTATTGTGGGAGGGCCTGGCCCCAGCCCATTGTGGATGGCGCCATCCCTGGACTGGTGGTCTTGGGTTCTATAAGAAAGTAGGCTGAGAAAGTCATGAGGAGCAAGCCAGTAAGCAGCACTGCTCCATGGTCTCTGCATCAACTTCTGCCTCCAGGTTTCTGTCTTGTTTGAGTTCCTTCCTGACTTCCTTTAGCGATGAACAGGGATGAGGAAGTATAAACCAAATAATTTCGTTCCTTCCAAAGTTGCCTTTGGTCATGGTGTTTCATCACAGCAATAGTAATCTTCCCCAAAGGGGCCAAGAGATGATGATGATGATGATGATGATGATGATGATGATGGTGGTGATGATGATGATGATGGTGATGATGATGATGGTGATGGTGGTGATGATGCTGATGATGGTGGTTGTGGTGGTGGTGGTGGTGGTGATGATGCTAACTGAGTAAAGAGCAGCACAAACATAAGGACCCAAATCTGATACCAGAACTCATGTGAAAAGCTGGATATGATGATATGTGTTTATCCCAGGGCTGGAAAGATAGACAAGTGGGTCCCTGGAACTCTGGCCAGACAGCCTAGCACAACTGGGGAGTTTCTACCCAGGAAGGAATCTTGCCTCCAAAATGAAGTGGACAGTTAGTTCTTGAGGGGAAATCACACTGTACATTGTCCTCTGGCCCAGGTGTGAGTGCTCAAGTCACCTCTCAACCTGCTTTAACAATAGTTTCAGGAAACAAGCATTTGTTGTTTTCCCATAAATGAGGCCTGGGGTGGTGCGGGTGTCTGGGGCTAATGTGACACCCCTGCAGTGGACAGGACTGACTCCATTTCTGCTTTATTATTCCAAGCACGCGGTTTTCATGCTCAAGGCGGCCTCAGGATAGCACGATGAATGCTATTGCTACTGCCGTCCCATTTATATTCCTGCGAGCAGCAAGAGAGAGAGAGAGAAAGAGAGAGAGACAGACAGAGAGAGAGAGAGAGAGAGAGAGAGAGAGAGAGAGAGAGAGACAGACAGACAGAGAGAGAGAGAGAGAGAATCACAAATGCCAAAGAGAATGCCGTCTAACCAGCACCCTCTTAAAGAGCGCTCCAGAAGCCTGGTCCAATAAAGTCAGTGGGAAGATTACAGAGCACCCTAATCATAAGTGTCACTTCTAAATGAGAAATACTGCTGTTTCCTATCTGTAGTCTCTAGAGCCAGGGGCTGCCGTCCCAGGCCACAGGAGCCATTTTTGCAACAGGCAACTCAGACTAAATCGCAAGCGTTCACGTCAGCCATTCAGGTAGAAGCCTCTTCCTTTCCCATGTTACCACCCTACATAAGGCTCCCCTGGGTCATCTTTGGCCACGCCCACCCCACGGTAGCTGTTGACCGCCTCTTCTCTAGAGTCCACAGAGACTCTGTCACGGGTGAGTCTCTCACAGCCTATTTTCTGTACTTTACACAAACCCAGAATGCAGAAGATGTTTTAACTTGTTGCCCATTCCATATCAGATCATAAACGCAAGAAATTCAGAGAAACCCGTTATTGGCGTCTCCCAACTTCATCTAGAGGCGGAGGCGCTGTCAGAGCGGTGATCTCTTTTGTTGGCTGAAGAAACACACAGATATGTGATGGCTGACTTTAGGTGTCACCTTGGCCAGATCTGGAACCTACAAGCCTCCTGGCACCCCCAGGAGGACTTTTCTTGATCAACTTCTTTGAAGTAGGAAGATCCATTCTAGATGCCCAGGTCAAAGGACACGGGGGAAGGAAACTTTGCCTTTTGCCTGCTTGCTGTCATTCTTGCTGGCAAGTTCATCTGTCCTATTGTTATGGTGTTCCGCTGCTTTTTATTAGAACCAGCTTTTTCGGGGTTCCCATGTAGACTCTACAGGAACTGTCCTTCAGGCCCTCAGTGCTAGGTTAGGTGAGCTGAGACATCTAGCCATGAGGGCTGACCAACAGCCAGGTTCTCAGCCTCCCCGGCATGAGATAGTTACTGTTGGATGACTACCAACCACGCTGTGTAAGCCAACCTAATTACCTCCTTTTTACTGAACACTTGTGCCTTCTCAGTTTCGTTCCCTTAGAGAATCCTAACCCAGGAATAAGGAAAACATGTGTCTGAGCTACTTACTGTTCTATTGCTGTGAGGAAACACCATGATCAATGTAACTTATAAAGCATTTAATCGGGGGTTTGCTTATCGTTTCAGACTGCAAGTCCATGACCATTGTGGCAGAGAAGCATAGCAGCAGGCAGACAAGGTGGGTGCCGGAGCAGCAGCTGAGAGCTTACATCTGATCCGGAGAGAAAACCTGGGCCTCGCATGGGCTTCTGAAACCTCAAAGCTCACGGCAGTGGCACGCTCCCTCCAACAAGGCCACCCTTCCTAATCCTTCCCAAACAGTCCACCAACTCGGGACAAACATTTCAAATAGATGAGTCTGTGGGGAACATGGCTGGTGGTATGCCAGCTCAGAATGGGAAGCAACCAGGAAACATTCGAAGCCTGAAGAGATTAGTGATCGATGCCCATCAGAATAGACTGTTGCTAACTCCAGATTTCATGGTTTACATACAGGGTTTAGAGAAGGTAGATTTTTTTTTTGTACAGCCATTATCAGCAAATGATGAATCCGTGGCGGATTATTCAAATAGAGTCAAAGTTCAGTAGCGGTTCATGAGAACTCTCAGGATTCCTGAGGCTCGCTCTCTTATCTCTTATGTGATTTGTATGTGATACCTTTAGCTAATGGTGTTAAACTTGAAATTTATCCAGTTGCCATTTCGAAAAATCGCCATTTCTCTGGTAATCCTGCTCAGAAATAAAGAAGGAGTCAGCAGAGGTCAGCTACCCTCTGAGCTCAGGACAAGAGGGAGCCCCGGAGCGAGTGAATGTGCAGCGCCCCCAACTGGACTGGGGAAACATCACACCCTACAAGGTGCCCTGTTCGGGGGGGCGGGGGGGGGGGGGAGGAAGCTTTATTGGATCTTTCCCCAGAGTCACTTTGGAGACAGAGTGGAGAAGGAAATACTTCTGACAGTGGGCCGTGTAGGATTTACTCAGGAAGCTGGACACTCCTTTGTTCTATGTTATGCGGAAAGGAAATGGAAAAATGTTTACCCAATAGAGGAATGAATGGTTGTGTTGTCCCAATTAGCCATTTGAATAAGTAATTAGAAATTTAAAAAGAAATATTTCTGCTGAAGAGGTCTACAATCCAGGAAGCTTGAGAACCGTCTACCTTCTGAGATCCAGCTAGTAGATTTTGTACCATTGTTTTTAGCCTGATGAAAAAACACGGGTGAAATTCCAATTTGACTTTGGGGCTTGTAACTTTAGCAGTAATGGTTTTATTTCACCTTAGTGATTCAGAGGTTCAATTTGGTATTTTGTAATGCAGCTAAACCACAGTGAAGAAGGTCCATGGTGGGGGAAGGGGGGTCAGGATGGCCACAGCTCATCAAAAGCAAGAATCAGAAGGAGAGCTGGGACTAGTGGTGTTGGGACCATTTGGAATCCTGGCCTCCAGCTGCTCTTCCCTGCTAGAGATCTTTCCTTTCCTTCTGATTTGAGTTACTAAAGGCTGTGTCAGAGTTATTTACCAGCTCTGCTTCACGAGCACGTGTTGCCTTGGCCTTGAGGATCAGAGGATGAGGTTTTCACCTGTTGGCCCACCTGACTGTTGGGTATATAAGCCTCTGTGGTGTTATTGAATAGGGGGCTTCTTATCAGAGTCCGTGTCTCTGTCTCTCTGTCTTTGTGTGTTTCAACCTCCAGCCCCTTTCCCGGAGCTCACAAACTGTATGGTAGTGCATAGAGCACAGACCTGCCGTGTGCACGGCAAGTGGGGACAGTTATCATGCCCCTGAGGTGGGAATGGGTGGCTTCTGTTCATTCCCCTCCCCCAATAAGAGGAGGGGTCATCCATACAGAAACAACTAAATGTAAGCGGAAAGTATTTCTAATTCTAGTGGACTGAGTCAGAGCAACAATGTGATGTTTCTGATCATTCGAGAGCAAGCGCTTTAAGTCTATATGGAACTCTAAATATGTTATCTCAAGTCTTTTTTTAAAATGTGTGTGTGTGTGTGTGTGTGTGTTGTATGTGTATGCACCTGGTGTGTGTGTGTGTGTGTGTGTGTGTGTGTGTGTGTGCCTGCATGTGGGGAGCTGGAAATTGGCACCAGGAATCTTCCAAAATTCCTCCCTCCCTTATCTTTGGAGACAGGGTCACTCATGGAATGCAAAGATTACTTATTGGCTAGACTTATTGGCTCAGCACGCTTGGGGGCTCCACCTATCTCTATCTCACCAGGTCCAGGGTTACAGAGATACTAGACACGCCTGGACTTTACAAAGGTGCTGGGGGATCAGAACTCAGGTCCTTATGTTCACACAGCAGGTACTGTACTGACAGAACCATCTCCCCGGTCCCTTAAAGAGTCTTAATAGGTCTGTTTAAGGAGTTCCGGCTTCTGAAACACCACAGTTGGTAGACATTCTTGTTATACTCGGGGAGAAATGAGCCTGATTTCGGGAAACATGATGTATTGCTCTGGAGAAACTCCTTCATAATTGTTCTGGATTAATATGGGTTTCACTCGCCTTGGAAATCACGATGGGATTTTCAGAGGGAATAAATTAATGGCTGGCATTTCCATGGCTTATGCTAAATGATTTATTTGATCTTTCCTAAGTGTGACAAGTGACCTGGGCAGGAGATCCTGAGAACCTCTTTCGTGATAATTGTCCCATTTTTGTTTTGAAATGGTTCCTAGGGTCTAAGAACTCAGAGCAGTGCCAAGCCACAGTGTGACTCACAGGACAATCTCTCATTTTAATGGGACAACCTGCCTAATTAAAAAAAAAAACATGAAAAACCCTGGATCTTATGAAAGACTGAATTTCTGCTGAGGGCCCCTAAGACTTCAGAGAAACCCCTTTGGATGAGACTGAAAGAAGCTAAGTTCAAAGCTCCCCAGCTTCCTCAACTCAACTGAAGGAACAGCTGTGGAAAATGGCCTCACAGGCAGCGGATGGCACCCAGGATGAGGGTGAAAGATGCTGGTATTCCAGGATCGCTCTCTCTGGTGCATCAACACCTGAAACCTGGACCCCCCAGGCCTGGCTGTGAGCTGGGTAAGAGGTTCAATCCCTTGAAGGCAGTGGTTTGCAACTGGTGTCGGTCTGTCCCCAAGGAGACATCTGGCCATGACTAGAGATAGCCCTAAATACCCAGGCTTCAGCAACCTATGGTGTCCAGAACAGCCTATCATGGAGAATGACGTGGCTTCAAACTCTAGAAGGTTCTCGGCGTGTGAACTTTGCCAGGAGAAAGGAGCAAACACCAGTTCACCTAAGACAGGACAAAAATGACAAGACAAAGAAATGATCCCACTCAAGTCTGTCTTAGTAGACTAGTGATTTAACTAGGGTTAGTTACATTTTATTAGGAGCAGGGGTAAGGAGCTACTTATAGGACGGTGGGCACCTTATCAGTGTCTGCACTACTGAAGAAAATGTCTCACCTTTCTCCAGCAATGACCGACTTCCTCTAAATCCTCAGAGACAGGTGAGACCTCCACTTGTTCCATGATGGAACTTCATGGACTTAATTTTATTCAGGTTTTTGTACATATACTCTTAGCTGTCATGCCTGGAAGATAGCTTTCCACCTCAGGCCTAATCTAAACCTGCTAAATTATCCTCTTGGGTAATTATTGATTGATAGTCCTTCCTCAGGGGAGCTGCTGAGGATTGGGTACAGGGTCCTTGATGACCATTCAATAACGGACAGTCATTTGACATTCTAGTGGGGTGACTGTCACTATCACACAGCCATTTGCTCCTGCCTGGCTTAGTTCAGGCCAGGCTGTATTTTTAGTCCATAGCTACCCTCTGATGCTCTGTGCCCTTTATATATGGCACCCCATGCTTTAGGGTCTTGATATTTGTTGTTGTTTTTCTCTGGCACATAGACAAATTCATTGCTTATGTGGGTTCATGTCAGGATGTTGTCCTGTGTTTGACACTAGACCCCCAGGGTCTCTTAGCCTTGGGCATAAGGCTTGTAGGTCTTTTTCCCTCTGAAGTTTAGAACTGGGAGGGAAGTTGCTGCCCACACCACATCTCCTTACAGTGATCTTCATTTTTTCCTGCATCTGGGAGAGGTTAGGACAATAATAACCCTACTAGGGTGTACCTTCCCATGTTCCCTCTTCCTTCATGGCTGGGGAAATTGGTGGGACCTTGAAGCCTAAGAATCTATTTGGTTACTGTAGTTTTTTTTTTTTTAAATTAGAAGTATAAATTACTCACCATAGTATTTACTTTCCAAAGTGTTCAGTTCAGTGGTTTTTTTTAAAGATAGTCATAATAATGTTACCATTAACTTAATTTTAGAAAAATTTGATTTTTTCCCTCATAAAAACCCATGCACATTAACAAGTCCATTTGCTCCAACCCAGACAGTCACTAATATACCTACATTAACATGTGCAACCCCTTCAGCCCAGACAATCGCTAATGTGCCTTTTTCTGTACGTTGTCTAGTCTAGGCATTTCAAATAATGGATGTAGCGAGTGGAGACAGCCCCAAGTGAGTGCAGACCCAAGCAGACATGTGCTGTTGTTGTGGGAATGACCCCAAGGACCCTATATCCTTGGGTTCAGAGGCGTTTCTGGGGACCAAGTGTGAGTGTTGACAGTGTGTGCAGAAAATGATGAACTTTCTGAGCTCTGCGATTTCTCCGGCAAAGAGCGTGGACCACCAGGCCTAGATTTTGTCTCTCTGTGTGTCCATCATTTCTTCATTCCCTAACCGCCCCTAGGCAGATCAAGGCTCTGGGAGCCTTGGAGTCATAGAAAATGTAGTCTCTGTGATGGGTGGGCTCCCTCACTTAGCACAGCGCTGTTAGTAGGCACCCCTGTACTAACACGTCATTCTTTCTTATGATCAAGTACTAGTCTGCAGGAAGAATACATCACATTTGGTTTGTTGATGGGTTGGTGGCCACTGGAATTATTTCTTCTTTTTGACTATTATGACTAAAGTTGCTATGAACATTCACATTCAACTTCCGTGTATCTGTGCGCGAATATATACATATAACCATGTCTCTTAGGCACACATTTAGAAGTGAAATTAAGAGGTTATAAGTATGCAGGTTTTTAACACTTTTGAGGAATCGCACGGCATTTTCAACATTTGCTGCACACCCATCACTTCGCATGCGTCTCGGCTGGATGTGTGAGTCTGAGCATCTTCATGGTTTTGCAAATCCTTGCTGTTATCACCTTTCAATCACAGGCACACTAGTAGGTATGCCATGGCAATGGGATTTAAAAAACCAAAACAAAGCTAAGCTTTTTATTACAGTTTCCTTCTGTTTGCTCTTCTTTACAAGTTTAAATTGTTTGGTGTTTATGCACCGTCTCATCTTCTTATCCTTCATCTCCCTAAGCCCTGCAAAATTTCTCAGACAAAATCTTGTTATTGGTCGTTTTGTAATATCTACCTAATTCTTTTTTTTTTTTAAATTTCATCACATGGTTTTATTTTCTGATTTTCTATTACTTTCTTCTTATTTATTCTGTGTGTCTTTCACATCATGCATCTTGATCCCTTTCATCTTCCTGTCCCTTTATATCTTCCCCCTTGAGACCTTCCCCTAAATGAAGTAAAATTAAATAAAATTTAAGAGAAAATTTGAAAAGAGAGAGAAAAGAAAAAAAGAAAAATCTCACCACAGAAGCGTTAGTGTGACAACCTGAGTCACACAGTATATCCTTTTCTCCATACATCTTTGCTTGCAAGAGTTCATTGCTGTGAGCCATCGGTCTGGTTCGAGGCCTCTGGTTTCTGCCTCACCATGTATACTTGACCCTCACTAGGGTTCCTCTTGGTTATTCGGTTGTTGCCCAGGGTCATGGAGATCCTGAAGCTTTGGATCTGCAGAACATGCCTGTTCATGTGTTCCAGCAGATCCTAAATGGTGACTGTTGAGGTGGGCCAACTCATAACCCTGGTTCTGGACCTGGGCAGGATTGCTTTGCCTCTTTCATCACCGTCTTCATCACCAGGGCGAGCTCCCTGGCATTGTCCGTGCTAGTTCACCCCATGCAACAATGAGCAAGGGGCAAGAGCCAGTTCTCCTGTGTGCCCTCACCTACGTCATCATGGCCAGCTTGCTCTACTATGTTGCCCAGGCAAGAAGGAGACACTCTCCTGAGTACTGCAGATGGTGGGGTCAGAGACAACTCTTTCTCTCCTATGACCTTAGGGTCAGCACTCCCAACAGCCTCAGGTGGTGAGGGGCAAGAGGGGGCTCTCCCTCACCCATGCCACTATATGGCAAATGAGGGACTGGGCCAGCTCTTGCAACTCAGGTTCTCCAGCAGGTTGACCCACAGCCCCTGCCAACAGGGTCAGCTCTACTCTACTGCCCAGGGGAGGAGCAAGGCTTGCTTCCCTGAGTGCTACAGCTGATAAGAGGAGGGTCTGCTCCGCTATCTGCTGCAGGTGGTAAGGGGCAGGGCAAGGGGCATCTCTCCCTCACCCACACTGCTGCTGTGCATGACAGACAATTAGTGGGGCCAGCTCTCCTGTGCTTACATATCTGGGACCTGCTCATCCATACCTCTGCCAACAGGGTTGGCTCTCCTGTGCTGCCCAGGTGAGGTGCAGAACCTGCTCTCCGGAGTGCTATAGCTGGTAAGGGGCAGGGACAGTTCTCCCGATCTTGTGACCTCACTGTCAACTCCCCCACCACCATAGGTGACAAGGGGTGGTGGGGGGCATCTCTCCTTTGTTCATGCCACCATATGGCAGATGAGGGGTGGGACTAGATCTCCTGAGTTCATTTTCTCATCAGCAGGGTGAGCTCTATTGTGTTGCCCACATGAGGTGCAGCGCCCGTTTTCCAAGTGTTGCAGCTGGTAAAGGTCAGCTTCCTCACCTGCTGCAGGTGACATGAGAGGCCGAGAGGGGAAAGAGGGAGAGAGGGGGAGGACATCTTTTCCTTGCCCTCACCACCACACTGCAGTTGAGGGGGCAGGACCTGCTCTCCTGTTCTCACTCCCTGAGGGCTGGCTCACATGTTCCCCCTCCGCACCCTTCCTCCATTCCCCTTATCACCCTACTGCCACCATAGGCCCTGGATGCAGCCCATGCTCAGACATCGCCATGGCCTTGGGTGTCAATCAAGCCACACATCTCAGCAGGATCCTTGCCACTTTCCCCTCTTCAGATATGTCTCTGTCCACAGGAAATGAACCCTTCTGTTTTTCTCTCTCTCCCATATCATACCACATCATACATATTTGTTCACCATAATAGTGCCTGCCTGCCCGGGACAATGTGCGTCTTCTCTTATGTACTTGGAATGAAATGCCCCAGGCATTTATGTGGATCTTCTTGTCTCACTCAGAACATGAGGGCTTTCTGCAGGGCATTGTTTTCTCCTAAGCATCCAGAGAAGACTACCCCAGGCATGAACGTGGATTTCCTTGTCACCCTCGGTCCATGATGGCACTGGGTAGGCTGTGCTTTCTCCTCAGTGCTGGGGATAGCATGCCCTAATTCTCTCTTACTGACCCATTAGATATGGTCCCATCCTCATCCCTCCTGACTGCCCTTGGACTTGGACTTAGGCTTTTCCTGTCCCCCAAATTTGAACTGAAATATTAGTATTGCTGGATCTTGAACCTGCTGGTCTTTGCACAGGAACTATGCCATCAAATACACCATTTCTTGGGTCTCTAGCTCCCTTTAACCTTGACTTAACCTTCAGATCTTTGAACTTGGGCCAGGAGATGGTTCAGTCGGTAAAATGCTAACTTTATCACAAGCGTGAGGACCTGAGTTCAGATGCTGAGCACCCATGGGAAAAGCGAGGTGCAGCGTTACACACCTGTCCTCCCAGTACTGGGGAGGTAGAGACAGGAGGAGCCTTGAAGTTCACTGGCCGGCAAGCCTAGCCAAATCAGTGAGCTCCAGGTTCAGTGAGAGACCTTGTCTCAAAAATATAAAGGTGGAGAATGACTGAAAAAGATGACCAACATTGACCTCTAACCTCCACACACACGTGTGTGCACATATTTGGACAGGTCTACATGCACCTATATGAAACACATATTACACACACACACACACACACACACACACACACACACACACACGGAAATGGACCTTGCACCTCATTAGTCTTCCAGACTGTGTGAGCCTGTTCCTTCTAATGAGCATATCATGCACACCTCCTTCTGACTGCTTCTCTTTTTCCAGAGACCCCGGTGCTTAGCTTGCACTTGTTTGTTGCAGAAGTTCTGGAAGATCTGATGATCCCAGTGTTTTCTGGGCCTTCCTTTTCAGAGCTGCCCTAGATATGTTTATTTGGTGTCCCTCTGGTTATTAATGAGTTTCTAGGAGGAACAGAAACACCCCGATGATGCAATACGCACCCGAAGTCCAGGAAAGTTTCCAAAGCAGTGAAGGCCTACCCTGCCCCTTTTCTACCGTTCCCACAAGCCCTTCCCTTCCTTCACGCCATCACAGCAATCCCACCTCCTATGTCACTTGTCTCTCTCCTTTCACTGTGGTTAGCACTCTGGGTCTCTTAGAAAAAGGCTCTGCATTTCTGTGCTTTGGGGTAGTTAAATGCCAGCCATGTCTCCCCCCAGTGCCTGTCATTTTCCTTTTTGTCCCACTCACTGACCCTGTAAATGGCATTTGATGCACAAGAGCTGGGACAGTCATTAGCTTAAAATGACTTTAAAAAAAAAATCGTTCACAGCTCTGAATCCTGTCTTTGAGGGAGAAAAAAAAAGGCGCCCAACAGTAAATTCTCTGGCTTCCTTGCCAGCCCAGCTGGAGTCTGATTGCAGAAGAATGACAGGCCCTGTGTACCTTAGGTGAGTGACAGAGCACCCCTGCTGCCCTGAAGGCAGGCTCGCAGGGCCCGCGTGCTTTCCTCTTGTTCCTCTAAAAATGACTTTAATCTTTCCTCTAAAAATCTCAAAACAAAGCTTCTATATATGTCCTGTTTGAGCGTTAGCAAAAGCAAACCATGCAGAGGAAGACAGCAAGCGGGAATGTCTAATTAAACTGCATAGTGTATCTTAGAATTGTCAGGGATTGAACTCAGCAAGCAGCACAGCGGCCTGTTTGCTCCCCCACCCACACCCACACCCACACCCTTCCTCTCCCTCTCTTGGATTTGTCCATTCTATGTGAAAAACTGAGAGACTCTGGAACCCCTTTTCAGTATGCTCTTTGTTGACTTAGAGATGTTGGTTTCCTGAAGTGAAAGGAGCACACATAAGACCATTGCCCATTTGAGAAAGGCACACCCGCATTAAGCCGTCTTTGCTACCAGGGACATAGTGTTCTCTCGTCTTCTCCCCTTGATTTCCCAGTTACCTTGTGGTCATGTTAGATACCAACCAGCTCAACATTTTTTGAGCTGTGCTGATTCTACCTTCCACCTTATATTGTTTTTGTTTCTAGCTTTTCCTTTTCATTCTTTCCAAAAGTGTGCTGGCTGCTGAAATTAATCTCTGATGAGGTAAGTTGTCCACGTTTTGTACTAAATCATTGTTCCCACTAATCTAATTATTTTATATTTGTAGAGTGTCTTAGTGTTCTATTGCTGTACAGAGACACCTTGACCGTGGCAACTCTTATAAAAAGAAACATTGAATTAAGACTGGCTTACAAAAAATTAGAACCCCCCCCCCTGCAAAAGATATAAATTAGGAGAGATTGATGGCAGACTCTTAATGACTCCCAAAGATTGCTAGGAGACATTTCCTATTTAAGATCCACTATTAGGATAAAGTCTGATCAACTGATTAATTTAAACAAAACCTTAAATGGTGGCAAGGACTTAACTTGTCCAAGGAAATTATCAACTGAAGCTGAGAGAGAATTGGCTTTGATAGAAGAGAAATTATAGGCGACATATGTGGCTCCAAAGCTTAATTGCATTCTGGTCATATTAAACTCCAAGAATTCCCCTAAAAGAATTTTAATGCAGAGGGAAGATATTATCTTAGAAAGGATCTTTTTACCACATAAACTGAGTAAAAATTTAAAAACTTATATGGAAAATGTCTCTGAGTTAATTCTAAAAGGAAGTCTGAGTCTTCATCAATTAGCAAAAATAGACCCAGCAGAAATTGTACATCATTTGCTAATGATGAATTGACAATTATGGGCAGAAAGGAAACCCTGGAAAAGAGCTTGTAGTAATTTATTGGGAGAGATTAAGAACAAATATCCCCAAAACAAGAGAATTCAACTTATAAAGAGAACTAATTAGAGTCTTCCTTGCATTGTAGGGTAAGAACCAATAACTGGCACCCCTACATTCTGTACTGATGCAAATAAATCAGGAAAGGCAGGTTATAAATCAGAAATTTTAAGTAAAGTAGATCAAAGCATTTACGATTCTGTTCAAAAGTCAGAATTATATGCTATTCTCATGGTACCAATGAATTTTGAGGAACTCTCAACATAGTCACCAATTCATAATATGCATAAAGAGTTGTTTGCATATTGAAACTGCCAAATTTATATCAGATAATACAGAACTGATTTCATTATTTATTCAGTTATAATATATAATCAGGAATAGGAACCATCCCAAATACATAACACACATCTGATCCCATACAGGTCTGCCAGGTCCTCTAGCACAAGGTAATGTAGAAATCAATCAATTATTGATTGGGAATATGCTGAAGGTCTCAAAATTTCATTAAAAATTCATGTCAACAGCAAAGGTTAAAAAAGGGATTTTCTATTATGTGGCAACAAGCCAATGAAATTATAAGGAAATGTCCTACTTGCTTTTTCTTTTAATCCAAACATCCATACCTGCAAGAAGTAACCCAAAGGGTATTCAAAGAAATTAAATCTGGCAGATGAATGTGTTCCATTTTGTAGAATTTGGAACATTAAAAACTGTACACCACACCATTGATACCTATCTAGGTTTTCAATGGGTAACTTCTTTGAGTTTAGAAAAGGCTGATTTGGGGCTGGAGAGATGGCTCAGCGGTTAAGAGCATTGCCTGCTCTTCCAAAGGTCCTGAGTTCAATTCCCAGCAACCACATGGTGGCTCACAACCATCTGTAATGGGGTCTGGTGCCCTCTTCTGGCTTGCAGGCACACATACAGACAGAATATTGTATACACAACAAATAAATAAAAAAAGAAAAAAAAAAGAAAATCACTTTAAAAAAAAAAAGGCTGATTTGGTAAATCACACATTTGCTAGAAGTTATGACCATCATGGGTATACCTATACAAATAAAGACAGACAATGCACCAGCATTTATCTCTAAGAAAAATAAAACAGTTCTTTGCTTATTACAATATAAGGCATATTACAGGTATATCACACAGTCCTGTAGGTCAGGAAGTTATAGAAAGATCAAATCGAATTCTAAAGGATAAGTAAACAGAAAGGAATGATAAAGACCCCCAGAAATAAATTGTATAATACTTTATTAACTTTGAATTTTCTAAACATTAATGAGAAAGAAACAACAGCTGTGGAGAGACATTAAGTAGTAGGAAAAAACTACGGAATAAATCAATCAATATACTTTAAAGATGTACTGACCTCAGAATGGAAACTATGACATGTGTTATGTTGGGGAAGGGGTTTTGCTTTTGTTTCAACAGGAAAAAAAAAGCTATGGATACCATCAAAATTAATAAAGGTTCAATTTGAGCAAGAGATATCTCTTAATTAGAAGAAATAATAATTTATCAAATAGCTTGAACATTTAATCTAAACTAACCATAAAACTAACAAATGCTTTTCAGTTCATCAGATATAACTTGCCAAAGGAGAAACTCCCCAAAATTAGGGCTGGGGAAGGGTTTTGTTTCTGTCTTTTTGGGAGAATAAAGGTATCCAGCTAAGGAATTTGAAGACCATTGGAAAAATAGGACATCTGAAGAAAAAGGACAAATCATTCAGAAAAAAATCCCAAGAAACAGAATAAATTGTATATCACATTTCCAACAGGATTAAATTTCATAAATCTTCCCAAATGTTTGTTTTTGCTATTCTCTACAGACATATAATGAAAAGGGTTCTTTTGTAGTACCGGTCCAGTTAAAGATTAACTGGAGTTGGAAAGTGGGTCTCTTCTTCTCTAAACCCAAACCTGCTTATTAAAGTAAAATCCAAACTCTCTGATGTCAGAAGAGCCACCTGATATAAGACAGAAGAAAAACAAATATTTAAGGACTATTGTATTGCTACTAACCTCATTTTTTGTTTCATATTTACTCTTTAACAGCTTTTCTTAAGGCATAAATATCATCTCAAAATTTATAAGATTTATATATACATATATCTTAAACTTTTTGTCATGATATTAATGGTCACATATAGTAGTAACTAATTCTAGAAAAAGATTTCATCTGCCTTCCTGTACATGTTTTCAGATTTGAGTCTCAGTTTTTTGCAGTGAATCATGAGCATGCCTAACAGTGACCTTTGAAGTCTCCAAAAGAATGATGGAGCCCACAACGATGATTCCTCCAGGACTCTGATGACACCACTAAGCTGAAAAAAACACCTAAAGGGTAGCTTTTGGACTACAAACCGCTCAGAACAATTTTGAGGTAGTTAGCTGAGATGATCCAGCTTCACAGACTACTCTAGCCAGGACTTGAGACACCCTGCACTTTACCATTATGCAGAGACTGGACAACAAATGATAAAGCTGCCTCTCCCAGACTTCACAATTAATCATTTTCAGGATTCCCTAAAGATGTTATCACCCCCAGGCAGCACAAAGTAAATTTAAGAATATAATACCCACATTCCCAAGAGGTAGTGTGGGTGGTTTTTGGTCATTCAGTGGGTTATAGATATTCATCATTGTTTAGGGGGGTTTGGTTATAAATTGTTATTGGTTACCATCAGGAGAAAACTGAACATAAGAGATTAAACTCAGTTTTTGTTTTGAAAAGAAAAAAGGGGATACAGATATGATAGGATAAAAGGGCAGATTATTGAATCTACTCTGAAAAGAAAAAAGGAGCATATAGAAATGATAAGATAAAAAGGTGAATTATTGAATTTTCTTTTAAAAATAAACTACTAGTTTTAAATAGTTTATATTGGATTAAAGTTTTGTATATTATATACAAATTTTTGTGTATTGATGCAAATTTAAGGTTAGTCTTGTTAAAACATATTGTACGTACATTTCTAATCTTGTTCAAGGCATTGTACCTATAAATCTCATTTAACAATATAATACGAATTTCTAGTTCTTGAAAGTTATTATTAGCAACTGTTTAGGATAATAAGGAAATACAGATTAGTAATTAGTCACCTATTACAATTAATCTTATATTATGTATGTTTTCAAGGTCAAACAGAGATACATTTTAAATAGAGAGGTCATCTTCAAACACTTCAGAGATCTGCAGAATATGACATTTAAAATGTTTTAATAACATAGGTTCTTTTTTTATGGCAATGAGACATAACTACTCCTGGCAGCACCAACCTACTTTAAAGGAGATAGTGGGCATCGAAGAAACTCCATATGTAGTTTGCTTTCTCTGTGACAAAAGTTAGCTTCTGGGTAAGAAACTGCCTTTGCTGCTACAGCTGACAGTATGCTGTCCTAACTAGACAAGCAAGACACAAAAGAGAGTGACTGCCAAACCTTGTCAAGACAGGGTGGGACAGTCCTTTCAAAATCCTGCATAGAAAATCTGTTGAATAAGGCCGTTAGGCTGAACATGGGTACTTCAACATTGCAGAGGAACTGTGAGTGACTGTCCAGACAGCCAGCTGTTTCAGTCATTTCTCTCATTTTTTGAAAGTCACTTGCTTGTACTTCCTGCTTACTCAGTTAATATTATTTCCTTCTTGGGTCTCTGAGGTAGTTGAAAGCTATATAGTTATAGTTAGTCTCCCTTGTTTATGAGACTCAGAAAAGATATTTCCTAAAGAACTGTAAAGTGTATAAGGTTGAGAGATATCAAAAGATAGTTTTGGATGGCAATGCAAGTTATAACAGAAAGTAAATTAGGTACAAGACTTTGGACTCACCAGGATAGAATAGATAATGGAATAGTTTCTCTAAATTTGTCAAATGCAAATGGACTAGACATTGTTGATATATTTATTGTCTGTATATACTGCGTATAGTTATTGTACTTACATAGTTTTTCTTATATTAGTTATAGACTTCTTTTTTTTATTTTAGACAGAAAAGGAGAAATACAGTGATATTTTACTTGTGTTTAAGTAAATAAAGCTTGCCTGAAGATCAGAGTGCAAAGCTTGATACACTAGTCAGCCATATAGGCCAGGCAGTGGTGGCACACACCTTTAATCCCAGCAGCCACACTAGTTAGCCATAGAGATTGGATGGTTGTGGTACATGCCTTTAATCCCACACTAGAGAGGAATATAGGACAGGATGAGACAGGAGCTTGCTCTCCTTTCAGCCTGAAGATTTTGTAGAAGTAAGAACTCTCTAGTGGTTGGCTGCTTTGTTTCTCTGAACCCCAATATCTGTTTCTGGGTTTTTATTGGTGCTGCTACAGTGGTTCTTTACACATTATAGCTATAATTATAATTACACATTATTTCCCAACTCCACTTCCTGCCTGCACTCTGCTTCCTGACTGAGAAGGTCACCTCTCCCATGCCTTCCTTGTCACGGTGAACCATATACCCTGAAGTATTTCTTTCCAGGTATTTGGTTGCAGTGGGTTAAGGGACACTAGCCACTGGAGCATGTGGCTCTGGCAGGACATGCTCTTCTTCCCCATTCCTTCTGCCTTGCTAGCAATCTGTTAGATAACTCCCGAAAGCTAGTTACCACAGTCAACATTCCCTTATTTGGCCACTTCCTCCTCCTGAGGCTGACTACCAAAGTCCAGCAATCAGAAGCCCCCTTTGGCTCACCTAAATAACATGCCCAATTAAAATTAAACACCTCATCTTAACGTGGGGCTTCCCATTTTACCTTTATAAACCGCCATTTGCCTATGTGCCTTGTCTGTCTCCTCTATCCAGAGGCAGTCCTTTGTCCCTGCTCCCTTTCCCTTGTCCCCTTCCCCTTCTCCCTCATCCTCTATCTCCTTTACCACTGCATCCTAGATTATTCTAATACAGACTGTCCCCTCTTCTCCTCTTAAAAATTATATTTGCAGGTCATTTGCTGCTGTTTTCCCTGCCTGAATCAGAAAGCAGCCCCTTTAACGTTTCCTTCCAGTTTAATAAAGTGTCTCTCTTCAAAAACGGATGTTTGAGTGAGGTCTATGCCTAATTGGGGGTCTGCAAGGGAGCCCCCGCTGTGCAGAAGTCCCCTTCAAGAACAAAAGAAAGTCATGAATATGGCTGACCAGCCCCCGGCAGATCTTCTGCTTACCTGACACAAATAGAAACATTGCTTTGAAATAATATAATATTTTTTTCTAGCTGTAAGTCATACAGGTCACTTTTAATGTGAAAAATTCATAAAAGTTAAAAAATAATTTGACTAATATTATAAAAGTAGAATAACAAAGGTTACTCTGGTAGAGCTAGTGGCTGTATTCTTTTGTGGTCTGTGTGTGCACTATTATCTATTTTGGCATATATTTTCTATTTGGTATATATTCCATACATATATAATTCTAGACTTCTAAAATTCACACACATATTTATGATCACAGCATCAGTATCATACTATATAGTTTTCTGTCCCAATATTTAAAGACTTACTGGTGTATCAGAAGCATTTTCCCATGTCATCGAAAGCTCTTTGCAAATATATTTAATAGCAGTATAACGTTCTATTTTGTAGCCATGCTGCAATTGAATATAAGTATTTTGTGTACTTGGGTTGTTTCCTGTGTCCCAGTATTGAGAATGATATCATGATGAACTGCCTTGTGTATACATCTTCGTGTTTGTTTTTGATGACTTCCTTAGGACCCATTCATGGAAGGGAAAATTACTGATTCAAAGGGGATGGAGGTTTTCACAGCTCAAGAGAGATATTTCCAAATCCTGTTCTTTAACAAACAATGCTGCCACCAGCAGTTATGAAAATATATGTGTTCCTCCACCTCACAGCATTGATTCTGATGGCACTAAAAGCCCTTGTCACTGGTGAATCTAAGAGCATGCTTTACCATTTCTTTGTTTAATGCTGGGCCTTAATTTTCTCATCTGTTTTTGGGTATTTCCATTTCATTTTCATGAATCACTTCTTGGTGTTATTCGTCCATTTCCCATCATTAGTGTGCTTTTTTCTTTTTTAATATTTGTTTTGTCTCTTTGAATTTTTTTTACATGTATGTCTGTGTACCACATACATGATTGTACCCACTGAGGCCAGAAGAGGGAGTTGAATCTACTGGAGCTGGAGTTACAGAAGACAGTTGTGAGCCATCAGGTGGGTGCTGGGAATTAAACCCGGATCCTCTTGGAGAGAAGCCAGTGCTCTTACCCATTAAGCCAACTCCAGTCCCATTCTCATTTCTCAGGCTATATAATAAATATTTGCTTCCTTTCTGATTTTTGTTTTTTATTTATTTCCTTCCTCAATGTGCCTCTACCCTTTTGCACTCCCATAGGGTTCCCATTGTTTCCTCTTGCAGATGGTGTACACTTGGGGTCATAGTTACGATTTGTTCTGGACATTTGTTTTGTCCATTCAGAAGGGTGTATAGTACCCTCTGGTTGGGGTTTAACTCTGTATTGCTGTGCTGGCTAGCTTGACAAAAGCTAGGAGGGAGCTTTGAGAAAACGCCTCTATAGGATCCAGTTGTAGTGCATTTTCTTAATTGGTGATTGATGGGGGAAGGCCCAACCCATTGTGGGTGGTGCCAACCCTGGTGGTCCTGGGCTCACAAAGAAAGCAGGATCGGCAAGCACGAGGAACAAGCCAGTAAGCAGCACCCCTCCATGGCCTCTGCTTCAGCTTCTGCCTCCAGGTTCCTGCCCTGTTTGAGTTCCTGTCTAACGTCCTTCGTTGATGGAGTACCATGTGGAAGGGTAAGTCAAAGAAACTCTTTCCTCCCCAACCTGTTTTGGTCGTGGTGTTTAATCGCCGCAGTAGTAACCCTACCTAAGTGACTACTGTTGCTGATTGGGTTCAGATGTTTATCCTCCCACCTGCATTTTCTTCGTTTAGATGCTTTGGAATTATTTGTCCATTTCTATATTTGCTTATTGAGTGTTGAGGGTTTATTTATTCTTAATACAGTTCTCCTCTCCTTCCTGGGCAAGCTGCAGATGTTTTCTTGAAACTTGTGCGAGCATTTACATCCTGTAAACTATTTTGCAGCCAGGCTTTGGTGTTGGAGAGGTGTGATTTATTGTGTTTTTACTTAACGGACTCTGCCTTTGGGGTTGTACCTATGAACTCCTTGATACAGGATCACAATAATGATCTCATTTGTTTTCATCTAGAAGTTTTATGCTCTTAGGCGGTTCGTTTAAGCCTATAATCCATTTGAAGTAAAAATTTATGTAATATGAAATACATTTGAAAGTCAACCTCTTTGCTTATGGATATCCAGAAGTGTTTGAAAATGTTATCCTTTCTTCTAAGCCTTTGCGACTTTGTAAAAAGATGAATCGAATATATCTGTGTGGGTCTATTTCTGAACTCGCTTCTATTTTCTCGATTATGTATCTAGCCATTCACCATTATTATACCATTCTTGATTGGGCATGTCAAGTAATCTTAAAGTCAGCTAACGTGAACCTTCTGCTTTCATTTTCAAATTTGTTTTGACTATTCTTTTGCCTTTTATTTTCCACATAAATAATGAAAGTCCTTTGTGGTATTCTCAGAAGATCACTACTAGATATGCATAGGCTTAGCATTTGTCTCATGACCAGAGTGGGGAAAAGTGACACCTTCATCTTGTATCTTTCTTAGATTTACATGTGTGTGTGTGTGTGTGTGTGTGTGTGTGTGCGCGCGCGCGCGCGCGCACGCATGCCACATGTGTGCAGGTGCCTGTGGAGGCCAGAGAGGGAGGGTATCAGATACTCTAGAGCTTGAATTATAAATGATTGTGAACTACCTAATGTGTATGCTAGACCCGAAACTGGGTTCTCTGGAAAAGCAGCAAGCACTCTTAACTGCTGAGTCATTTTTCTAGCTCCCAATAATGTATCTTTAGTCTGTAAAAAGGGAATATATATATATATATATATATTATATATATATTATATATATATATATATATATCAGTTCATTTGGATCTTGTTTGACTTGTTTCTTCAGGTATTGTTATATTCTAAATCCAAAGCCTACTCATTTTTAATTAGACTTGCACCTACAAATCTCACACTTTTTTGCCAAACAGCACTTTGTCTAATATTTTTGATTTCCAGTTGTTCATTGCTACTGTATAGAAACATGATGGATAGTTGCATATTCATCTGACAGTCTAAGACTTTGTTAATCTGCCTTTAACATCTTCTATAAAGACTATCGTCTCTGAATGAAAACAATTGTATTTTTCTTTCTTTCCAATCTATAGCCCTTTAATTTATTTTCTTACTTCAATACGCTATGAATTTTCACAATGTTCAATAGGAAGCTGGGAGGGAACATCCTTCCTTTGTTCCTTGTCTTGGGGGAAGGCATTAAATCTTCTACTCTTAAGTGTGTTTGCTGCAGGTGTTCCATGGATGTACTTCATCAGATTAAAGAAGTGTCCTTCTGTTCCTAGCTTGTTGCCAGTTTCTATCAAACACTGACTCTGAGCTTTGCCTAATCTTTCACTGCCTCCATTTATACGAACATATGGGTTTACTTAACCTGTGAATCTGGTGAATGGCATTCATTGATTGATTTGTGTGTTAGGATTGCATCTTGTGTTCCCAGAATAAGCTACATTTGACTACAAAGTATTCGACTTTGCATATATTGTTAGGTTTGATTTGTTAGCTACTGAAAATTCTTTTATTTTCTACTTTTTCAGTGTTTTAAAATATTTCAATTTTTTAAAAAAACTCCTATATATATATATTGTATTTTGAACACAGATCTCTTTCTTCATTCCCTACTTCCTCCCTCCTTTTTTTGTCTCTATCACCTCCCATTAGTCCCCTTTGTTCACCTAGACAACTTCATTTTTTCCTTTACTATATTCACACATGCTTTTGGGTAGCTTTATGAAATCTAGGACCCACACATACTGTGTTTGTCTTTCTGAGACAGACTGAACTTGTCTAATATGATTGCTTCAGTTACATCCATTTTTCTGCACACGGCAAAACTTCATTGTTCTTTATGGTTGAAATAGTTCACTGTGGAGAGACACCGTATTTTCCTTACCCAGCCTTCTGTTGTTGGATTCTCAGGTTTGTTCCATTGCTTTGCTATTTTGTGAATGGTCTGCACTGAACGTTGAAGAATATGGCAAACATCTGTATGACTTGTTACTGAGTTAGCTTTCTCCTTGCTGTGACAATATACCTAACAAAAAGCAAATAAAGGGATGAAGGAGTTATGCTCTATAATTCAAAACGAAATGGTCTGCTGGAGCAGGGAAAGCATTATGGTAAAGCATAATTAATAAAATATCAGAGAGAGAAATTGGGGTTCATCCTGAAGATCTGAAAAGCAGAACAGCCAGCCACTGGCTCTTACCTGGACCTCAGTCTGAAATGGCGATCCTGCCTCCAGGAGTCTCAGAATGAGTCTGTGTCTGAGAGCAGTCTCCTCCCATATTATAATCCTTTCTAGTTCTGGTTCTAAAGGCGTGCACCACTGGGATTAAAGGTATGCACCGCCCGGTTTCTATGACAAACTAGCGTGGCTAGTGTGATTTTAAAGTGTGTGTTACCACTGCTAGGTAGTGAGGCTGACCAGTGGGGCTGTTTTACTCTCTGATCTTCAGGTAAGCTTTATTTATTAAAATACAAGTAAAGTGCCACTACATTACATCCTGTGGAGGTTTTCTGTAAAGGTCTCTGCTTAGTGTAAAGGAATCTTTGCTATGAGATGTGGGAGCCACACTTATTGGTGGGTGTAAGAATAAGCTACAGAATGCAGCGATGAATGGGATGGTTTAGGAAAATGACTACAGTAGGTTTTCTTCTGATATCCATGATATCACTAACCCCAGATACTTGTCTAGGTTTCTAGTAGCAGGCAGAGCTTTCCTCCTATTGAGTGGGCCTTCTGCAAAATGAGACAGCTGCTGGTTACTGCCGAGATATGCGTGACAGAATTCCACCTTTAGGGATGTCTTGCCAAGATGCTCATTCTTATAGTTTGTAGCTGGATAGATTATTGAAGTTATGCCACTTGGGTTGGCAGTGCTAGCCACAAGAGCCATAGACTATATCTAATAAAACTCTACTATTGGGCATGAGAAACCTCCTCTGAGTTGTTGGTCAGGGTAGTCCAAGTGACTCTCAAAAGAATATAGGGTTTTGCTGTTGGTCTCTGTCACCTCTCAGACACCTCTGAAGACACCACACACTTTAAACACAGGACTTAGAAAAGTTGAGCTGGATCTTTCCTGAAAGGCTTCCTACTGTAGTCTGCTTTCATAGTTCCAGAAAGTATTATGTAAGATGTCAAGGAAGGAGGGTAATCAACAAATGAATGATCTTTTTTGATAGGTTCTTGAATTTTGATGGGTTTACAAGTATTTTATCCAGAATTTTTGTGTTCATGTTTATCAGGGAAGATTGGCCTATAGTTTTCTTTTGTCTTTGTTTTTTGGTCTTTCTCTAGTTTTGGTACTAGAGTAATTCTAGTCTCATAAAAAGGTTTGTTATTGTTTTTTTCTATTATGGAATAGTTTGAAAGGAACTGTTAATAATTATTTGAATGACTGGCAGAATTCAGCAGTGATTCTATTTCAACCTGGTCTTTTTCATTTAGGAGGTTAATTTTTTTTCCTTTTGCTTCAGTATTGTTATTTAGTATAATCTGTTCAGTTACTTATCTCATTTGGGTTTAATTTTGGTATGTCAAAATCATCCAGAAATTTGTTGGTGTATTTTAGATTTTCTGGTTTAGTGTAATGTAAGTTTTTAAGATATATCCTAATAATTTTCTGAATTTCATCATATTTGTCATAATGTACCTCCTTTCATCTCTAATTTTACTAATTTGGGTCTTCTCTTTCTCTCTTTTGGTTAGGTTGGCTAAGGTTTTGTAAATCTTGGTTTTCAAAATACTAACTCTCTGTTTCATTGATTCTTCACAATTATTTTTGTTTCCATTTAATTGATTTCTTTCCTGATCTTAGTTATTTCTTTCTACTGATTTTGTATTTGGTTTGTTCTTCTTTGTCCAAGGCCCTAAGGTGCATTACTAAGTTATTTATTTGTTTTTTAAAAATTTCTTAGTGCAGGTATATATAAACTTCCCTCTTAGGATAATTTTCATTGTATCATATAGACTTTGGTATTTTGTTTTCATTTTTATTTGATCCCGTGAAATTTTTCATTTAATTTTTGATTTTTCCATGTTTGAGATGTGCTGCTTAAAATTCACTCGTTTGTATATAGGTTCTAGAGTTTCCCTTGCTCTTTGTTTATAGTTTTGTTCTGCTATTATCAGATTGCAAGAAATTACTTCAACTTTTCTATATTTGTGTCCTTATATATGACTTAGCTTTAGAGAATATTCCGTGGGCTTCCGAGAACAATGTGTATTCTGTAATGTTTGGGTAGAATTTTCTGAAGATGTCTGTTAAATCTATTTGATAATGTGGTATCGTTTAATTCAGGTGTTTCTCTGTTGACTTGTCAGTTGGTGATAGTGGAGTGTTGAATCTCCCTATCATAGTGTTGGGATAATCTGTGATTTAATATCTAGTGGTATTTGTTTTTATAAAATTAGGTACCCATCACATGTTTAATGTGTGTATATTTCGAGTTATAATGTCCTCTGTATGTATTGTTTCCTTAGTCAATATGAAGAGACCTTTGTCTCTTCTGAATAGCTTTGGTTTGATGTCTATTTTTCTTATGCTATAATAATGACATGTGCCTGTGCTCTGGTTCCATTTTCTTGGCATACCTTATCTTTTCATGCAAAGATAACATCTGTCTTTTATGGTGAAGTGCATTTGTTGGATGTAACAGATAGATGGGTTGTGTACTGTAATCTGCTAGTCTGTGTCTTTTGGTTGATGAATTAAGAATATTAATATCCAGAGTTATTATGAAAAGATATGAGTTAATGCCATCCTTTTATAATGTTTGATATTTCTCTCTTGTTTAACTTTTATTCTAATGTGGCTTATTCTTCTCAGTGGCTTCAAGGATATGTTTGGCTTTCTCTTAAGTTCAAAGGATTCCTTCAAGTATCTTTGGTCATGAGTGCCTTTAGCTTATTTTTAATGTGCAATTTTTTCCTCCTTTAATTATGGCAGCTAGATTTGCTGGGTATAGTATTCTAAGTTGGCCTGTGTTGTCTTCTAGAATTTGAAATAAGTCATTCCAACCTCACCTCGATTTTAAAATTTCTCTTGTCAAGTATATTTACACTCTGGTGGGCCTACCTTTATTCATGATTTGGTCTTTCTCTCTTTTTACTAACAGTGTATTTTATTTTCTAATATTTAGTGGCTTAATTATGTAACAGGGGAAAGTCTTTTTCAGGTCTTGTCTGTTTGGTGTTCTAAATCCTCTTCTATCTGAATTGGCGTCTTTATGCAAATTTGGAGGATTTTTTTCTGATGTGGTTTTGTTGAAGTTTTCTATGACTTTAGAATAAAATTATTTTCCTTTTTTGATGCTTATGATCTTATATTTAGTTTATATATCTCAAGCATTCCACTCATACATGTTACTTTATTTATTCTTTTTTGCTATTCCATCCCTCCTCCTTCTTTTCAAGCACAGATAATATGTGTCCCCCTTGATCTATTTTTTTTGGTGAGGTCTTCCATGGAGCTTTTTATTTGACTTGGTATGTTTTTTATTTCCACTATTTCTGTTTTTTTAAGTGCTTCTCTTCTTTGATGAATTCCTCTTTTTGTAGCTTGTATTGATTTTCTCATTTCATTTAGCTGTTTGTGTTTCCTTGAAGTTCATAAGAAAGATTTTGTTGTCTTTGATTTTTTTGAACATATTTATAATCATTCTTTTGAGATTTTTTTCTCTGAGATTCCTCCACATTACTGTGGGATGAGTAGATTCTGGAGAAGTTATGTTCCTGTGGCTTCCCAGAATATTTGTGTTCTTTAGATTCTAACTTGTGTATCCAGAGTCAGGTCATTGGTTTATTTATTTAAAAGTCTCCTTACTCTTTCATTGCAAGTATTTGTGCTTTACAAGACAATTTAGGCTATGGTAGCGTTGCATTGTATTTTCTCACTGCTAACCTGGTGGTCAGGGCATGAGGTTCACATGTTAGTACTTGCCTGTAATTAGCGCATTACCTGCAACACCGATCACTATCAATGCATGGGCCTACTATGAAAGTATAGTACCAGTCAAATAAAAACTAATCACCCCTTAAATTCCATTCATTTTAGGAAGTAAAGGAACACTGATAGTGGTGTATGCACAGACTGTGGATAATGCATGAAAAGAAAAGAAAAAGAAGACATGGTAACACATGATAAGTATTGGGCTTACAGGGGAAAAGTAGAACAGGTAAACAGACTTAGAAAAGGAACAATAGGGACAAAGGAGGAGGGGGATGAAGCATTGTTAGCTAAAGATTGCCTGAAAGGGGGCAGGTAAAGGAATAGAGTCAAAAGCCCTATGCTATTCCCTGCTTTAAGTAGGCAGAGATACAGAGACTGCTCCGACCAGGCCAACCTGTGCTCTTTGGAAGTAAAAGATGAACAAAGAAACCAGTGGGGGATAGGGTTAGGGTAGTGAAGTGGTTTGCTAAACTGCAGGTGCCGAACATACTTATGGGTATTCCTACAGGTGACTGTTTGCTAGTTCGGGCCCCATCTCCTGTTCCACTCCACTCTCCATAACTGGTCTTCATCAGCCTGGCCCGTTTCTGGGATTCCCAATGTTGTTCCTGTACACAGTTCGCTGGTGGAGACCACCCAGATCTGCAAGGTCATCAGGAGCAGAGCCAAGGCCGGGGGGAGTCAGGGTGAGAGGGCCGAGGTGTGCAGGCTCTGTCTGTAAATAACCAGGTGAGGCTAGTGCAGTTGTAAATAGGGATAAAAACAGTGGGACCGGAGCCAAAGCAAGCAGGCTGCTGTCATCGAGATGACTTGGAGCCATGGCAAGCAGGCTGTAGTTAAAAAGTTGGCGGTGAGCATGATATGGAGGATGTGGGTACCATGGTGGATTCCCCTAAAGGGTCTCTTCACAGTTGAAGATCATTAAGGCTTCCCCTCTTGCAGGGAATTTCCTTGCTACATGGTTAAGACTGTTCTACAGAGTGGCTCTGGTCACCTTGGCTGTGTCAACCGTAGCAGTGGTGGCAGCAGGGGTGGGTTTTCAGGTCCATTCCTGGTAGAAGTTTGCTGGCAGGTGGGGTGCAGACTATTTGGTGAGATGTGGATGTGGCAGGAGCAGCTGACTCGGCAGTAGCTGTAGCAGCCCCATCCTTCTCCTCCCCTTAATTATCTCCCACACACGCAGCTGCAGCTCCCAATCTGCAGTGGTGCCTAGAAGTCCACAGGTTTAAACTTTGTGTTGACGTTGGTTAGAAGTTTGTTTCCCTGTAAACTGGATTCAGTGGTGCATGCAAAGCAGAATTCACTGTGGTCAGGTAGGATTTATCCCTGGGATGCAAACATACTTTAATATATACAT
The DNA here is from genome assembly GCF_903992535.2 of Arvicola amphibius. Classification (NCBI taxonomy): domain Eukaryota; kingdom Metazoa; phylum Chordata; class Mammalia; order Rodentia; family Cricetidae; genus Arvicola; species Arvicola amphibius. The sequence goes on from NC_052058.2 coordinate 146,039,334, forward strand.
AAATGTGACATACTACCTCAACAAAATGAAAGAGAAGTGCCATGTGACGCTCTTGACGGGTGCAAGACAATCATTTAGCAGAATTCATAGCCTTCTAGGGGAAAAACTATCAACAGACGAGGTTCAGAACAGATATATCTCAATGCAATGAAGACACACATAAAAAGTCTGCGGGAGGGTCATCTTCACTGGTAAAAAGCAGAAGTATTTCCTCTAAGATCAAGGGCACATCAAGGATGTTCCCTCTCATCCCTTTTTCATGTAATATCGAGGTCTTTCCATAGCAATCATATAATAAAATAGATCACTTAATAGGCAACAGAGGAATGAATATGTCTCCTTTTGTTGACAGTATGGTCTTATATATAGGAAAACCTAAGAGACATAAGTCATGCAGAGGACAGACACTGCCTCTGTTGACGAGGAATCCGAATAGAAGAACAGTTACCTGAGGCTGGGACAGAGAAGAGAGGGAGGAAACAGGGAATTTGCTGTTCAGAGGTTAGAAACGTTCAGTAAGAGAGCAGTTATAAATTTGGTATTTTGTGCAGAGCAGGTGACTCTGGTCAATGACACTGTGCGTTTCCAAATGGCTGTCATGATGAAGGTCTTGGAGAGATCAGGGATACAAGGGACATACCTGAACATAAGAACAAACAGTAAACAGCAAGCTGATTGACAACTTCAAATTAAATGGAGAGAAATTCAAAGCAATTCCACTATAATCAGAAACAAGACATACTTATTTAATGTAGTACTTGAAGTTCTAACTAGAGCAGTAAGACAACTAAAGGAGATCAAAGGAATAAAAATCAGAAAGGAAGAATTCAAGGTATCATTATTCGCAGATGATATATTATACATAGGCAACACCAAAAATTCTGTCAGAGAAGTCCTACAGCTGATAAAACACCTTTAGTCAAGTAACAGGATATAAGATTAACTAGATAAAAATCAGTAGCTTACCTATATACAAATGATAAATTAACTGAGAAAGAAATCAGGGACTCTATAACCTTTACAACAGCCTCAAATAATGTAAAATATCTTGGTGTAACACTAACCAAGCAAGTGACAGACCTGGATGACAGGAACTTCAAGTCTTTGAAGAAAGAAATGGATATCAGAAGATGGAAAGATCTCCCACGCTCATGGATCAGTAGGACTAACATAGTAAAAACGGCCATCTTACCGAAAGCAATCCACAAATTCAATGCAATCCCCATTAAACTCGCAACACAATTCTTCACAGACCTTGAAAGAACAATACTCAGCTTCATATGTGAAAGCAAAAAACCCAGGATAGCCAAAACAATCCTGTACAATAAAGGAGCTTGTTTCCGCTTCACCATCATCACAGTGACTGTGCTTTAAGCTACTGGCAGCCTGGCCACTAAAACCATAGCCTGGGAGGAATTCTGTTCCCCAGACAACAGCTCAGTTGCTGCACTAAAGGCGGTTCTAACTAAATCTCTGTAGTTATAATAAAACTCCCAAAGACTAGGGCAGAAACCTTTGAGCTCAAAGAATTAAGAGTAGCATCTGACCAACTTTCTCTCTTTGCTGGTGTCCTGGAAGTCACTCTCTTCTTCACTACTAAAAAAAAATGCCCAGGTTCCTCCTTGCTACTTCCAGTCAACCAGTGGCTAACCCTGCCTGTCTGGGCCCAGGTTAGTTTTATTTCAATTGTTTAGTTAATTATTTATTTAATTCAATTTTATGCAACTACAACAAATCTTTACGTAGTTAACAAATGCAGCATGAAGAAATATAACACGCTTTTGTCTGGTTAAAAAAAATATTCCACAACAAGAGCTTCCAGAGGGATCATCGTCCCTGATTTCAAGCTCTATTATAGAGCTATAGTAATAAAAATCGTACAGTACTGGCATAAGAACATACTGCTGGATTAATGGAATCGAATCAAAGACACAGACATAAGCCCATACATCTATGGATACCTGATTTTAGACAAAGAAGCCAAAATTATACAATGAAAAAACGAAAGCATCATCAACAAATGGTGTTGGCATGGTTGGATGTTGACATGCAGAAGAATGCAAATAAATTCATATCTCTCACCATACAGAAAAGTCAAGTCCAAGTGGATCAAAGACCTCAACCTAAATCCAGATACACTGAACTCTGACAGAAGAGAAAGTGGGAAATAGGCTTGAACTCATTGGCATAGGAGACAACTTCCTGAAGAGGACACCAAAAGAGGGGACACCACGATCAACAATTAATAAATGGAACCTCGTGAAATTGAACAATCTCTGTAAGGCAAAGGACACTGTCAATAGGTCAGCAGCCTACAGAATGGGAAAAGATCTTCACCAGCTCCATATCTGAATGAGGGCTGATTTTTCAACACATATGAAGAACTAAAGAAACTAGACATCAACAAACCAAATAATCCAATTTAAAAATGGGGTACATATCTGAACAGAGAATTCTCAATAGAGAAATCTCAAATGGTTGAGAAACACTTAAATGTTCAACCTCCTTATCCATCGGGGAAATGCAAAGCAAAGTGAATCTTACACCTGTCAGAATGGCTAAGATCAAACATTCAAGTGATGGCTCATGCTGGAGAGGATGTAGAGCAAGGGGAACATGCCTCCACTGCTGATGGGGGTACAACCACTTTAGAGGTCAATATGATGGTTTCTCGGAAATCTAGGAATCAATCTACCCCAAGACTCACTTCTACCACTCTTAGGTATATACCCAAAAGATGCTCAATTATGCCTCAAGAACACTTACTTGCTCAACTAAGTTCATAGCAGCTTTATTTGTAATAGCCAGAACCTGCAAACAACCTAGATGTCCCTCATCCAAGGAATGGATAAAGAAAATGTGACACATTAACACAATGGAGTATTACTCAACTATTAAAAACAATGACATCATGAAATTTACAGGCAAAGGGATGGGGAAAAATCACCCTGAGTGAGGTAACCCAGACCCAGAAAGACAAACATGGTATATACTCTCACTCATAAGTAGATACTAGCTGTAAAATAAAGGGTAACTATACTATAATCCACAGACCCAGAAAGACGAGATAACAAGGAGGACTAAAGTGGGTGGGGAGAAATGCCAGAATCTCTTTGGGAAGGGACAATAGAATAGATTTCGTGAGTGGGCTGTGGGGAGGTGGGGTGGGAACATGATAAATAAGCTTGGGTTGAGGAGTTGGAGGGGAGGAGTACTGAAAGAGATTACTGGAAAGCAGGGAGGCATTTCATGGTCAGGTAAACCTTGCACAAGGGAATTTCCCAGGAATCTACAAGGATGGCCCCAGGTAAGAGTCCTAACAATAGCAGATACATTTCCTGAACTGGACATCACCTATGATCAGGCAAGACTTCTAGTGGAGGGTTTGGGACACCAACCTAGCCACATAACCTTCCATTTGTAATCTGTCCTGCCTATGGGTTGTGCTGGGATTGGGGTATAGCCCAACTGTCAACTTAGAGGCCTCTTCTAGCAACTGATGGAAACAGATGCAGACCCACAGCCAAACATTAGGTGGAGCTCAGGGAACCCTGAAGAGGAAGGGGAGAAAGGATCGTAGAAGCCAGAGGGGTCAAGGATACCACAAGAAAACTCACAGAATCAACTAACCTGGGTTCCCAGGGGCTCACAAAGACTAACGCAACAACCAGGGAAGCTGTATGGGACTGGCCTAGGCAACAACCACGGAAGCTGTTGCATTCTAGGCATTCTGGATACGTGTTACAGTTATGTACTTTGGTCCTCTTGTGGGACTCCAAACACTGGGAGCAGCGGCTGTCTCTGACTCTTTTACAGGTCTCTGGGACCCTACTCCTCTTATTGGGTTGCTTTGCCCAGCCTTAATACGTGGTGAGGTATTTAATCTTACTGCAACTTGCTATGCCACGTTTTGTTGATATCCATGGGAGACCTGCCCCTTCCTAAACAGAAATGGAGTGGGAGTGGATTCGGGGATGGGAACAGAGTAGGGGGGGTGGGGTGAGGATGACGAACTGGTGTAGATTGTTCTTCACTATCCTTTGAATACTTTAAACTATCCGTGCTCATGTCCATCTCTTTCATTCTTAAAACTGGGAGCCTGTGTGTTTCCATTTTTGTGTAGTATTGCTAGAGGGAAATTCATTCCATTGATCTTTTCAAAGAATAGGCTTTCACTTATATCGATTTTGACGTTTTCTGGTATTTACTTTGTTTCAGTCCTTTTATCTTTATTATTTTGCTCATTTTAATTTCTCTCTTTATTTTTTCCTCTTTCCCATAAATGCTTAAAGCGAAACTTATCTTACTTGTTTAGTGTCGATTTTTCTAATACAGTTTTTTTTTATTATAAATTGTTTGCCATAACTCACAAACCCTGATGTGTTGTAGCTTCATTTCCTCAGAGCGAGTCTTTCTGAGCTTCTCCCGAGACTTTCTATTTCATCTGTGACCTACTTAGATGTGTGTTGCTTTACATTTGAATATTTAGATGTTTTCCAGCCCTGTGTCTGTTACATTCTAGTGTATGCTTCTGCAGTGAGAGGGCAGATCAGATGCTGCCCCCTGGTGGCAGGGTGATAAGAAGAATCCCGCCTGTAAAGAAGAGTCTTTCCCAAAGAGAGAAAGATTGCAAGAGGGGGCAGCAGGGTTAGAAAGTGCAGAGGGTCACCCCTGTGGGGAGACAAGCAGTGTGAAGCTGCAGCTGCTGGGGGATGCTCTCCTGAGGGGAGGGGAAGGGAAAGCCTCCTCTGAAGGTTGGCCAGTCAGCCTGGAAGAGACCAGTGGTCTTGCCCGTAGGGTTAGATAATGGTTCCCATAAGCCTGCATCCAGCCGGGGATGCTGGTTAGAGCATGACTGCTTTGTGAGATAAGCCAGTGATGGACAGTTCTGTTTTGTCTTTCCCTATGCGTCCAAAGACTGTGATCAGGTACTGTGTTTTAGAGAGAGCCCGTTGTTTAAGACTGAGTTAGACCAGTGCTCTGAGAACAAGAAGCAGTCCCGAAGCTGGGATCCTGTGGTAAACATGCCACAGCCAAGAGTGGGTGGTGGCTTCAGGGAACAGTTTATGGAGGGTCAGACCCAACACCCTCAGGAAACTCGGGTGGTCAGAGGTCCAGCTGGGGCTGTGACGGTCACTGTGGTTAGTAGAGCAGTCTCAGTTGCTACAAGCTGAGCACCTCATCTAAGGAGAAATGTGGGCTCAGAGAGCTCCTAGCCTAAGATCAATGAGTGGCCCAACATTTTTCCTTTGCTTTTTGAGACACTGTAATTTCTTTTTGTTTCTTTGTTCTTATATTTTTTGACAGTTTCACTGTCAAATGTAGTGGATTTTAGTCGTGAGAACCCTTATGGGCCCCTCATCCTCTCTCCCTCTTCCACTGAATCACTTCTTCCCAAGAAACTCCCTCTTCTATTTTTGTGTCATTTTGTGTGTGATCCACCAAGTAGGCTAGCTTTGTGCTGCAAGGGTCACTGCCAGTGAGACCCAGAACCTGGGAGCTCAAGCAGAGCCCTGGACTTCCACAGCCTCATCCATCCAACAGGGAGGTGTAGAGCCCTGTGGGTTCAACAGCACAGATGTCCACCTGCCTGTGTGGATCAGTACCGCTTGCTTCTCCCACCTCCATCACACTTGGGAGGAATCCCCAGGCTAGACCATCCATTAATCTAGGGAACACAAACTGAGGAGCCTCAGGAGTAACTGCTCACCCCAGACTGCAAAGCAAAATATGGTCAGCAGAAGCTCCTGATGGGCAAGGCACAATCCTAAAAGGAAGGGAGCCCAGGCAGGCGTTCCACATCGTAGAAAGCACAGCAGCATTCAGTGGCAATGGTCCCTACCTCAAACTGACTAATTCCAGTTCAAAGCACCAGCAGGAGGTCGCTCCAACATTCACCCTTGTTTTCTGTGCCCTTATATTTCCATTTTTCTTAATGATATAGTTTGTGTATTATTTAAAATAATTTTATATTTTATATTTAGTTGTCTTCTTGCATTTATAGAATATACATTTGAAATAAAAGAAGAAGGTGGGGGCAGCACCTTAGAGAGGAGTAGGCAAAAAGAGAGGTGTAGGGGAGCAATTATAAGAAATGCACAGTGATAGAGATAATGTAAAACTGCCACAGTGAAATCCATTACTTTTATACTAACTAAAGAATAAAAGTTTAAACTGGCATATGTCTTAGGGTTTCTATTGCTGTAAAGAGACACCATGACCAAGGCAACTCTTATAAAAGAAAACCATTTAATTGGGGTGGCTTACATATTTAGGAATGTAGTCTGCTATCATCATGGTGTGACATGCTGGCATGCAGGCAGACATGGTGCTAGAGAAGGAGCTGATATTTCCATTTCTTGACCTGCAGGAAGTGGTCTGAGACACTGGCTGTGGCTTGAGCATATATGAAATCTCAAAGCTCAGCCTCACAGTGATACACTTACTCCAACAAGGCCACACCTACTCCAACAAGGCCATACTTCCAAATAGTGCCACTCCCTTTGGGGACCATTTTCTTTCAAACCACCACAGAATATAAAACAGTTTCTGGGCTGGCGAGCTAGCTCAGTGGGCATTTGCCTTTAAGTCTAGACTTATTCTCATTCTGCTTCTTCTTTCCTCTTCCTCTTCTTCTTCAGTCGTCATTCTTTCTCTTATTCCTCCTCTTCCTTTGGGACAGAGTCTCACCATGCACCCCAGGCTGGCCTATCCAAGACTGATAGGGTAGAAGAAAAGGACAGACTCCTGTGTATAACCCTCTGACCACCACATTGCGGTATCCTCATGAATGCACACACACATTAAATAAATAAACATCCTAAAAATGTTTGAACAGTTTCAGATTTGTATTTTCCTATTAGGGACATAAAATCAGTAAAACCTACAGAAATATTAAAGGAAACAGTCAGGAATCTGAAACAGTTTTGGATGCAAACATTTTGGACAAAATATACACAGCCTGTCATATTGTTAGGAAGCTTGACTGGCCGTATAGTTCTTTCTTATTTACCAAGGCCCACCATGCTAAAGAACTATGATAAAACAGTAACGACCACTGCCTTGCTCAAAGCAGTGATCTATACCCAGTGATTTATATGCATTCGCCCGTATCCTCACAGAGGGCTTTCAAAAGTTAATATCTTAAAATTTTTTCCAACTTTGAGTCTTGAAGTAGTTAAGTACCTTTTCCAAGGTTATAAGTCTATTAAAAGACATAAATAGATTTCAAATATAAATTCTGAAAAGGTGTCCAGAATACTTTGCTTTCAGAGTGAAAAAGAACTTATTCTTGGGCATGAAGTATTAATAAGCTCTTCTAAGATATAGTTGGAAAGTGGCGGAAAGCTTGAACACTCATTTTGTTTTGAATTTGAAATTTTATCTTAGAATTAGAAAGAGCAGCAAAGTAGGAAAGGCCTCACTGGGACACTGCGCTGCCCAAGGCCTGAGATTCCT